>NC_083345.1:99255262-99617961 GCF_019175385.1 Lycium barbarum | reverse complement strand
ACGGCTAATCTCAGCATAACTAATGCCGATATAGTTAATCGCAACATACCTTGTCTTCAAACCAAACGACCCCTAACATGCCAGCTTTGTGTTGCAAACTTGAGAGTCTAACAGAAAAGTAGCTGTAAAAAGAAATGGAAGCAGATCATACTGAGAGGGTAGTTGAGTTTCAGAGAGGTTCAAATAATTATATTTTCTTCAGTTGGAAATATATGGTTGTTGGGATCATCTGATCACTTTCTGAACTTACCCATGATAAAAGAGTACATAAATGTCGTTTACTTGCATTTATGTACTTAGATTTTGTTCAGTTTTCAAGATTGTAGTGTACAAAAATTTCAAAATTTTGCCAAAGTGCAGCGAAGAAATGCTGGCCTAAACAAACTTAATTATTTAAGTCTGGCACGTGGATGTAACTAAAAAGTTAAATTCATTTCGGCAAGGAATCCGATTGGGATTCAGAATAGGCTCAAGGTCAATCAGGATGTCTTTTCTTCTGTTTTTTAGTATACCATAAAGATATGCACAAATAGAATCATTGAAGACTGCTACTTAAATTTTGTACCCTTTCAAGAAATTTAAAAAATAACTTGGCGTGTCTGTAATTTTTCTTTCACAACTTATGCCTCAAAGGAATAATTAGAGGCAGATTCATAATTTGGAGGTTTCAAATGCCACATTACTTTAAACAAAGACTTGTAACTATTTACAAGATCTAAATAGATTAAACATTTGGTCGGCTGATGAACTTTGAGCTTCGATTCAAGTTATTTGTCCTATTCGAATTTTATAAACAAATTGATCGAACAAAAAAATGTTATTTATTATGATAACTTCGCACACAGCATTAAACTTCCAATAATATGACTCATCTATCATTCATTTGCAATTATTCTCGACGAGTTTTCATATTCTGAAAACGGTCAATTACTACACCATTACTTACATTTGCTAATATTTCACGCTTTATGTGACAAACTAAACAATTATTTTTAAATATTGATCACCAATATTATTCCGCACTTCATTTTTTATCTGCTTCTTAGATAAGAATCTCTCTCCACAGTTGCAGTAGCAACAAATAAAATTGGAGTCAGCGTGACAAGTAAATAAGTTGTAGCAAAATTTATCTCAACTAATGCTTTTGCCAAATAACTACTATACTTCTTTGCAAGTTGGAGAATTGTGATTACCATCTCGTATATAAATTATGAAAGTATCAAATTGGTAACTCCAATTCCAATCTATAGTTCATCAAACTCATTGGGAGAACACTTTGCAAAAGTCATTATTCCGCACTTATCAAAATTAGCAAAGAAATTATATGGATTTAAAAACTTATGTTTAAACTCTAAACGTAATCTAAGGTCCCGTTTTTCCATGAGAATTATTCATTTTTTTCGGAATATTTTTTTCACTATTTTCGCTTTATGGTGTTTGGCCATAAAAATTTCATTTGAAAAACAACCAAAACTTGTTTTTCACTTTATTTACTTTCAATAATACATTCAAACAACCAAATATTCTTTGCAAAAACTATAACCAAACACAACTCCAACTTCAACTCCAAAATACCAAATAAAGTGAAAAATATTTGGTTTTCATGGCCTACTAAGAACCATGCAAACGTTTTACCTAACAGGAATATTACTAGGACCTAGTCTCTCAAACTCTAAAAAATTACAAGTAATAGTAACACAGTTAAACGTTGGATTTGAGATTAATTATAAGAATTGTAAGATCTCAATCATCATTAAGTTAATTGTGTACCTTCAAAGTCCAATTTTGCGTCGTTAAACTTGATGCAAACAACAAGACTTTTAATTGGACTTCAAGAATCAGATTTTGACAAATGTGCTAAAGAAAGAACCAAGTACTTGTTCCGTGAGTCACGCTTCCCCTTTGTCCCAAAATTCTTCATTAATTAATATTGTAAAAAAACTACCCTTAGTAGGCGTTTGGCCATGCGTTTTCAAACCATGGTTTGAAATCATGATCCCAAATCAGCGTTTGGACATGCTTTTTCACTCATGATTTCAAACCCCAAGTCATCCAAAAAGACATGATTTGGGGTTTGAAACCATAGTTTCAACTTTTTCAAATATAAAATTTAATGCATAAGTTTATATTTTGTAAATAAAGACTCATAAGTTGGTAGATATTTTTAACAATTACCCCTATCAATCATTTACCAATCTCATTAACTTCCACCAACCTTTATTTATGTCTACCAACCTTTAATTTATGTGGGAGGATTATATTAAAGAGTAGTTACATTACTATTCATGTTAAATTTTCGTTTTTATTGAACTAAAGTTTGATTAATTGATGTTGTATTTTTTTAGAAAGGCCTTCTAGTAGTGTACTAATTTTGTTATGAACTATGACTTGCTCATTTGGTAAGATTGTATAAGAATTGATAATGTTTTGATAGTTTTCACAATTTGTGCGGGTTTTATGTCTATAACGGAAAATACAACTTAAAATATCCTAATTGCATGTCCAAACATGGTTTCAAACCATGTCCAAATGAGGCTTAGTCCCTCCTATACTCTTAAATTCTTCCGAGTTTCTTGACAAAATCGGTATCTAAAGCCAAACCTTAAGAAGAGACAATATAATTATTTTATCCGATTTGTATATAATTTAATCTAATTTTCTCTTTTATAATTTTGGCATTCGAATCATTTTATATGCACCTCAACTATTCATCACTACATGTTACCTCACACCAGGTTAAATATTGAGCAACTCTACTAACTATGGCTTAGGTAATGTTCAAAAGAATTACTCCCTCCGGTCCATTTTGTTTGTCGTCCTTACTAAAAAGGGCAACTTACAGGAATAGCTACTTTTAATGGCTATTAACAATTAGTAGCTATTTTTTATCAATTTACAATTCGTAGCTAGTTTATGGCAAATTCGTTTTATTTGAGTGTATTTGACATCACTATATTTGACTGTATTTGAATGCCTGCAACCATAATTTCTCTGAATACATGTGTATTCAAAATAATTGAATTCCAGTGCATTTAAATACACGACAGAGCTGTGTATTTTATTGTATTTATATATTGATATATCATTTTGTTTTGGCTGTATTTGAATGTATTCGAGCTCCGATCATCAAGGTCGCCACCAGCGTCGCAAAGTTGAATGTATTCGACTGTATTTCAACAAAATTGCAGATGCAAAATTTCAATATATTGTATTTACTCAAAAAAATTGTATACAAACATATGTATATAGATCATTCAAACAACACATACAGTCAAATACATCTAGTTTTGATCTGAGAAAAACTATGAATATAGAGGGGAAAAAAACAAATACATACACTTAGATCTAATATACAATATATGTATAAAGAGGAAAAAAATAACGAATACATTCAAATACACTCAGATCTAAGATACAATAAAGAGAAGAAGCCATGAATTCCGATATTCGTCTAGATCTGAGAAGCTTCTTCTAGTTCCCTCAACCTTTCTTTAAGTTCCACACTTTTTTCTCTTGGTTTTGGACTGAAGAACATGAAATTGAGAAGAGAAAGGGAACAAAGATTGTCGCAATGCCGTTGGTAGTGGAGGGGTGGTGGTTAGAAGCAGATCTGAGAAGAGAGAGGTAACAGAGAGAGAAGTGAGGGAGAAGAGATAGAGAGGTGAGACAGAAGCTGATCTGGAAATTGCCGCCGGGAACGGTGGTTGTCGCGGTGACGCCGGTAGTGAAGGGGTGGTGGTTAGAAGCAGATCTGAGAAGAGAGAGGGAACGAAGAGAGAAGTGAGCGAGAAGAGATAGAGAGGTGACCGGAGAGAGAGGGGTGAGGGAGAAATACAAGCCATAACCCTAATGTATTTAGTATAGCTATAAATGGTAATTTACAAAATTACTATAGCTACTAAATATAAATAAATTAAAATGTAGTAGTTATTATCAATAATTATCTCTTAGAGGTAGCTATGCTAAGTAATTTTGAGTACTAAAAATAGGTGGTCTAAAATAGTTGTCTATCTTTACCCTTACTCAATAAATGTAGACAAAAATTATTAATGTGGTGAAAAAAGAGAGTAGTATTTAAATTGAAATCAAAGAATAAATAAAGATAATTTAGTCAAATTGCCCTTTTAGTTATTATTTTCTTACGAACGTGCAAAAAGAAAACATGATAAATTAAATGGACCGAAGGGAGGAATTAATATTCAAGATTTAGGTAATGTTTCTTTTCAAAATTTCACCATCTACTTGTTTCATGCACTTTGAAGAGTTCAAGTTTATTTTGAAGTGAAAAAGTAACTTGGTCTACTATGTATACAAAATAGTCTAACTCTAAGGCCATCTCCAACCTTGTATTATTTTTTGCATCAAATGCTATTTTGATGCAAAAAATGGTGTTTTAGAGCTCCAACCTTGCACTATTTTTTGCACCATTTTGGTGCATGAATAGTGTTGCATCAAATTTGGTGCAACACTATTCATTAATAATTTATTATTATTATTTTATTATATAACACTTTTAATTTAACATATTATAAATTTTAATTTTTACATTTAGATTCCTAATATACCTATTCATCTACACCATTACTATTCATTAATATTTTTTTTTATTTTTTTATTATATAACACTTTTAATTTAACATATTATAAATTTTAATTTATAATTTTAGATTCCTAATATACCTAATTATTTTTTATGTAATATCTTATAATATTAATTTTACATCTTAATTTTGGAGTGTAAGTTTTATAAATTAATTTTCGTATATATTATTTTATATAAAATTGTAAGTTAATTTTATTATAAGTTATAATTGTATTAAAAAATATAACCATCACAAAAATGAAAAATGCAAATATAAAATATAATATGTTGTTAATAAAAACACAATGTTCAATAACAACACAATGATCAATAACATAACAATGTTAACAACATAATAATTTAGAAAATTATAACAATAACTTAGTATTCTGGTAGGTCGTTTCTAGATCCACCGATATCATTAAAATATTGAGTGTATGGGGCAGAGGATTGTTGTGGTTGAGGCTGTTGAAATTGTTGACTTCTTTTATCCATTATTCGTTTTTGTTCTTGTCGAGTAAATTCACGAATATTTGGATCACCAATAGAATCTAAATTCGACAATAAAATTTTATTTTCTTCTTTAAATTCTTTTAGTTTCAAAGCTCTATCTTTCATCTCCAAATCTCGCTGCCTGTCTGCACCTGACTTTGTCAACAACTCAACAAGCCGATTATTTTCGGATTGGACCATTTGGTGTGTTTAGAATGTTGGCATACGGCTTGCCAGCGGATGCCACTGACAAATATGTGAAAATTGGAGAGTCAACTGCAATTGAAAGCATGACACAAAAAAATTAAGAACAAAGATGCTCATTTTGCACTTCGTAATGCATTAGTAGAGCATTTGTGGGAGCAACGTACTAATCATGGAAGTTGAATATTTATGTAGAAATTAAAATAAATTCTACCTTAATGTAATAATATTTATTTAATTATATTTTATCATGATTTTACTTTTATTTGAATTATCCATTAATATGTATAACGTATAATATTTGCTTACAATTTATATTATTTAAAATTTTATGATATAAAATAATTTTATATTAATTGATTATATAACAAAGGATTATGAATTACATGGGATGGATATGTAAAAAAGAAAAAAAAAGGATTTTTTTTATGAAATTAAAAATAAAATTTAAGTAAAAAAAAATAATATAATATAAAAGAGAGAGAAGAATATAAAAGGAATATTTTTTTTATGCAAAAAATGGTGTAATGGATTGAAGTTAATTTGCAATATTTTGATATTTGCACCATTTTAATGCAAAAAATGATGCAATGGATTGGAGATGCCGTAAAAGAATTTCAAAAGACGTTGTTTCATTATCAGTTTTGCCATTCTATTTCTTTTGTCTAAATTTTTTAGGTTAATTTTGACGTAACTCAAATACCGAGAGGGTCAAAGCATGACATCGACCCTTCAATTCTGTGACTAATAGCACAGAATACAAGGTGTATTAATCACTCTATTTTTTATTTATATTCACATCAAGAGGCACTTTGAGAATATTAGTGTATTAAAAACTAATAAAAAAGAATATTAGCGTACATTATGCAAATTAGATAATGTTATTTACTCCTTAGCAACTATGGTTAGTTTATAAAAGAATATTAGAAGTATAAAACAATACTTAAAATAAATAATGACAGAGCTTGTGTATTCATGTATAGACCGGTCAAAGATACTTTATCTGCACTTCCACCAATGCACTCCCCATTATAGGAATTAATTAATTAATGAATTTTGTCAGTGCAAATAAGTGAAATGATAGGTTCTGAATTCTATATTATGACACCCTATTACACACTCCATATCCCTAACCTATAATCCTAAGCCACGTGGGAAAGTATTGTGACAGGCCCAAGCAAGATTTTTTAGAAATCTAAATTTCAAAGTTTTAATTATTAAGTGGCACGATCACTTTTAGAATCAGTGCTAGTTAAGTGGAGACAAGTTAGCCGAGCGTCAAAATAAACTCTCAAGTTTTTAAAAAATCATTTTCGTCCAACGATTTAAAAATAATAATAATAATAAATAAATAAATAAATTATAACTATTCCAAGCTTTCAAATCAGCCCCCAAGTTTTAAAAAATACACTTGTGTCTGAATCAAATTATTAATAATTTTCCCAAAATAGCAAAAATCTCAGCTGCCCCAACTACTTCTTCACGATTGCCGCCATTAATTCCCTTCCCCTAGCTCGTTCCTAATTATAAAATTGCTAATATACAGCCCCGCCCATTCGTCTTGCTCGGATTCATTGCCCTCAACTTCCTCTATTCGTCCTGCTCATATACCTCCATTTTTGTCCTGGTAATTTTCATTCAAATCATCGAAATAGGTCACCAATTTATGAGTTCAATTGCTTGTGCATTAATCGAAATAGTTGTAGTCGTCTATACTTGCACCCGGTAAGTTGTAGAATCTGTTGTTGCATTTGTGGGGATTTGATTTTGTGGTTCTGCAGATCTCTACAAATTTTGTTTTAATAAACAATTCTTTTTTCCCTAGTTATCTCCTGTTTAATCAGCTCTACTGTACAAGATTTATTTGATTGAAGTTATTTTAGACGAGCTATTATTTTATTAGTCTAGTTGAATTTATTTTAGACTAGCTGTTCTTTTATTAGTTTAGTTTAGTTGTTATGGAGGATGGTATTGTAGTAGGCGGAGAATATTATTGTGAATGGATGGAGACTTCAGATTGCTAGATTTGGCATTCTAGAACAAAGGTGGCAGTACCAATTGAAATTCAAAGGCCGTGTACATATAACAATTGGTTAAAAGCGTCATTAAAAGTGGTCAGCTGAAACACTCGCCTATTGACGTGACGATTAGTTATACAATTAGTGTTGCGTCTAGTATGGAAAAAATAGCTTCTGCATTCATAAAGATGGGTTATCATGTCCGTTTGTATCTTCTTGATATTGCTTGTGATGGTTTTAGGCCCATTCTAAGGATAAATGTGGCTAAGAGTTCTGTTGGAGGTTCAACTGTCACGGCGGCAACATCACCACCACCACAACCATCATTATTTGTTGAAGAATCCAGGAATAATCTTTGTCAAAAAAAATTACGATGATTTTGCCATTAATTTCAACAAATATGGCTCATCAGAGAATACTACAACACAGCCCAGCCAAAGCCTTATCGATGACACTAGTTTTTTCCGTGGGCAAACATCAATGATCACAAAGGCGTTTGTAAATGCATTGATGCTAACTTTCATAAAAAAAAATCATCGATCGCGGAAAAGGTATCGAAGCCATACTATGGATACCGGGAAAGCATCTATATCTAGGAAGAGAAGATATAAATGTTCAATGTGCAAAAAATATGGCCACAAGAAGACGACCTGCCCAATAGCTTTGTCACGCAATGGAGACTGATTTGTTTTCCTTCAAGTGTAATAATCTTCTTTGGTGTGTTCTGTTTTTTTTTTAGTTTGAACTTCTTGAATTAGTTGTGTTGTGTTGTGAACTTGGAACTTCTATTGTATTGTCAAGATATTTAATTAACTGTACTATTTAGTGTTTCTAATACATATTTATAATGGATGATATTAGAACTCCTTTACGGATATTAAAACTCAGATATTCGATATTTAGATTTCAAACTAGATGATAAGCAAATTGATCACTAGACCGCCTTTATGCTTATTAGAACTGCAAGTATTCAATCTTCAGAATTAAAACTGGACCAATTGACAAATTGTAAAGTCTAATCTAAGACTTGAACATGGGAAAAATAAATTTGTACTGAAAACTAAAAATAATACGAAAGAGAAATAGAAATAGACATTAATATCATTAGCATTAATATAATATGAAAGATTACATCCGGGGAGAACAGCAAATATGCTTTTTAATAAAAAACTAATTAGGCATTATGAGGGGGTGAATTGGTAGGGCTGTTGAAGTCTGCATTAGGAGGGGAGAATTGGGAGGAGAATCCGGAGGGCTATTGAATTCTGCAAGAGCCTGTCCTCTTTCCTCAAGAAGTACAGTGAGTATCCTCTCTATTCTTCTGATGGCCTCATTGAGTTCTTTAAATCGTCCCTCGTAACCCCAATGTTTAGTGTTGCAGCGATTGATTTCATGATTTGGATCCTTATATCAGTTTCTAGGCCTCCAAAATCCCATAACAAACGGCTTATCATTCGTCGTACATTGTCATTTTCTTGTCCATTCGGTACACCATTTGGTAGTCCATTTGGTAAGCCGTTCCCTTGATCCATAGTGATTCTGTTGTCTAGTGTTTGGGTAATGAAATTGAATTGTGAATGGCGAAAAGACACTTGAAAGGCAAAAAGACACCTTGAAGTAAGGCGGCACCTTTTCATGTGCCTTAATTCTATACGTATCCTATACCTTATAATGATATTGTAATTAACTATCCGTTTTAATTTTCCCCTTACAAAGCACTTTTACGTGAAGTAGCACCTTATTAGGAGATGTTTCATAAGTGTGTCTTCTATTGGACTGTATTTGGATTCTACTACACCATAAGGACCATTGTTATTCTAATACACTATCAGGACCCTTTGAATATTCCCCTTACAAGGCACCTTTACGTGAAGCAGCACCTTATCAGGAGAGGTTTCAAAGGTGTGTCTTCTACTAGAATGTATTTGGATTCAACTACACCATAAGGACCATTGCTATTCTAATACACTGTTAGGACCCTTCTAAGTTTCCCTTTACAAGGCACCTCTACGTGAAGCAGCACTTTATCAGGAGAGGTTTCATAAGTGTGTCTTCTACTAGACTGTATTTGGATTCTACTACACCATAAGGACCATTGCTATTCGAATTTTCACCCAAAAAATTCAATTATGTATTAATTATGGTATTTCAAAATAAGCTTAGTCCACAAATAATCATGGTATAGCTTATCAAGATTTGGGTATCGGTAATAGTTGAAACTACTTAATGGGGTGCTTTGGGACCTGAGAAAGGTGTGTACTCATAATAATCTAGGAAATGATTATTTAGAATAGGCGTGCAGGTGAATTTATTGTATCCAGACGAACAGTTTAGTAGAATAGTCAAGATCACAAACACAAAACTCCAAATTAATACATAAATTGTCTTTTTTATTCAAACACATGATTATCAAAATATTAATCTCATGGCATTTTGTTTATACATGACCAAAAACATCATTATTGTTGAAATATTACAAAAAAAATTATTATTGGTGAAATATTACAAAAAACATCAATATGAATATCAACATTACAAGTTTATAAAGAGTAATCCTTAGATAATGTAATGTTTGAAGTGTAATTTATGTCGTAGTTAATGTGTAATTACACATTATTTCTAATAATTAATACATCAAGCCACCAATTTCACGCCGTTAACATATTTTTTAGTCACCATTTTAAATTTTTTCAAATTTAAGTGTTATTATATACTAGTATTTTATTATATTATAATTATAATAATATGCTACATTAATATCCTAAAAACGATTATTAATAAACTCCATCTGTTCATCTTCCCATCATCAAATCAACTCGTAAAACGAACTGATTTAATGGTTCACTGCACCAATCGACGCAATGGATCACTAAAGCACGAAACCACACCTCTACACCTTTTCACTCCTATAAATTCAACACCCACACCTCTTCCCCTTCTCACTTGCAATATTTATAAATATATTTTCATCTTTTCTTCATTTTGATCCAAAATGCCGCCAAGGAGAAACCACCTTTGTCCAGACTGTATCAACTTTAGAGCCGATTTGAATCGGCTAACTCAACGTATCAACGAGGATGCTGAGCGCTAGGAGATGCATCAGGCGTATTGCTTACATGCTGAGGGCCCTATATTTTTTGGCAGAGATTGACATGGATGATTTCATAACCCTCCCCCCACCCCCCACCCCCCACATGTTTAAGTTTTTATGTATTTCGAACAACAGTATGTTACGTTTTAAGTCATGTTTAAATATATGAATATTTAAGTGATGTTATGTTTTGTTGCTGTTGAGTATTCTTGTTTGCATATGTTAGGTGAATTTACAGGAAATTTCTTTAGGCAAATTTATAACTGGTTCGTTAGGCAAGTTTACAGGAATATTTCACCACTAGACTCAGTAGAAAAAACATTAGTTATAATAACGGGTTCATTAGGAAAAGTTACAGGCAAATTTGTTTCACCACTAGAGCACTACACAAAACATCCGTTATTATAACTGGTTCGTTAGGAAAATTTACAGGAATATTTCACCACTAGACCACTACACAAAACATCAGTTATAATAACCGGTTAATGGTGACCAGTGAAAATTGTGAAATTATAAGTATAAAAAAACAAACCAATATTTTCAATTAATGTTTAGTTCACTGATAAATAAATTAATTTTGAAATGAAATAAATAAATAAACAATCGAATTTGCAAAAACATGCTTCTGCCTTAGGCAAATTTGTTTCACCACTAGACTCAGTAGACAAAACATCCGTTATAATAACTGGTCCGTTAGGCAAATTTACAGGAATATTTCACCACTAGACCACTACACAAATGTCATGCTCCCATTCTAAAGAAGACGTGGCCGGCACCCGGTGCCACACTCGGCTCGAGCGAACCACTCTGAATCTGTAACTCTGGAGGGGTGATCCTCAACTTAGGCCCATAGGGCCTACCTATAAACAGACAATACCAACCAGCCGATAAGGCCACACTCTGAATATATATAAAACTGGCTATCTCTTCTGAACGGGGCCCACACACCCAAAACATATGTATATAACTGAGCGAGCCGACGAGGCTGCTTTGAACATACACAGTCAACAGTGCCAAAATAGACATATACAAGGCCGGAAAGGCTACAACACTGACATAATGTATACAGGACTCGTCTACAAGCCTCTAAGGAAAGCATAACTGTATAATGGTCGGGATAGGGCCCCGGCCTACCCATCATATCTGTAACACAAGGAGACTCCAGAAACTAGACCTGGCGACTCCGGATAAGTGAAGCTCACCAATCAGCTGATGTCTGGTCCCGCCTACTGGGAAGTCTATCTGTATATGTAGGCACGAATGCAGCACCCCCGGCAAAAGGGACGTCAGTATGAAACAATGTACTGAGTATGTAAGACAATTAAATAACTGAAACTGAACTGATATATTTGATATACTGAATGGAAGCTGAGAGTCAATAATAATATGAAAAATTGTCTCTGCCTCATGTCATGTATGCAATACTGAAAATAAACTGTCCGGCCTCATGTAGGGTCTAGTGTGTAAGTGTATAGCCCCGAAGGCAACGTGAGTGACCCGAAGGTCGTGTATAGCCGCGAAGGCATATGTAAATAGCCCGAAGGCAACTGCATCTCTGTATAGCCCCGAAGACAACTGTATCTAGCCCCGAAGGCAATTGTATCTTTGTATAGCCCCGAATGCAAATGTATATGATGATGAATGCATAGCCCCGAAGGCAAATGTATGCAATGATGTTGTAAATGATATGCATGATATACTCTCTATTTCTCAACTAGAGATGATATACTCTTACTGAATATAGACTCTCGACGAGGGATGATTTCAACACAAGTAAGATGGAATAACAGAGATATAGAAACTCTACGAATTACTCTTCTCGTATATGCTCGTTTGACTCTTACTGATTATGGGTTCGTGCCAAAAGAAGAAAGGGACAACCTTTACATACCTTATCCACTTACCGTTAGTATCCAACGTTCGTCTTCCAACGTTCGCCAATCTAAAAAAAACAATTAAGACCAAGATTAAACATTGGAACTCTCATAAGCTAAGTTCAAGCTAGTAGGTGAACTACCGAAATTTGGGCAACATTTATTTTATAATATTGACTTCCATCCAAAACCAAATTCAGCCCAAAACAATCATATAATATCAGAAAACAATATATCTGAAGAATCACAACAACAATCAGCCCAAAAGTTCCATCAATTTACTTCCAAAATAGTCCGCACAGCACCCTCCAAACTCTTCATGTTCTAGCTTCAAGTTATTCATATTTTCTTTATCAGTTTCTTTCATAAACATCTAAACATCCATAACAACATCATCGACATAATTTCCTTATCATTTATCATAATTTCCAGTTACAACAATACAACCTTAAAACAGTCCAACAACACAACAACAATATACATATGGCCTTCCACTCTTTTCTTTAAGGTTCATCACCCAAACAACATATCCAACACTTCTATTGCATCAAACATATAGAGAAGGGTAGAATCTTACCTTTATAAGGTTACTTCACCCTGAAGTACTCTCCAAGGTCAGCAACAACACCAGCAACTAAAGTTTCTTCTTTATTCAATACCTTTCCTATGTTTCTTTGTCTTTAGAAGGGTTTGATTTGAGTTAAAACTTGTAGAACTTGCTTCATAGCTCAGAAGGGGTTGAGGGGTCATCTATGGAGGGTTTCTAGGTCTGGAGGCATGGAGAAAATGAGAAAAAAGTTTGGACCTTAAAATATATAACACAAGGTCAGCCACCGCCTAAGTGGGTCCCAAAAGGGGCAGCCTGCGCTATCTCGGAAAAATGCGATTATCTCTAGACTCCAACATTGCATTGATAAACGGTTTAATGCGTTAGAAACTAGATTCGTAGAAATTAAATTTGGTGGGTGTAACATCCCATAACTCCAAGTATATTGGGATAAAATCTCAGTGACATTAGACTCAAATTTCAGTGAAATTATGAACGTAACTTGCGATAACTTTTTCCGACTTTTGTTTACAACCTGCTTGACTTCAAAACTTAACATACGAATGCTATATGATTCAATACCTTAAAACACGACCTCCTTAGCATATTAAGCACTCCTAGTTTTATCTCGAAAGTAAGGATTATAACATCCTTGATTCGTTTAACCTCCAACCCTCACGATACTTCCTTTACACTTGTTTTAACCCACCATTATCTTTGTAGAGGTCCTTAACCTCTCTGGCTCATATTGATTTACTTACGTCACATTCTAACATGAAAGTACGGAATGTAACAACAAAACAACTATTATAATAACCGGTTAATGGTGACCAGTGAAAATTGTGAAATTCAAAGTATAAAAAAAATCCAAATTAATCAATTAGTTCACTGATAAAACATTCGTTATAATAACTGGTTCGTTAGGGAAATTTACAGGAATATTTGTACTTATACAAAAAAGTAACTTCAATAATTGTTCCAAAAATAAACCTAAATAATTGTTCAAACAACTTCTTCATTGGCAGTCTCATAGCTATTTTGACCAACATCTCCAACCTCTTCAATGTCAACCTTGCCATTTAACTTTTCTAAGATATCAGCTATTCTTCGATCGGGTGATCTATTTTCACTATCATTCCACTAGCAATAATAGAATCATCAACCTCACCAGCAACATTACCAAGAAGAGCCGAATCAGTAAAAGACCCAATGGATCATCAACCTGATCAGGAAAAGGACTAGAAGGGCCATCAGCATTGGAGACATAGGCAGGATCACTCAAAGGAGAACAAGAAAAAGTCTTGTGATTAGGATCATTAGCATGATCAAATAGAGGATTAGAAGAGCTATCAACATTGGTGACATGGGCAGGATCACTCAAAGGAGATCCAGCAAGAGCATTCACTGGTTCAAAATTAACAAAGGTGAGTAACACAATAATTGACAATAGACCATAAAAATTTCTACTAACTAACTTGAATGCCACATAAGTTGACATTACCGTTGGTCTTCTTAGCATTAGCACATTGCAATGCTTTCCTGATCCTCTTCCTACTGGACCTAACTGAAGGAGAAATGCGTGGTTTAGAACTCCCATTACCCAAATGAGAACCAACAAGAGCATTCACTGGGTCAAAATTAACAAAGGTTAGTAACAATAGACCATAAAAGTTTCTACTAACTAACATGAATGTCACAGAATTTGACATTACCTTTGGTCTTCTTAGCATTGACACATTGCAATGGCTTCTTGATCCTCTTCCTACTGGACCTAACTGAAGGAGAAAGACACCTTCTTGGTTTTCCTCGAGCAATTTGCGAATGCTAACTAGCTCTTCCTTAATTGATGTCAATCTATTTGCAATGACACTCGACCCACAACCACAATAGCCGCATGTCTCTTTACCAAATCCTTTAAGGTCTCGATATTGAACCTTGGTCTTCATCATGATCATATTTTTGCCCAGAACCAGATGCAAATTCCTTTTTCATGCGAAATTGACGAGTATCCCTAATCTCCCTCTTAAGGGCATCAATATTCGAGTCCGGTACTTTGTCGTCATAATCTACAAGATTTTTAATGTATTCATTCCTCTTCTTCGCATCATCAGGGTGTAGAAAAGGTCTCACCACCTCAAGTTAATAAAAACAACAACAGATTAAATCAGAATAGACAATAACTAACCTAAGTTCTAATGCATTAATAGGTTTGCATCATTACCGCACGATTGTCAATTGCACTTTTGAAAAGGATCAACATCTTCGGGCTTCTCCTCCGTTCGCCATCTCAAAATCCTTGGAATCGGAAAAGGACATTGTTTAGCTAGGGCAACAGTTTTTCCAGCAAATGACATAGCTTCGTATGCCCATGCCTATAGTAAACAGGAATAAACCAATAAGTAGAATAAGCAGTAAGATAGCAATCACTAATCTATAATAATATAATCTGTATAATAAAATACTTACAACGAAGGCTCAGGGGTAGCCATAAAGATCATACTGTGGTGGTTGCTTTTGTTCACAAGATAATTTATACATCTTCAGAACGTCCACCTTCTTCAAATATTCAAAGATCAACTCGAAGCATTTCTTGCCCCATGGATATTTTTCAAAGAAATTAATGCTATTCGCCGTGGTGATCCACTTCTTATCAGCTTTTTTCGAAACATCGTGAGCCAACAAGAGGGTATGGACAAATACAACCATTACAGTCTTAAACTTCTCTAAATTGGTCAATTTACCTTTTTTTTTAACCAATTTCAGCAGCTCAGCTGTGGTCAACCCCATGGATCCGGTAAGCTTTTTTAGTTTATTCCATAAACCCAAACCTCTTGAGAAAATAATATTCTTCATTTCCTTACTGGGAAAAGCTCCGCTATTCAAACCTGTGACTAGTGCAAACTCCCTCAACCCAAAACAACAAGGCACTCCGTCCACTATGAACTAGAACTCATGCTTCTTCTCATTCTTTGTAACTTGATGAAGAAGAAGAGAATGAACAATTTTCCATTGAATCCATTCCATAAAGTTGACAGTGACATGAAGTGGCCAAAACAAGAGTGTTCAAAATATTCGGTAAGTTCTTGAGCATTAATAATTTTTAGCAATTAAAAAAAAAACTGACATCCTAGACCTTACTGAGATCTTTCCAGGGAAAGTACCACCAAGTTTAGCCCTACATGTGGTCAATCCATAACTTGCGAGGTCTATGGTCATCTCATCAGCGTTTTTTTCTTCTTGTTCTTCATCCTTTTCTTCCTCTTCTTCTTCTTCATTATCATCATCATCATCATCTTCTTCTTCATCCTCCTCCTCCTTTTTTTTTTCTTCTTCTTCTTCTTCTTCTTCTTCTTCTTCTTCTTCTTCTTCCTCTTCCTCCTTCTGCTTCTTCCGCTTCTTCTTCTTCTTCTTCTTCTTCTTCTTCTTCTTCTTCTTCTTCTTCTTCTTCTTCTTCTTCTTCTTCTTCTTCTTCTTCTTCTTCTTCTTCTTCTTCCTCAACGTCCTCATCATCATCATTTTCCCCTTCATTTTGAACACTATGTTCCACTACTTCTTCTTCTTCATGAACATCACCATTCTTTTCCTTTTCAGCAATTTCTTCTTCCTGAACATCACCATTCTTTTTTTTCTCTACTCGTTTATTAGATTGTTTTTTCATTTATCCATGTAATTACACAGCACAAAGTCTTCATCTACTTCTTCCTCCACTCTCAACCTTTTTGACCTTTCCTGTTATTTCCAGTGGACTCCAATGCTGATTTACCTTTCCCAACATATATTTTACTTGTTGATTCATATTTCTCGATTTTTTTCGATACATTTTTCGATACATTTTTCGTCCTAGACATGAATATAATGAAATTTTGAACCCCAAGATACAAACTGTGAACAAAAATAGGAAATATTACAAAGCGATATCCAAAATAAAAAGAAGGATAAAATTAGGGTCCATACCTATATCTTCAAGGTAGAGTAAATCCTGAAATCGCAGCTTTTAAGGAAGTTGAAGAAGGGGATATTCAAGAACTTAGAATAACTGCTAATGTAAATTAGGATTTCCTCAAGTTTTTGTAGTTTCGAGAAGCGGGAAGATCAAACAATAGATATGTGGGGAAGATGATGGTGATGATCGATCAGTTGGAGCCTAAATTGTAAGTTTTTTGTTAGTTTAAAACTAAACCCCAAAGTTTTTAAAAATACAAAAGACCCCCGCGTGTTTGCTAATCACCTCATTAGTAATTTCTGGGGCGAAAATAAATGGAAAAGAAAATGGGGACCATTCCACTTAGAAAAAAACTTTTGGGGTCCTGCCACCTAAATCTTCCAAGCCACTTTTGGGGAAGATGACAGTGATGATCGATCAGTTGGAGCCTAAATTGTAAGTTTTTTATTAGTTTAAAACTAAATCCCAAAGTTTTTAAAAATACAAAGAGACCCCCGCATGTTTGCTAATAATCTCATTAGTAATTTCTGGGACGAAAATAAATGGAAAAGAAAATAGAGATCCTGCCACTTAGAAAAAAAAAATTGGGGTCCTGCCACCTAAATCTTCCAAGCCACTTATGTATTTGGATAAAATGACCAAAATAACCACTTATGTTTGGATATATTGATCTAATATAATTCTTGAAATGTATGTGAATCTTTTATGTTTATCAAAATGGATTATTCCTAGTTTATATTATATTTAAAACACACACACACGAAATAGCAAATGAATTAAACATTTATGTCCCCTTCTAATACTCGTTAGCATCCTTGACCATTGAAACCTGAAGTTAGGAGTCTTCTTAAGGTATAAATTGGAGGAAATGAATCCATAAAATTTCGTTCAGATAGTTATCTCAGTTTAAATGATCGGAAAAGGGTAAAAAATGCCCTTAAATTATGTAAAATTGAACAAAAAATGTCCTCCGTTCATATATAGTTTGGTCCAAAAATGTCCTTAAACTATACGAAATGAACAAAAATGTCCCTATTGTTACTTAATTGAGTCAAAATGCCCTTTTCCTAATAAATATATTGTTTCTTTTCTTTTAAACACATTTCTTTTATAAAAATATTATTTTTAAATAAGCCTTTTCTTTTAAAAACCCCTTTAACCAATAAAAAAGCGGGAAGTAATTTTCCTCTTAATTTCGTTTTATCAATTACAATAAATTACACCATGTACTATTTTAACTGATAATATAGGTCATATATATAAGATCATAACAACCCTGTCATTAATTTTCATTTAGATAACGATAAAATTCTTTTTCCTAATAAAACAGGAAATATTTATATTTTTTAATCTTTTCTGAATTGAAGTAGGATAAGCATTTGCTAATATAATCCTTGGTTTTAAAGTTAAGATACAACAATCATAATGCAATAAAATAACAATTTTATTACGTTGCATCAAATCACAAAATATCTTTAAGATAACGTCCATGGAGTTATTGTTGACCCTTTTCATTTTAACTTTAAAATTAAGGATTACATCAGCAAAATGCTGATATATCCTACTTCAATTCAGGAAAATATTAAGAAATAAAAATATTTCCTATTTTATTAAGAAAAAGAATTTTATCGTTATCTAAATGAAAATTACTGATGGGGTTACTATGATCTTATATATATGATATATATTATCAGTTAAAATGATACATGGGTAATTTTATTTTAATAGATAAAATGAGATTAAGAAGAAAAAAAATTATCTCCGACTTTTATTAGGTAAAGGTTTTTTTTTTAAAGAAAATGAACAAGAAAAGGTTTATCTAAAAATAATATTTTTATAAAAATAATGTGTATAAAAATAATGTGTTTAAAAAGAAAAGAAACAAGATGTTTATTAGGAAAAGGACATTTTTGACCCAATTAAGTAACAATAGAGTCATTTTTATTCAATTTCGTATATTTTAAAGACATATTTAGACCAAACTATGAATGGATGGCCTTTTTGCTCAATTTCACATAAATTTAACGGCATTTTTTACCCTTTTCCGTATGCACGCGTCTGACGAGCAAATTTTGTCAAAGATGTATAATTGCCTATGTGTTTTAAAAACACGTAGAGACTATTCAAGGACTAAAGATGCTTATATTCAAAGACTATTTTTCACTAAACATCAAACATAAAGGATTGTTTTTATCCTTTTGAGTTTTGTCTATGTATTTGCGAGTCCGGAGCCAAAATGGCATATTTTTACAGCAATTAGACCAAAATAGACTGTTTTTTTTTTTTATACCCAAATGGGTATTTCGTTGATCATTCAACGAAATACCCCAGTTACTGTTCATAGCAGCAACTCTTTTTTTTTTTTTTTTTTGCTATTTCGTGGATTGTTCCACGAAATAGCTTTTTTTTTTAATTGTTTTTTGCATTTCGTGGAACAATCCACGAAATAGCTTTTTTTTTTTTTTTTTTAATTTCGTGAAAAAAATGATTTTTTTTTTACATATCATGACACAATCCACGAAATAGATGTTTTTTTATTTTATTTCGTGAATAAAAAAAGAAATAGGAAATTATAATTTTTTTTTTGTTTTTGCATTTCGTGTATTAAAAAACGAAATAGGATAAAAAAATTTCTAATTTCGTTCGTATAAAAAGGAAATTGGAAAATATATATATATATATATATATATATATATATATATATTATTTCGTGTATTAATGAAGGAAATTGATTTGTTTTTTTATTTTTTTTGCATTTCGTAATCTAATGAACGAAATAGGTTTTTTTTTTTTTTGTATTTAGTGAATAAAAAAACGAAATAGGAAATTATATACACACATATATATATATATATATATATTGCATTTCATGTATTAAAAAACGAAATAGGAAAATAATTTTATTTTTATTTCGTTTATATAAAAATGAAATAGGAATATATATATATATATATATATATATATATATATATATATATATATATATATATATATATATATATATATTTCATTCATGTACCAATGAAATATTTCGTGGATTGTTCCACGAAATGCAAAAAAAAAAAAAACAATTTTATTTTTTAATTTAAAACTGTTTTTTTTTTATTTTGCATTTCGTGGAACAATCCACGAAATATAAAAAAAAACAGTTTTTTTATATATTTTTGAAATTGATCTTATATATATATATATATTCCAAATTGGTTAAAAGCCATTTTTTAATTTTTTTAAAATATATTTTTCAAAAAACTTAGTGTTTAACTGTAAGGTTATTTTAGTCAACTTTATATATCGAGAAAATTAGTCAGCTTTATTTTCAAAAATTGAAACCGCAGAAGTGAAATTGACATTCACAGATACATTATCCCTGGATTTTTACGTTGAAATCTATTGCGTATCATCATCTTATAAGTAAATAAAACTGAAAATTTCATGCCAATTTGGGGAAAAATTGAAATTGAATGTGATAAAAGGCGTTTTTTTAAAAATCGGCTCGGCCAAACCGCCTTGTGGCAGTTTGTGTGCATAGATCTCGGAAAAATACCCAAAATCAAAAAAAAAATCGCGTAAATCGGACGTCCGAGCGCAAAGTTATGACCATCTAAAGTTTGACGACTTTACAACTAGTTTTTCTCCCTATATTTTTTAGAATTATATTTATATTTAAAATAAAGTTATGTCTTGACTTTACAACTATTTTTTTTTCGTTTATTAAAAAACGAAATAAGATTTTTTTTTATTTCGTGAATATATAAATGTTTTTATAAATGAAACACAAAAATATATATATATTCATCCTATTTCATTGGTACATGAATGAAATATATATATATATATATATATATATATATATATATATATATATATATATATATATATATATATATATATATATATATATTCCTATTTTTTATTTTCCTATTTCGTTTTTTAATACACGAAATGCAAAATATATATATATATGTATATAATTTCCTATTTCGTTTTTTTATTCACTAAATACAAAAAAAAAAAAAAAAACCTATTTCGTTCATTAGATTACGAAATGCAAAAAAAATAAAAAAACAAATCAATTTCCTTCATTAATACACGAAATAATATATATATATATATATATATATATATATATATATATATATATATATATATATATATATATATATATATATATATATATATATATATTTTCCAATTTCCTTTTTATACGAACGAAATTAGAAACAAATTTATCCTATTTCGTTTTTTAATACACGAAATGCAAAAACAAAAAAAAAAATTATAATTTCCTATTTCTTTTTTTATTCACGAAATAAAATAAAAAAACATCTATTTCGTGGATTGTGTCATGATATGTAAAAAAAAAAATCATTTTTTTCACGAAATTAAAAAAAAAAAAAAAAAAAGAAGCTATTTCGTGGATTGTTCCACGAAATGCAAAAAAAAATTAAAAAAAAAAAGCTATTTCGTGGAACAATCCACGAAATAGCAAAAAAAAAAAAAAAAAAAAAAAAGAGTTGCTGCTATGAACAGTAACTGGGGTATTTCGTTGAATGATCAACGAAATACCCATTTGGGTATAAAAAAAAAAGACAGCCTATTTTGGTCTAATTGCTGTAAAAATATGCCATTTTGGCTCCGGACTCATGTATTTGCGTTGATGATAGAATCCTACCTGACTCGCGGGTATTTGCACCTTCTTTAAGGGAATTTTTGTTGGCTGATTTTGGTCAAATTCAAGAACAAATAGTCTAATTTGTTTGATTAAATTTATGAGTTCACACTATCAATGGATTTATTATAAATCAACCAAATTATTTGTTCTATCTTTCAGAAAGATTCAGAGAATTTCAAATGTTTCAGCCCAAATAAAAAAAAAAACAAAGAATCCCAGCATGTAAAAAAAATTGCATATCTTAGTCTTTCGTCCGACAAATTAAAATTCTTCTGTATAAGATGGTTCACCTAATAAAACAGGATATTTCTTTCTTATACTTGATTCAAATTGTAGAGGGAAGAAAACTAGTAAATAAATAGGACTTGCATCCGTGAAAGGATTAGTTAACACTTACAAGGAATATTTACACCAAATTAAGTGTGTTAACCTTAGTAATTAAGAGTTAGTGTAACAAGCACCATGATTAAATGGTGAATGTATATATGGAAGACATATGTGTTGTATTTATTGATGCTAATACTCGACACAAATACATTTTTACCGAAATGAAAGTATACACTATATACACACAGGCATAAAATACATGAAGCTTTTCGTTAAGTAATTTTTCCTAATGTAGATCCGTTTGCATGCATGTAATGTATAGTAAATTGAAATCTAATCTACTTAAATGAAATAGTTACCCTTTCATTTATTACCTCACTCTCTAAACAAAGGATACTTTCTCGCTCCAATCAAATACATTGTGTATATTCTATAGGGCAGAGGATATATGTATATGTAAAAATTTATTCATTGAGTGCTTCTAGGAATCTAGGGGGCCTTGGATATTAGGATTTAGGAAAACAAGAAAATAATACTTCAACAAATAAAGTGCGGGAAAATGACAAGCTTTTTAGTGGGCGTTTGACCATAAGAATTATTCACTTTATTCCGGATTTTTTTTCACTTTTTAGCGTTTGGGCATAAGGATAGTTGTATTTCGGAATTTCAAAAACAAAAAAAAACTTTTAAAAACAAAAATTCACTTTTTTTACCTTTTTACAAATACATTTCAGCAAAAATTACAATTTCAAAAACTATGACCAAACACAACTTTAACTCCAACTCCAAAATTTCAAAAAAAGTTTTTTTTTTTTTTTTGTATCTATGGACAAACGGGCCCTTAGTTTTTACACCAACTCTTAGACTGTAATCTAGAGTGACAAATAGGATATAATACTTAAACTGTTAAACAAATGAAATGCCGAGAAAATGACACCTATTTCTTATATATACCAATTTTCTTAGACTATAATCTAGAGTGACAAAAAGAAAATTTGAAAAAGTGCAGCCAAGACCTAGAAAGGCTGAAAAAAGAAGGCTAGATAGACTTTAGTCCAAAGCTTCGTTTTAAAAGTATTACGTGAGTCATACCCAACAAAAACAAAGTGCAAGGCGTATTTTTTTGGGAACATGGGGATGACATTTTCTTTTCTTTCCTTTTTTGTTTTTCTTGTTGGGGTAGCGGGGTGGGTTGGGGGGGGGGGGGGTTGTCCCATTAATCTTAAAAAATAGTAAAGAGTCTACTAACTCCAGTTCATATATTATTTGTCATTTGGCAAATTAAATAATTCATTCAAGATATTTGGCGTTTTAAAAGAATAAGAAATATTTCTTTTTCAAATTATACACTTATTGTTTAATTTAGTACTAGTATAATTGACTGTGACGTCTAAGAGAAGGATAAATTATAATTTAAGTAAATACTCTTATAATTGAAGCTAATAATATCTTTTTTAAGGAGTTTTTTTTTTTGAAAGACAAATATTTCCTCCGGTTCAAAGTGCTTTGCACGTCTTCTAAAAAAATACTAATTCCTAAGATTTTTTTTAGGTATTTTGACTAAATTACTCTTAATTAAATAATACCTAATTAATATAATTTTTTTTATTATGTAAAACTCACTTATCTAAATAGGGGTAAATTATGTAAATAAATACTTATTTTGAATCAAAATTAAAAGGACTAAACGGACACTTATTTTGCACAGCAGGAGTATATACATTAGAGGTAATGCCACCTAGTTTTTGAAGGTTTGTACGCGGTTTTCTCCCTAACTAGTTGCTAGGCATGTCTTCAATTTGCTTTAGGCAATAATTGGATGCTACTTTTGAAGTTTTGGGGATATACTGCCCATGTGATCACATAAACCAATGTTCATTAATATCATAAATTATAGAGGGTAATAATCAAGTATTAAATCACCACTCAAATCATTCCATTAGGGCTTCGAACCCTAGAAAATGTATCGTTTTAAATCCCTAGCTAGTGTCCTAATCCTCAAAAGAAATTTGAAGACTATCATCCACCCATTAATATTACTCCGTTCGGTTCATAATAAAGTAATTTTAAAGAGTTTGATGCGTACATCGATCAAGAAATATTGTATCCGTTTTCTTTTAAATGACTTTTAAGAGTTTGTTACACCCATTAATAAATTAATTTAGTGAGGTAATTTACTAAAAGGTCATTTATCTCTCCTCAAAACCTTTTGAAAGACTTTTTAGAAATTTGTTCAATCATTTAGATAAGGGTAATCTTAGAAAAAAATATGATATCTTTTGAGTTTTAAAAAAGAATCACTTATTTTTTTACCAAATAAAAAGGCTAGAAAATCACTTAAAAGGGACCAGAGAGAGTATTAATTAAGGAAGTTATTTGACTAGATTATACTTTCGTCTCTTCCCAACATTAATTAAGAAGTCGTGAAAGGCTTTTTAGAAATTTATTCAGTTCATTTTATCAGATTATGCTAAATTTGGTGAAGATAAGTCAATATTTTCTTGAATTTTCAACGTTACTCATTCTGGATTAAATTTTAAAAACTAGAAAATCACTTATATAATGAACCGAAAAAATATTTCATACTCAAAGCCCCAGACAAAAGGTCTTTAATTATTCACCTTTAACCAGAGGTCTTAGGTTCGAATCTTGAGAATTAAAAAATTCTATTCGGACCGCTGCCTCAAAATGAACCCTGCAACACGCGATCCAAATTTAGTTGGACTCCAGTATAAATACCAAACCCGAGATGGGAAACCAAGGCCCCGTTTGGACATGATTTAAAAACATGGTGTCAAACTATGTTTGGACATGCAATTTTGATATTTTAAGTTGTATTTTCTCTTATTGACATTAAAAAACCCCACAAATTGTGAAAACTATCAAAACATTCTCAATTCTTATTCAATTTTACCAAATGAGCAAGTCATAGTTCATAACAAAATTAGTACACTACTAGAAGGCATTTCTAAGAAATACAACATCAATTAATCAAACTTTAGTTCAATAAAAACAAAAATTTAACATGAATAGTAATGTAACTATACTTTAATATAATCTTCTTACATAAATTAAAGGTTGGTAGACATAAATAAAGGTTGGTTGAAAGTTAATGAGATTGGTAAATGATTGATGGGGGTAATTGTTAAAAATATCCATCAACTTATGAGTCTTTTTTTACAAAATATAAACTTATGGATTAAATTTTATATTTAAAAAAGTTGAAACTATGGTTTCAAACCCCAAATCATGCCTTTTTGGATGATTTGGGGTTTGAAACTATAATTTCAAATCATGAGTGAAAACGCATAGCCAAACGCTGGTTTAGGGTCATGGTTTCAAACTATTGTTTGAAAACGCATGGCAAAACGCCTACCAAAATAAATAAAAGGTCATTAAGAATGCAGACCTCCTTCCTACGACCTTTTCATGGTAGGGTTGTAGCCTGTGGGGTGGGGTTGTTGGTGATTCTCACTGTTAAGCACAAAACCTTGAATACCTTGTCTTTATGGCTTTTCAGATAAGAAGGAGTTGATTAATGGACTCAGTCCACAACATTCTTTCTAGCAATGACGGGCGTTGTGGACTCCTTAAAAGCCCCATTCACATGGTGTGTTTTTTTTTCTTTGATGTAATTTTAGAAGTGGAGTCAAAAAATTTAGTTTATGAAGTTTGAATCATTATTATTATTATTTTTATTTATTTTTTACTTTTTGAGTTCTTAATAAATTATTTGTGCATACTAAATAATTTTGTTGGCATAAAGATAAAGTTTAAGCAAAAATTATTGAACTCCGCCGTATCCATAAATTGCACGGTAGCTCCGCCCCTACCTGTCATTGGTCCACGACCTTAGTGTGAATATATAGCATGATCTGGATGCATTTGTTCTTATTGTCCCCACGTGGCCTTCATTCTAATATATGTACAAGAACTTACAATCATATTATTGATCACACATGTGACATGAAAATTCCTCATTCAATATCCGGGCAATTGAACGTTTGACACACAAGTTTGGAATTACTTTTTATGACACCTCGAGTCTCAAATATTATTTATATGTTAAGTGACGATTTGCATTATTTATATGTTAAGTGACGTTTGCATCAATCAAATTTAGTTCGGCCATTAACCAAAAAAAGGGTCTGGTGAGGAGTTATAGTCAGAATAACAAAAGATCCAAAACATGTTGACCCCCTTTTGCTCCACGAATAGAATTGTGTTATTTCATGACGATCGACTCCCCTCTGAATGATGAAAAAAAGGATCGAAGTATTCCGGATGAGCTTTTTCGCACGGATAGAAACGGATTCAACATTTAAAGTTTATAGATTTTTATAATGACTTCAAATTAGTATGCTATGTCATAATAACTATGTTTATAGTCAAAATTTTATAGATTTTTTGTGAATATTTTAATACATATATATTCGACCAAAAACTATATGGTTCTCCGTAAACCCACACGTAGCATGTTGGATCCGTCCCTAGAGCGGATAACAAGGAAATGCATTAATGATCGGTGACAAAACCAAGAATTCCACTAAAATAAGGTTTAATTTACATGTATAAGTAGTAATTTTGAATCTAAATTCATAATATAATTTTCTATAGTAATTTTGAATCTAAATTCATAATATAATTTTCTATATACTCAAACTAATTTTCTTATGGAAAGTATTCAACCAACACCCTTCATTCTATTTGGCTACGTACAAGACTGACCATTATAGACATATTTGTTTTTACATATATTCAGTGTGCATTTTTCATGAAAAATATTCAAACTAACCACCTTTCACTAGTGACCATTGTAGACATATTTTTCCTCTTTCTCCATAGCAAATGAAGTAGCACAACTTTATCTTCTTTTTCCCTATTTGGTGGCATGGCGTAGGCGTGGGATTATAAAAGAAACAAAAAGAGGATGTGCATGGAGCACGGTTGATGTAATAGCCATTTGTATAGTTTTAATTTTTCACTTTTCAATTATTGGTCCCTCTTGTTTTATTGAAGTTCTTTGAATTAGCCTTTTGTATAGTTTTAAGTTTTCACTTTTCCATTGTTGGTCCCTCTTGTTTTATTGAAGTTATTTGAATTATTAAGTTAGGGAACACTAAGGGCGTTTGCCCATGAGAATTATTCATTTTTTTTCCGTAATACTTTTTCACTTATGGTATTTGGTCATAAAATTTGAAAAATAATAATTTTTTTTTTCACTTTCAATACATTCAAACAACCAAATATTCTTTGCAAAAACTATAACCAAACACAACTCCATCTTCAACTCTAACTTCAACTCCAACTCCAAAATACCAAATAAAATAAAAAATATTTGCTTTTCATGACCAAACGCCTACTAAAGCTTGTAACTCTCCTACAGTAGATTTGGATTCAATCCATATGGTCCTCATTCTCACTTCCCCTTTCCTGACCCTTCCACCCACCCCACCCCATATGGTAACACAAATTTAAAATAAATAGTTGGGATAAGATCATTTTTTATCCCTCAATTATTATAAGGGAAAAGGTGCAAATATACCCATCAACTTTTCAATTTAAAGCAGATATACCCCTCGTTACAAAAATGGTGCATATATACTCCTGTCGTTACAAAATGGTGCAAATATACCCTTTTTTGCTAACGGGATTTTTTTAAAAATCATTTTGGTTATTTTTTAATTAAAAATATGCCACGTGACTTTAAAAAAAAAATAGACATATTTTTCTAAAGTCACATGTTAATTTTTTTTTTTTGGTGTGTCAGGTCTGGTTCGTTTTAAAAAAATATCTTCGTGACTTTTAAAAAATAAGCCTACTCATTTTTTAAACGAACCAGACCCGACCCCCCGAACAAAAAAATTTACCATGTGGCTTTAGAAAAATATGTCTACTAAAAAAAATAGGTAGACTTTTTTTTTAAAAGTCACGTGGCATATTTTTAATTAAAAAATAACCAAAATGATTTTTTTTAAAACCCCGTTAGCAAAAAAAGGTATATTTGCACCATTTTGTAACGATAGGGATATATATACCATTTTTATAACGAGGAGTATATTTGCTCTAAATCGCAAAGTTGAGGGGTATATATGCACCTTTGCCCTTATTATAAATGTTGAGTATGATATTTGTGATATAAGAATCAACACATTAACCTTCAACTTAATAAAGTGTGTGCTTTTGGCCCCTTTATGTTGAAAGTATAATATACTTGGACTTTTTGAAGTATATTTTCTTCAAATATAGAGTAGCAGTACAAACTTAGCATAACACATGTGCAATTAAATAGTGAAATGGTTAATAATTCTGAAAATTTGTGAATCTGCGCAAGCAAAGGGATCAAATGTGCACATTAAAAGTTAAACGTGCTTTATTCAATATGACAAGGATTAAAATTAAAATTTATCAATAACTAAGGGATTAAAGTATTATTTACATAAAGAAGTGAACACACTTATATGTAACAAAATATCCATTTTTATTCTCTCACAACTTTTTACTAATTCATTTTATATTTACCTAGTCTTTCAAAATCATTATCTTTCTCCACCTTTAAACTTCAATCCATTCTATATTGATATTGTTCCTAACATTTTTACGTTCAGAAAAAAAAATCACTTGTAGTTTCCTAATTAAAGTTACTCCTACGTCCTACTTTGATTGTTGTCAACCTAATAACAACATTGAACCAATCCAAGGTTAAAGCGCGGTGGCGTGAATAAGTAATTGCCACGAGAAAGATATAAAATTAGCATATGAACAATCACCTAAGCGTTTGACTTTATTCTAACTTTGCATAATTTCATGAATTTAAATTCATCAAATTATTCATTTTCTTAGTTTTGATATAATTGGTTTCTCGCTTTCAACCGCAACTTTAGAATCTTCTTAATAAATAACATAAAGTTCTTCCAATATCACTAATATTATATAAATTATATAAATCAATTAACATATTGAATTTTATGTCTAGTCAAATAGTATTACGTAAAATGAAAGAGAGAGTATATATCTTTTTTGTTTTATAATTTGACCAATTCACTTGGTATTGGGTACCTACTTTGTTAGAGTCCGGAGCCTAAAGGGTATAAAAATACACGGTATAAACTAAAAGGGGATAGCCAAAAATTTACATACCAAAACGGGTATAACGTGGATTGATCCACGTTATACGCCAAAAATTTGTTTCAGTTGTCAGAGCAATCACCGAAAAATTTAAAAAAAAAAAATTAAAATGTATAACGTGGACTGATCCACGTTATACAAATAATTTTGTATAAAGTGGATCAGTCCACGTTATAAATTTTAATTTTTTTCCCACAGCGTTTTACAAATACTTTGTAAGACGTTGCCTCTATTTAAATCATATTCGACTGTGTTTTTAATAAAAAAATATTTTATTGATTTTTTTAATTTTTAAAGCATATAGTTAATTTAAGTGATTAACTCAAATAAATATTTTAACACATGCAATAATTAAATATGTGTTATATATGCGAACAGAAATAAAAAATAAAATATAAGTTAAATAAACGTCACACATTAACTGAGTAGTAAATGTTAAATTTCATACTAACTATTAAACGACACAAGACATGTTATATATTCTTGGAAGATTACATAAGGAAACAACGATCGTACAACTTAAGAAAAAACATAAAAACCAACAAGCAATAACAACTACTGATTTCTGTCGGGGCAGCGATTCTTGTTATGACCTGTTTGCTTGCACGTACTACACTTTCTAGCCATGCGAGCAGGAGCTATATCCATTTCATTCCTCCTTCTAGTTGTAGTCCGCGCTCCTGAAGTTCGCTCGTATTCGGTGTTTGCAATTAAACTGAAGGGAGAAGGTGGCCAATATGCCTCATCACCCAACGGTGAAAATTTTCCACTGTACGTTTGCTTGTAAAACCTGCAACTGTAGTATTTGCTAACATAGGTCTTTGGTTGAATTTCGCGGATATCACAAAATTTAATTGCATGTTAACATGGCATATGGTAGTTTCTCCACTTCCCACACGAACACTTTTTCCCTTCGGCAGAGACTTTATGGATATTTCCGCCCTTATCTTCGTGTGCAAATCTAAAAAATAATTAGTTAGAAGTCTCCTAGTTTAAGCGAAAAAAACATCGTTATATTTACCTTTCTGTAAATGACTCCACTTGAGTAGGTATCGAACGATACTCCCGCCATTTAATTCACTTGTATCTGGAGAACTACTCGGTCCAGGAATATCACAGCTCTGCATAGTCCAACCAAAATTATGTGACTGGCTACCAACTCCTACCATTGTTTCTTGTTGAGGTGTACCTCTTTGAAGCCCAATATTCATAGCGGGAAGATACGTAGTACCCTGAATATCAAACTCATCGTCAGTGGGTGCTTCAACATTAATAGAGCGTTCAACAGTTGCATACATGTCAAGTGTCGCTATACTGATATGATTGCTAAATATATCAGGACTTCGAAGAAATAACGATAAGGAGTCATCGTCCGAAATAAGAGTTTCCTCGTAAATGGGAAATCCCTAGCCGTAATTGATGTTGGATATCGTCCAGTGATAACCACTGAAAGGTTAGGATCAGATATGGCCATTTTTCTTATGAAAACACGCTGTAGACGATCGTATTTGAGGGAAATTGGAAACCTTTGTACGGCTCCCGGACGACGGTTATATCTCAATGAACCTTCTTCGTACACAACTTCACCACCCCAATATAAATTAACTCTTATATAATTTTCTGCCATATTATTTTCAACAGAATACAAAAGTAAAAATTAATGAAGAATGCAAGAGAGAAGTTGAGAATTCGTCAAAAATGAAGTCTACAAGAGAGAAGTGGAGAATTCGGGGAGATATGCAGAATACAAGATTTGATAGTGGTCTAAGACACATATAAAGACATCAAACATCTATGGAATGTAATGTACGTACCAGTGCCTCATGCCTGCCTGCCATGTGTTGGTATCCTCTATCCACTTTATGCGCAGGATTTCCTATGAAAGTGCGCGAGTGACGTCGATACCAACAAAAATACTCTGATAATGACTCTGGGTCTTGAGTTTTATACTCGGCCAGAATTACCCTTTGTCGACGATTTTCCCATAAAAAGTCCGTTTATGTAAAATTTTGTTGATCCTCCATTGTTATAGCATACCGCTTGTCACGTTTGTAATGAAAAGGATCAATCTCAGCACATGGTCCCGGAATATGTTGCTTCCTACCGAACTGTCTGAGAACGCGGTCTATCATGTGCCACTCTCGATAGATCCCACAAATAAGGGGAACCTGCGCCATCCAAATAACTCGGCCACGCCGACATCACTCAGGGAGTCCATTAATGATGGCCTCTGAATAAGGCTGCCACACAAACTAGGATAGAAAGAACATAAAATTACATGATAATAAAATAAATAAATTACACATAAGCGTAACTATTATATCAAAATGCCATTAACAACCATAATTATGATAAAATACCTGATCATCTGTTAGGTTGTCCAATACATCCCTACATATGGGTAGCACAACACGTGCCTCATTTTCGCGAGCTTTACGATGAGTCCACTTTCGTGCAACAGCCATATGTGGCTGAAGGGCCCTGGGTGGTAGCTGCATCGGTATAATTCGCTCCCAAGCCCAAACCTATATTAAAATTTTAAAATAAATGCATAAAAACCTTATAACTATCAAATAGGACAACCAAATAAAATTATATAATTTTAAAGGTCACGTACCTGCAATAAGGAAATGAATCCACACACATCCTTGGCTTTCCTCAACGAAGCGCGGCATAAACAAGTATACAAATATGACAATGCAGCCGCTCCCCAAGCTTGTCTACTCATTGCTCTAAGGTCACGCATGTCAAGCAAATAGTCTAAATTAAGTAAGTCACCAGATTTATCCGGAAATATCGTGCCGCCACAAAGTCATAGCAAGTACAACCTAACCCGCTGTTGCACATCAATTTCTGGGGTCTGATCTGTAATGTCATCTAAGCCTCTAATATATTCAATTAATTTATTTAATCTAACCTACTAACACCATTAAAACAATCCAGACCGGGTGCCCAACCAGTAAGCTCATGGATCAATTGTTGCCACCCAACAATACCTATATTTCTAGCATTAAGATCATTCAAGGGATTACCATCAACAACCAAGCCAAACATGAGCTCAATATCTTGTAATGTGATGGTCGCCTCACCTATACGCAGATGAAAGGTGTGCGTCTCAGGACGCCATCTCTCTATAAGTGCAGTGATGACTGCCCAATCATATGATATACATCCTACCTCTACTACTCCCCTAAATCCACACAAGCCAAAGTAGTCAAGGATGCGAGGATGAAAAGGATGACGCCTCACGTGCTTCCAAAATTCGGTATCCACGCGGCGAGGAAACAGGCATCCGGTCGGTCCTCCCAAGGCACCATCCCACACAGCCTGTGATCGATGCTTCTCCTGGAGTGTTAACACATCGTACACTTCTGGCCCCGGATGTACGCATACCCGTGGAAACTCCATACCTTATATATATAAAAAAATGAAGTCTAGATCAAGCTATTTGGAGTAACTCACTATTAAAAAAAATATATTATTCCAATTTTAGCAGAACAAATATGCACTGGCTAGATAAAGCCAACTTCCATACGCCTTATTTAGAAACCACTGATAGTGGACCACATTAATACCTATAAGGTATAGACAAAATAATTGTCCACCCACTTAGACTTAGGTCCCATATAATAAAGCATTATCATGACATTTTAAGTATCTTTTTTTTTTTGGGCTACTGAGGCATCAATTAAGTTTCACTTTTCTGGCTATATAAATATCACATTAAAGGTACAATGAAAAACAATTAGTTATTCAGATCTTTTATATAACAATCCACAAAAATAACAGTAACATAACAACAAATTTCTTCAAAAGTGCTACTAAACAAATCAGACCTTTTATATGATAATGCTTCTAACAATCATATCTTAAGTTCAAATTAAAATAACACAAATAACACAAACATATATCTTATTAAAATAACACAAATGTATTAAAATAACACAAACGTATTAAAATAACACAAATAAAAAATAACAATTAAGATATATAAGACAAACAGATATCTACATCTACTATAAATATACAATATTATATGAGTTAGAAAAAATACCTTAATTTAAATAGCAACAAAAGATAAAGATGAAGAAGTTGCTCTAAAAATTAGACTGTAATGCAAGGTTTAAAAAGAAAATAAATGGAGGAGAAGGAGATGGAGAGGTTCTTCAACTTCAAAAATGGAGGAAGAGGCGGAGGAGAAAGAGCTGGAAATTTAGGGCAACAAAAATGAGTCGTGGAACTGTCCACGTTTCACAAATATATATTGTATAACGTGGACTATAACGTGGATCAGTCCACGTTTTACAATATATATTTGTAAAACGTGGACTGATCCACGTTATACAAAATTATTTGTATAACGTGGATCAGTCCACGTTATACATTTTTATTTTTATTTTTATTTTTTAATTTTTCGGTGACTGCTCTGACAACTGATTTTTTTTTTTTGGGGTATAACGTGGATCAGTCCACGTTATACCATTTTGGTATGTAAATTTTTGGCCATCCCTTTTTAATTTATACCGTGTATTTTTATACCCTTTAGGCTCCGGAGTCTACTTTGTTACCCGGCTAATTCTCTAAAAAATCCTCAATAAAAAAACGACTCCATGTTTATTGCTCGAACACAAACATCTTATTAAGGAGGTGATACTTACCACCTTGCTATAACCTTTCGTGTAAACATAATGGAAAAGCAATTTCAGTTAGGTCATTATCGAGAGTATATTGCAAACTGTTGTACTTTTTGTACTGTTTCTATATATTCTCAAATGGGAAAAGGACACTGTGTGTCCACTTATCCAAACTAATCCCACATTTAATCACTATTTGGGCTTAATCTCACTAGGTGTCCAGTCAGCCCAAATTAATGCCAAAAAATGGCCGGTCGACCCAAAATAATGCCAAGGCTGGCTGGCCCAACAGCACAGGCGCTTAAAAAAAAAAAAAACTTTCTATGGCGACTAAGTCGCCACTAAAGGGCTGCTACAACATATATACATATGTTGAAATTATATATACACTTTATATACAAGAATTATACAGTTTATATATATATATATATATATATATATATATATATATATATATATGCTGGAATTAAATCATACATTTATTATACATAAATCATACATTAATTATACACATATTATGCAATAATGATATGATATGATATAATTTTTTTTACATATACAATAGTGATATATATTATATACCACAATGATACGGTTTCTATAATACATTTTTTGTACGTATGGTACACTTTCTATACAAGACTGATACAATTTATATACACATGCTGGAATTATATATACACTTTCTATACAAAAATGATACACATATATACAAAAATGATACAATTTTCTATTATATACAGGGCAGTTGCACTGTGCTGATACACATTATATACACAAATGATACATATTATATACAAAAATGATACATACCTTAGTGATTCATATTTTATACAGTTTCTATACATTACAGATAGGTACTGATAGATATTTTATACTCAAATGCCACATATTATATATAAAAATCGCCTCAAACATTTTTGTATTTGGGTTTTTATTTGAAAATTGTCTTATTTAAGTTTTGGCTAATGAATGGGATTAGTTTAGTGGATATAATTTGGGTTTGGAAGGACTTTAACCACCGGGTGGAATTAGTTTCACCCAACCGGCCATATATTTCATTTTCCCTTCTCAGATCTCTAAGGTGTTGAACCAATCACATGGGCTTGGACACTTGTTTGTACCTATAGATACTTTTACCCTGTCTAGCAATATCTAGCTATTACATTTTTTTCTTCTATTTATATACGGTACGAACTTTTCATCTACATTTATTCAAGGAATATTTAATAATCCTAATGTTTATAGAGTTTGTCTAACAACTGTCTTTTTTAGTCCCTTTTTTCATTGATAAACTTTACAAAGTTATGTAACTTCTAGTTCGATATGCATTATCGTGATCCCAAAGACATTTCCTAAAATTGGCTCATGTTAATATGTTACATAGTACAGGATGAAAATTATTGAGTTCTTAATTAATATATTTAGCATGGAAACTTAAAGATTTCAACCCCTAATTGTAACCATTTGTAGTCGTCGTTTGTGTATACTCAATGTATAACAAGTGTATAATATATAGTAAATGGATAGTCAATGTAATATATACATACATATATGTATAAAGTATACAAGCTAATTATTGATAACGTCCAAATCTACTCCTCAAAGAGAAAATGTACACGGTCGTATGCAATATAATTTATCCAACTAAGAGTCGGGGTCGAACCCACAGAGAACAATATCCTAGGCAATTTAAGCAAGTGAGGAATTATCGCTTTCTACACTAAGCCAAACACTTGATAAAATTTTGGTTTTGAGAAAATTATAACTAATGCAAAAATGTAAACTAACCTAGAAAGCAAGTAAAATGATCAATGGCCACAAGCATGGATACAAGGAACTCTCAAGTAACGATCCAATATATTTTATGATATTGCAACTAAGAGCAGGTTTGTGTTGATAAATAATGATTTCTAAAATCTCATTGAAAGTCTTCCGACCAAATCAATGAATTTCACTCTAAGCTTTTCCAAGCCTTAGAGTGTGATATCAGACACAATCAATTTAACCTCAAGTAACAATCTGCTCAAGTTATTAGATGGGTTTAATGACCCAAATTCTTGTTAATTAATCTTTCCCAACCTAGATTTCCTCTTCCAAGCTCAATCAAAGTAAATGGGCGAGTCTTAGGGTTAGCTAATCCCTTAAGAAACATTAAAGAACAAGATTAATTAAAACAACAAAGACCCACTTCAATAGCAATAAAGATCATTCAATACATAAGCATAACAAGAGGTTTCATCCAACTTTGCAAATGAATATTTTTATAAACAAGATTAAAGTTATGGAATAAAATTCTACACACTTAAATATACAATACAAAACAAGGAATTGAAGAAATAAGTAAAGGGTTAAGAAATTTCTTATCAAAACTTCAAATCTTCATTCCCCAAGTGTGGTGTAGGAACCCTAGTCTACAAAACTTGTGTCGAATGGCCAAAGATATGTTTTACAAACCCTAAAAGAGTATTTATAACATTTCAAAAACGGGAACAAATTGTGGACAAAAATGCCCTGCGTGCAGCACATGCTGCAGCAAGTGCTACTCGCAGGCACAACATATTGCAGCAAGTGCTACTCGCAGGTGCTGCATGCACAACATGTTGCAACAAGTGCTGCTCGCATGCACAACATGCTGCAGCAAGTGCTACTAGCATGTGCTGCCAGAAAGTGTTTTTGTTCTATTTTTGCTTTATTTTGCTCCGTTTTGCTCCGTTATGCTCTCCGGGTATCTTATCCTACAAAACAACATAAATACACAAGAAGTAACAACAAAAGTGCTTGAAGAGTCACAAAAGCTTAAGGAATTAGCATCGAATATCCCGTAATTTCGCGGCAAATCAACACCCTAAACTTAAAGTCTTTGCTTGTCCTCAAGCAAATCAAAACCAAAATCTCAATGAGGATCCACTTTAAGCACAAAAACATGACTTTGATTGGTAAAAATAATTAGGCTACAAGCATGTGAAACTTCAACCAAATAATTCCCTCATTTCAAAATACAATTTCAAGAATGCAATGGAGTTTCAAAACAATCAAGCGACAACACTCAAGCCTCCATAAGTGACTCAAAACTACTAGCTTACTAGATATGCTCATTTGACTTAGCTTGGAATTTTTGAACATCACCAATCTATCGTAATCCATATACCATCACAAGAAAGAAAGTCCCAAAATCACTAGATTCACAACAACAACAACAACTACAACAACACAAGGGACATATACACAAAGTCACTCACACTCAACAAATAAATTCTAGTGCTAACAAATATCACACCATAAGCTTGCTCTTATTTTCAATCATCACTAACTCAAGAACATTTGGTTGGAGATCACATAGGGACTTTTTAAGCTTGTAATGTAGGCTTAGGGAAGGGTAGGATAAGTATTTGGGATACAAGTGACTACGCCCTCGTTGAACACTACACAATACCTTTTGTCCACTTTCCTCTTAATTTCAAAACATCACTCCTTCCTTTGCATACTAGTTTCCCCAATTATTCCAACTTCTTTTTGTGCAACCATTTTCTTGATTTCTTTTTTTTTTTTTGGCACAAAAAGTTTGTAACCTTTTTTTTTTTTCAAATTTTCTTCCTTTCTTTTGACTTTTCCACAACACCAACCTTTACCACTTCTCAAGCCACACTAACACCCCCCAACTTAGGCTTTTGGCCTCAAATTCACAATTTCATGTTCAAGGAGGGAAAGGTTCAAAAGAGAGACTTTTCATCAAAAAGGGTAAAGGCTTGTAATGTGGCAATCAAAGAAAATGTCATAGGCTCAAATGGGGTTATTAGTGATACTATTTATGCAATGGTAGGCTGAAAAGATAGCCCAAGGTCATCTCTCCAACCAACATAATCAAAATTAGCATTGAAAGACTAACCGGGCAAGTTCTAGATGATAAAAGTAAACACAAGAATTATTCAATAAACACTCACCACACATGGCATACGAACTAGTCAAGATGGATCAATTTTACTTCCTAAGCAAGAACAAATAGAGCAATATCTCATCATCCCAAGTAAAACTCATCTAGTAGGTAAAGAGTCACAAAATAAGCCAAAAAGTTGTCACAAAAATCATTCCTTCTATGCATCTTGCTTCTCTTTTCACTTAAAATTCCACTTGGAGGGGTATGCTCAATTAAACGCTTCACATGCAAGAGACTAACTCTATTAGTACCAAACAAGCCAAGAGTTTCTACAATTTTTCCTCAAAGGATCACCTACACCTAAACTACAAGACTAATTAAAGAAGCTAAGAAAGAAAATAAAATAATAAAAGTGACTAATCCACAACATGCCAACAAAACAAAATCTTCAAAAATTTGAGCGAGTTCTATTTGCAACAACGTCTATCACAGCCACACCAACAGTCACAAAACAAACACGGCAAGGACACACAATATCCATACATAAGACAAAAGTCCGGCAAGGGCACAAATCAAGCATAACCAAAATATAATGTGCTACCACATGCCACCCCCAACTACAAACATTTCAGTGTCCTCACTGCACATAATCAAAACAAAACATAAAATAGTTTGAGGGCAAATAATTTTTTTTGTCAGTACCTCCGACTCGCAGGCATGACCTGCGGTTCGCAGGTGATGTAACCTGATTTTTTTTTTACTGTCAGCACCTGTGAAACGCAGGCATGACCTGCGAATCGCAGGTGATGTCACCTGAAAACTTTTTTTTAGCAGCAACTACTGGTTTGGGGCTGCTCTGAAAACCCGACCTACTCAAAACAACTCCAAAAATTCTAAAACTTTGTGGATTAGTCAAAAATAATCTACTAAGCTATTCTAAAAAAGAAAATTTTAAAAACGACTTAAAATTTTGAAAACGATGGGTTGCCTCCCACCAACCGCTTAATTTAACGTCGCGGCACGACGATTGCCAACTTTACCGCTTTTCTCGCCATTTAGAGCTTATGAATTGGGCACCCAACTTGGACTCAAGTTTGTGACCACGAGCGGTGGGGGGTGGTAAGTAGATGAACAAGCCAAACGTTAATTTCTTCATTTTGCACTTCTTGGCTTTCAAATGAGGAATGTCATTTTGCCTTCTTACTCTTTCGAATTGCAAGATGTAAGGCACTTGTCTTTCTTCTTCACCATCCAACATGGATGTATGTGGCTCAATTTCCATATCACCATACAAATCTAATGTTGAAAAACGCTTGGAGTGAGACTTCAACCTCCCAATTTGCAAATATTTCCGGATTTTGACATTCTCATTTTCCCCCAAACTAGAGTCAACTTCCACCATTTTTCTCAAGACAACGGTTGACTCTAATTTCTTTTCTTCTTTAGCATCTCTAATGAAAATGGATTCGGTTGGAGGTTGTTCAATTCTTGATTCCTCCTTTTTATGATTGGCCTCCAACATGGGCATTCTCTTCTCATATTGAGCATTTGAGAATTCTTCTTGATTTTGTTCAAATACCCATGGAGGATTTTCGTCTTCATTCATCAAGCCATTTTGGAGACTAGTTTCCAAGTACTCCTCCAAGGCTTTTTGATTTTCATTTCCTCCTTCAAGTAGGCATTCCATCATGAGCTTGAACTCTCTATTTTGACCATTCTCAACTTCTTCCACTTCCATTTCCCTATCATTGTCACAACAAAAAGTAGAATCGTCATAGTGGGGGTTCGGGGAAGAGAAGGACACACAAGCACAATTAGCCCAATGGCCATTTTGACCACCACATCTATCACATATGCTCCACTCATGGATTCGATATTGTGCGCACAATCCTCCCCCGGGAGACTTTAAACAACTTTGCCAAGAGTGGGGTCCTCCACAATAAGGACAAGGGTCGTCAAAGTATGAATAACTTCCATCTGACCCATTCTCATGGAATGATGCCATTTTTTTAAATTTTTTTTTATATAAGAATCAAATAAAGCAACGAAACAACAACACAAATATTCACAAGTTTGGACCAAAGCAAGCAAGCTTAAATCCCAAACTAATTCAAATACGCCAAATTGTTTCCGGACAACGGCGCCAAAATTGATAACGTCCAAATCCACTCCTCAAAGAGAAAGTGTGCACGGTTGTATGCAATAAAATTTACCCAACTAAGAGTCGGGGTCGAACCCACAGAGAACAATATCCTAGGAGATTTAAGCAAGTGAAGAATTATCGCTTTCTACACTAAGCCAAACACTTGATAAAATTTTGGTTTTGAGAAAATTATAACTAATGCAAAAATGTAAACTAACCTAGAAAGCAAGTAAAATGATCAATGGCCACAAGCATGGATACAAGTATCTCTCAAGTAACGATCCAATATATATTATGATATTGCAACTAAGAGCAGGTTTGTGTTGATAGATAATGATTTTTAAAATCCCATTGAAAGTCTTCCGACCAAATCAATGAATTTCACTCTAAGCTTTTCCAAGCCTTAGAGTGTGATATCAGGCACAATCAATTTAACCTCAAGTAACTATCCTCTTCTGAGCTCAAGTTATTAGATGGGTTTAATGACTCAAATTCTTGCTATTAACTCTTTTCCTAAACTTTACAAAGTTATGTAACTTCTAGTTCGATATGCATTATCGTGATCCCAAAGACATTTCCTAAAATTGGCTCATGTTAATATGTTACATAGTATAGGACGAAAATTATTGAGTTCTTAATTAATATATTTAGCCTGGAAACTTAAAGATTTCAACCCCTAATTGTAACCATTTGTAGTCGTCGTTTGTGTATACTCAATGTATAATAAGTGTATAATATATAGTAAATGGATAATCAATGTAATATATACATACATATATGTATAAAGTATACAAGCTAATTATACAGTAGTTATACTGGCTAAAATCTGTAGAAGATAGCGATCACAATTATTTTTGGTTGAGTCCCACATCAGTGGGATGAAGAGAATTTGGACTCTTTATATAGTTTTGGGCACTCCTTACCTGTTGAGTCGGCTTTTGGGATTGAGTTGGACCCTAAGTCCATTTCTTACCATGGTATCAAGCGCGACCCATCCCAATTCATAATTTACCGATATTAGGCTCCCATATTAAATTGTCCCTACTCCAGATGTCCAGTGGTATGAGGGGGGGGGGGGGGGGGGTGTTGTCCCATATCAACGGGACGAGGAAATTCGGACTCTTTATAGGATCTTTTGTGATTGATTTAGACCGAGAGTTCATTTCCTTAACATTTTTTGTTATGAACTTTGTTAGATTATATTGTCTAGTGTAATTGAAGAAATTGCACGGTGTGCCCTTCAAATGAGTTGGTCTTTAATTTTGGTCCTTAAAAAATTGAGCTTATGCTTAGCGAGACATAAATTTATTATGCAGGGAAAAATTTAAAGACAACACAAAAATGGGGCAAACGTGAGCCCAAGACTTTTGTAACCCCAAAATAATTTTTGGAATCAAAATAACCCATTAAAAAAAAAAAAGAACCTAAATAGGTTTCACGCACAAATTATGTGCGTAAAAGGACCAAAGTGTAGTTTTTACACTAAAGTTCTTTTACGCACATAATCTGTGCGTAAAAGAGGCAAATATATCGGGCCAGTCGTCTTCCCCACTGGTCCCCCCAAATTCGAAAAAAAAAAACGAAAATCAGCCATTAAAGGTCCCTTTCAGAGGTCCCACGCGATCAAAAACATCGTTTTCTTGTTGATTTCCAACCCAAAAGTGGTATATTGAAGTCTAAGAATAAGTTTCTTCGCAATAAAGCGGCGTATAATTCAATTCAAAAACTCAAAATCAAAGCTTCAATCTAGGTATTTCACTACGATTTTTCTATTACATTATTAACCTAAGCATTATTATGTGGCCAAAAAAAATACTTTTACGCACTTTTTTTTGTGCGTAAAAGGGCTGTTTTCAGCCCGTTTTTCATTTTTTTTCTTCATTTGTTTTTAATTGTTAATTTATAAACCTAAGCATTACTATTGTGTGAATATGGACAAAAAAAATAAATTTTACGCACTTTTTTTGTGCGCAAATGGGCTGTTTTCAGCCCCTTTTTTCATTTTGTTTTTTATTTTTTTTATTTGTTTAGTTGTTGTTAATTTGTTAATTTTTTATTAGTTGCTTATTTGGTATTTGGTAATTGTTAGATTATTTATTTCAATTGTTAGACTAGCTAATTATTTGTTTAGTTTTTGTTAAGCCAATTGTTTATTTGTTAATTATTTGATTAGTTAGTTTCTCGCTTTATTTAATAATTATATGCTAATTAATTTTTTATTATTTGATTATTTATTTAATTGTTTATTTATTTATTTATTTGCTAATTAGAAATTGAAAATCCTTAGTTTAGGATTCAATCCTTTGTATAATTTCTCGGTAAAAGATTACATACGTATTAGAGATTAATTAAAAAAATAATGATTAATTTAAAATGCGTAAAAAATATACCACTTTAATCCTTACTTCATTTATTAATGATTAATTTAAAATGCTTAAAATAGATAGGACACCACCATGGAGCCGGGATCCTTCGACAATAGAGAGGTACTTTATCTACAGCATGAGCATAGGTCCCAGTATGTATGGGATGCACCGGTATCCTCTAGTAGAGTGGTCCGTACCCGTTTGGGGGAGTCAGCATGGGATATTCTAGAGGTTGTTCCCCCACATCCCCGTGTCATAGATATACTACGTCGGGGCGGTATCTACCGGCGCATCGAGGTTGGTCGGCTAGTGCACGATAGGGCTCTAGTGACAGCTATGATTGAGCGATGGAGACCGGAGACCCATACATTTCATCTCCGCATTGGCGTGGCTACCATCACCCTGCAGGATGTCGAGGTGATTTATGGTCTACAGATTGATGGACATGCATTGTATAGAGTGGAGCCTCCGGAGATGCTGCCGTATTTCCAGGAGATGGCTAGGCTCATTGGTTTTGAGCCTCTGCAGGGGGATATGCGTGGACGGAGTCGGTTGTTGCGGTCCTCTCTCCATGCTCACTTGCACCTAGTAGATCTGTAGCATCCGATTGGTGAGGTGACGGCACAGGCTGATGTTGATTGACGTGCTCGCTTATATCTTCTCATCATATTCGGGGGCATCATGTTCCCGAACACGTCGGGTGCGGATATGAGCATTAGGTATTTGCTGTTTATTGAGGACCTAGAGCAGCCGGGATGTTATAGTTGGGGCGCCGCTATCCTGGCTTACATGTACAGAGGATTTGATCGAGCCTCTATGGGCGAGAGGGTTGAGGTCGCTGCCTTTAGCCCTCTTCTTTAGGTAATATATTTAAGTGTGTGTAGATAAAACACTAAATATATTTTTTCGAAACGACGACTGATAAATAATTTTTTTGATGACTATGACAGATATGGGTGTGGACTAGGTTGAGACCTTTTCAGCCCATAGCTGCTCACCCTCCCTATGACTATGTTGCTGAGGATATGCCATACGCGCGGAGATGGTCGCGAGGCTGTACCAGAGGTGTGGAGACGCACCATGTCATTCTCCCGTTTAGGGATCAGTTAGACCGCATGACGGCCCCTCGAGGTAAGATTTTTTTATTTAACATTAGTTTGTTATTTTTGTTAGTCTTTTATTGTTAACTAGTTGAATTCCTCTTATAGGCTTTCATATTGACGCCGTATGATCAGATTTTGGGTCAGCTGCCGGCGTTTTGTAGGGCTGGTGAGCACATGTAGACTGCACGGTGTCCATTGATCCATATGGACATCGTTGAGCATCACGCACCCGATCGTGTATTACGGCAGTTTGGGCATGTGCAGAACATACCCGCGGCTACACATTGGGAGCACTACCACTACACCAGGGACGAGCGTTCGATCGACAGTGCGGCATGGCGGGCGCATATGCACCAGGAAGTCAATGCATGGAACGAGAAGATGACGACTCTAGCGGCGGTCGGACATGACACTTCGGTCCATGATTACATGACTTGGTACATGCATATCACTCACTCCTTGGTTGCCAACCCCTCGACGCTGCGTCCTGATGGTCGAGGATATGCATCACTCTCAGGAGCGTACGAGGCGCTAGTAAGTTTATTCAATCGTCGTCTTATTATGTATTACTTTATGAATTTATTCAATTCTTAAAATTTGCAAATATTTGCAGCTACGGATGACTCTGATGATACGCCATGAGAGCATTCCCTTTACGGAGTCCACCGACCCCGGGATAGCGGCATATGCGGCACGGATAGTTCATCTTACCGACACTGGTATGACACAGGCACAAGAGTGGCATCGTGTCGATGAGGATGTACCATAGGGTGTTCCTGAGGGTGGTAAGGCTGATAGAGGTGGGTGGGCTGGCGGAGGTGGTCGGGCTGGCGGAGGTGGTCGGGCTGGCAGAGATGATCTGGCTGGCGGAGGTGGTCGGGCTGGCAGAGGTCTAGTAGATGAGCCTGACGATATGTCCCATCAGGCTCCGTCGGCTACAGATACCCCTTCTTCTTCCAGGCCGTCAACTTCACAGAGACCTGGATATACGCTAGAGATGTTCCCACATTATGATCCTTAGTCATCATTTTCGCAGGTGCCAGTTGGTGATCTATATATGGGAGGCGGAGATGAGGACTTGGATATTATTTTCGATGACTACTTTCTCCGTTCTACAGCGGGGCCTTCGGCACCATCTGCATCTCTGGCTCTGCGGGTCGCTCAGGAGCCCTCTCACATGCCATCTCAGGAGCCCGTCGACACACAGGTTTGTTTTTTTACAATAAAATAATGTATTAATTAATTATTTTATTAATCTAAACTAAATTATTTACATGTATTATATGTTCATTCTTCTGCGCCTGTGGACCCGTCTCCGCCTGTTCAGATTGACCCGTCTCTACCTTCAGCTACAGCTCTGGGTAGCGGTCAGGAGACAGTTGAGAAGCCAGCTAAGGAGCCCTCTGACCAGCCATGTCGACACACAGGTTTTTTTTTTTTTACAAAGAAATAATTTGATAAATAATTGTTTATATATTTTTTCATGTTTAGTTTATGAAAAATTAAATTGTTTATATGTTATTTCAGGTTCATTCTTCTGCTCCTGTGGTCCAGTCTCCTTCGATTGAGTCATCTCCTGAGGCATCTACAGAGGCTACTCAGGTGGAGACCGCCGCCGTCTCCCACAGGAAGCATATTTTCACCACGGGCCTGAAGAAGGGAAGAAAGGATGATGATGGCATAGATCACCCTGTCATTAAGAGGAGGAGAGAGGGTCCTAATGATAGTGAGGGTGGTAGGGTTGGCCTTAGGCGTTAGGAGATTGTATATTTGTAAATAAAATGTACATTTTATGTTAATATGATATATATATACATTTTTTGGGTATTATTTTTTTTAATGATAATTAGTTATTTTAGTATTTATTGTCGATTATTAATAACTCATGCGACGTCCTAGATTAATTAAAATCCTATAAAATATGACAATTAAACTTAAAGATAACAAGTTTCCAAACTTACTTCGGAGCACTTTACAACCCCTAAAACGACGATCCAAACATATATGTATACTTGATGTAATGAGACGAGATTATTGTACGCTAAAAAAAATATTAAGTTCTATATAAAATATTTATGTTCCGACGTTTTGAAACGTGACTAATCTTCGGTCAAAGTACCAAAAAAACTTAAAGATAACAAGTTTCCAAACTTACTTCGGAGCACTTTACAACCCCTAAAACGACGATCCAAACATATATGTATACCTGATGTAATGAGCCGACATTATTGTACGCTAAAAAAGATATTAAGTTCTATATAAATATTTATATTCCGGTGTTTTGAAACGTGACTAATTTTCAATCAAAGTATGAAAAAAGCTTAATTTTCAGTTTGATTTTCAAAGAATAAAGGCTGGGGTGTGGGACCCGACCTCTTTTACGCACATATTATGTGCGTAAAAGAACTTTAGTATAAAAACTACACTTTTGTCCTTTTACGCACAGATTAGGTTCTTTTTTTAATGGGTTATTTTGGTTCCAAAAATTTATTTTTGGGTTACAAAAGTCTTGAGCTCGGCAAACGTGCAAATGACTAAGTGTAAATTTGATAAAAGCAAAAGTGGAGTTATAAGAATATCGGTCCTTCTTAGCCTTGGAGAAAAACCATTCTTAGAGGAAAGCTTGTAGATTGTGATTGGTTTAGCAGCACAAGCAACCATAGATTTAAAATTTAAATTTTATGAGTTTGAGTTTGATTATAGTTTACTCGATATTATTGAGTTCAAAATCAATTAGTTATACCTTTTTAATACTAATTTTTTACCACAAATAAAAATTTTAAGTAAAAGTTATTGAATTCTGCTGAACCCATAAATAACACTCAACATCTATCTGTGATACATGTTTATCTAATTTATAAATATTCACAAATAAAATCAGCACTCAAGTCAGAAAGAACTTTAGAATGATCAAAATTGATGGGGTGGTTGAAAATTTAAGAATGTATGGGACCTAAATGGTGTCTTTGAAAATTTAAGAATGTATGGGACCTAAATGGTGTCTTTTGTTTTATCATGAACATGTGGTTTGACCAGAATGGAAGAATATATATATGTCACACTTGCTTTTCCTTTTTCTCATTTGGTGGGTCCTCAATTTTGACATATATCGGCTACCAATCTTTGAAATTTTCGGCTAAATTTTTGTCTCATTTTCCATGCATTTTCAACAAACAAGAAATAGGTCGGCGAGTAATCAACATTGGCTTACTATTATCAATTTACACACAAAAATATTTAGCTCCAAAAGCAGGAAAAAAGAAGGAGAATCTCTAAAATTGTAGTCATAAAATTTCGAGGCTACAATTTAGAAGATGTGCTTATGCTATTTTTTTCGGATAACAACGGAGTCTGGATCGATTTGTGCGCATGTCAATTGATTTCAGGAAGTTTGTAATAATAACTTTTGCCTATCAAAACTTTGAGTTGAATGGAGTTACCTAACATTTTTTCGCTGCTGGAATCTGAATATTAATCTCCTAGGATCTTTACCAGTTTCATTAATCACTAATGCGCTTGTAATTGTAAAAAGAAGGAGCAAAGTTGTTGTTGGCTTCTTTCTTCAATTTTTTCTTCATATAATTAACAGACAAATAAAAAAGATTTGTACAAGTGAGGTGATTTATAAGAACAACCTTGAAAATGAGTGGTCTTAAACTTTTGAACCTACTTGCTTCGTTAATAAAGCTTTAATACGAAACTTGTAATTTTTAACCTTGAAGACTTATCCATGAGACAAGCGGTGTCAAAAGCTTAAGACCACTTACCTCCAAAGCTATTTGGTGTAATTTCCTATCACTGGTCGCAGCTGTAGTTTTGGGTCACAAAGGACTCACTTAGAAGTTAGAACAAATAGCTAAAGGGCCGCTCTTTGAGCCTTAAATATTTCAATTTTTAGTTGGGAGCCCAATACTATAAAATAGCTAATTCTGGGTTCATTCGCACCAATGCGCCACTATTGGGGTGGTCTTTAAGTTTTTGTCCCTCGAATTGCTGGTCTTCAATTTTTGTCATTCGGCACTTTAAGTAACAAAAAAGCACCCAAAAATACCCTTGATATCAAAACAAAAAAAAAATCGGATCTATGACCTAATTTCGCAAGGCATGAGTTTATAGAAACTTTGCCTTATCCGGTATAATTTCTATAGGAATTAATTTTTCCAGCCTAAGTTATGTAGTGCCGAGCAAATTAGTTAGTACACAACTTATGCTGAATAATTTAATTCCTAAAGAACTTGTGCCAGACAAAGCAAAGGTTCTTTAAACTGATAAATTGTGAATTAGTTACTACACAACTTATGCCGGATAATTTAATTCCTACACAACTTATGCCGGAAAAGGCAAAGGTTCTCTCAACTATGCCTCGCGATTTATTTATTTTGGGTAAGAAAACAACAAATTCATCGTCTTTGATAGGGTTGAACCCAGAAGCTTTGGTCGTAGACTAGCGCATACTTTGACCCACAAATTTTCATTAAATGAGAAGCAAGGGAAAAAATTAAAGGCCAGCGATTTGAGGGGGAAAAACTGAAGACCAGTCCGTATGAAGAACAATCCGCGCGAAAAAAAAAATCTAGAGGAATTGACGTTTTGCTAATTACTATGCCAATTAGTTCCGGACAACTCGCATGATTGCCCCTATCTCGGTCTTTAATTTTTGCCTCTCAAATTGTTGTTCTTCAATTTTTGCCCTTAAGCACTTTAAGTAATAAAAAAGTGGCCGAAAATATCTCTGACATCAAAAAACAAAAAAAATAAATTCGGCCTACCTTTATCTATGACCTAATTTCGCAAGAAAACTTTGCCTTTTCGGGCAAAGTTAGATAGAAATTTTGTCTTGTCCGGCATAAGTTCTGTAGGAATTAAGCTATCCGGCATAACCTCATTTCTACGGAACTTATATGCCGGACAAGGCAAAGTTTCTATAAACTTATGCCGAGCGAATTAGTTACTACAAAACTTAAGCAGGATAAATTCATTTCTACAGAACTTATGCTAGACAAGGCAAAGTTTCAATGTAACTTTGCCCGAAATTGAAACTTTGCCTTGCGATTTTTTTGGACTATGCTGGGGATCGAACCCAGAATCTCTAATTTCGTAAACTAGCGAATGAGAAGCTGGAGCAAAAATTAAAGACCAGTCTGTATGAAAGCAATCCGTGCAGAAAATTGATTAGTTCCCTTGGTTAGCACACTGTGCCAACTTTCCTCCTGAATTCTATCATGTTTAAAATATGACTTTGTTTTGGAGTCCGAGAAGAAAACAATTCAAATTTCATAATTTTTCCCTTAACTTTGTGTTGCATATTTTAAAGGGCTTTTAACACATTTGGCCGCATGGCCGAAATACTTACAGCCGCTAACCAAATATAAGTATGTCCAGTGTGTGTGTCTACATATATATATATATATATATATAATTAATGCATATGTTTAAAAGATTACTAATACCGATTGATCTCCTTCTACACTATATATTTGTATGGGCATGGGAGGGTTGAAAAGTCTAGACCATTGGAGCCAAAAGTACTTCTCAACTAAGAAAAAATAGCAACTAAGCAGGCGTTTGGACATGCGGTTTGAAACCATGGTTTGAAACCATGAGATGAACCGGCATTTGGACATGCATTTCATCTCATGGTTTCAAACCATGATTTCAAAAAATTTAAATATAAAACTTGATCCATAAGTTTACATTTTATAAAAAAAGACCCATAAGTTGGTAAATATTTTTAACAATTACTCCCAGCAACTATTTACCAACCTCATTAACTTCCACCAACCTTTATTTATGTCCATTGTCCACCAACCTTTGTTGAAGGATTCTATTAAAGAGTAGTTACATTACTATTTATTTTAAATTAGTTTGATCAATTTGATGTTGTATTTTTTAGAAAGGCTTCCTAGTAGCTTATTAATTTTGTTATGAACTATAACTTGCAGGGGCGGATCTAGTAAGGCGGGTGGGGATGTCACGCCACCCGCACACCTAGAGCAAAACCTTGTATATATATGTGAGTATATATGGGAAATAGTATAAATATGTAAAATGGCACCCTGACAAACAAATGGTTGTTTGGTGCCACTGGTGAAAGGCCGAAAGTTGTGCCCACAACACCTGAGATTGAGTCTAACTTGCACCAATTCTTTTAAAGACTTCTCTTTTCTAAGAAGCTTACAGAAGATTCGTTCTCCTTTTTTCTTATTTTCTTTTTCTATTTTGCTTCTTCTTTACTTTATTTTCCTTGTTTCTTCTTTTCTTTTTATTTACTTGCTGATGGTTTTTTTCCCCCCTAATGAGTCACATTGACTTTTTAAAATTTTATAAATCCTTGCTTCTCTTTATAGTTCATAGTGTTTATTCATTTTTTATTTTGATATCTAAATGTGCATCTAAGTTGAGTTCTAGTTCTAATTGATTAGTCTTGAGTTAGATGATAGCTTCAAAACATAACTCTCAATTATAAATGAATAATATATTTTTGTTGATATTAGTAATACTATTGAATTTTTATGCTCTGTTTAAAATTATCATAATTATTAAATTATTTCGTTTAATAGATGTCTATATAAATCGAAAAGATGAATAACCCGAATTACGACAGTAGAAAAAATAAATCAAGTTGAAATCCAAAATAGTGTGACAATCGGTTTGTCTATATAAACGGACGGAAGATGCTTCGTTCCCCAACTCGTTTAAGTCAATTGATGCATTGGGTCATTCCCTTGTTTGCGGAGCTGAGCTATGGAATGCATCGAGAAAGCCGACGCTTCTGCCTTTCCACGAGTTAAAACTTGTAACAATAGAAATACTTGTAGCTAAGATGAATAACTCGAACCAAAGCTCAAAATAAATCAAGTCAAAGGCCAAAATAGTGTGATAATCGGTCGGTCTATATAAACTGTAAGGCTGAATAACCAGAATCGAAGCCCAAAATGGACCAAATCGAAGCCCAAAAGTGTGGCACCCGGAATCTCAAATTCTTGGATCCGCCTCTGATAACTTGCTCATTTGGTAAGATTGTATAAGAATTGAGAATGTTTTGATAGTTTTCACAACTCGTGGGGTTTTTATGTCTATAATAGAAAATACAACTTAAGATATCCAAATTACATGCCCAAACATGGTTTCAAATCGTGGTTTGAAACCATTGTTTCAAATCTTGTCCAAACGGCTCCTAACTATGAATTCTTCCACTAATGAGGAGCAACATTACATTTTCCTCACTGCATTAATCATATCATGATATACTTATCAATTACATATCAAAATTGAAGGCATGCCCATGCCCATACTATAATTACTAGAATGAACCTTTTCCTCTAATGAGTAACATTATGCAGCCCTTCTTTTCCCTCCAACATCTTATGTGGAGGCAAAAGATGAAAGTTTAAGGCATTATCACCACTAACATAAACAACCCTAAAGACATCATACTTCAAATCAAGTGAAAAGCCATCAAAGTAAGGAAGAACACTCCTAGAATCTTGATTCAGGATGTAATTGTAGCAGCATTGCAAGGATTTCCACACGAAAACGGCAGCAACTTTAGGTAGTTGTTGACACTTTAAGCAAACTCCAGAAACCGCACCATCCATCTTGTGGAACCGGTCCTTGAAAATGGCTAAGCACGCGTATGTAAAGTCTTCAAGTGGCATGTCGCGATGGGAAAAAGAGGCAGAGTTCATGGAAACTATGTCCCCTGTGTAGAATTTTGCGGCAGGTGAATGATCCTTTGATTCTCCAGCGTATGCATCAAAGAAGCCATGTTCCAATAGGATTGCCATGCTTGATACACCTGTTAACATTGAGAGCTGATCAAATGAAAAATGGAGGAACATTAGTAATACCCTTTGATTGAAACTGGTGAATGAAAGAAAGGAAAGAAAGTTAAAGAAACTTTCGTCTTTTGTTTGATTGGCATAAATGTTGAAAAGAATAACAAGAAGGTAAGTAATTCATATTTGAAAAGAAACGTTTCATGTTTGAGTTTAAGTATTGTGCACAGACAATTTCATTATGATTTCCATGCTTTAACTCATTTGTTAACATTGACACCTGATGAAAGAACATGAGCAATGTAACAAGCATATATAGCATCAACAGATTCTCAGTCACTCAATAAAAGAAACATAATGTAATATGTATGCTTAACTCATTTGTTGACATTTTATAAATTCTCACGTCATCAGGTGAAAATTTACAAATCAATCAGTCCAACAAAATTTAAATTCCAAATGGCCATTTCGTCCTCTCTTTTTTCGTACAAATCGCTTTGGAAGAGACAAAGGATCAAAATAAGAGAAGAGAGGAAGAAGCAGAAGAAAAAGAAGTAGAAGAAGCATTGTGGAATTATAAAATTTAACTTACAAGAGCTGCAGCCAGTGAGTCCTTATTCTCACTAGATCTCTTTATCCATGCTCCATACCATACCATCTGCACTCGCAAAAATACACTATTAATAACCAAATCACTATTAAGCTACAAAAGAATATCACATATATAACTATCTAGCTACATGAGCAGAAGGGGTGCAATTGAATCTTCGTCAAATAAATATACCGTTTAAATAGAACAAAAATAGTTTTTTTCTGTATATATACAGCATTGAATCTTCTTGACATAAGAAAATTTATAGTGTAGCAAAGGTGGCTCACAAACTGCTTTAGGTCGTAATAGGTTCGAACTTAAGGCATAATATTCTTGCACTCTTTTTGAGTTCCTTTACTAAAGGCATGATATATTTTTTTCCCCCTTTTTTTTTGAATTCCCTTTTAATATTTCTGTCTTCGTCACTGCTCTTCCAATGTATCTCGAAAAAACTCTCTGAACGAAAAACGATGTAAGCACCCTGATTCATCTCGAAGCATTATCGAAAACAAGGTGGAATAAAATTACGATTTCTTTTCAAATTTTGAATATTTTTAACCGCACGATTATATAACCAAATGGTATAAGTCGCGCCTAAAGTCATCCCAAGCACTACTAATGTGGCTACTAAGCTATTCCTTTGGAAAGCTCCTACTAAGATGAGAAACTCTTCGATAAAGCTGCTAGTACCAGGTGAACTCATATTGGTCAAAGTAGAAAAGATATCTAACAGGTCGAGTCTTTTATCGGTCATATTGAACACCAACACAAACAAAAAGGGCTGATTCCAACTCCGTGTATGCTCGATAGAGCCAAGGATTCCCTCACTTATTGGAATACGCCAATTATCCCTAACCGTAGAAGATAGTTACCACCTTCTTTCAAATTTTCCCGAATCTTGAAAAACAATTTGAGTAAAACTATTAAACAAATGCAACTCAATAGGGTGATTGTCTACTTAAATTACAAATGACCTAAAGCCAACAAGGTAATAGAAATTAAAAAGGAACAATGTTGAGGAACTGCACACATACCATATTTCCATGAATGCTTCTAAAAATGGCACTATGAACACATCCAAGACTTTCAGTAGAAAGAGAGAAATGCTTGAGAGCTTCCACAAGATCATCCACAATCACTATTGTTGGCCTGAATATGAAGAAACTTGTATCCAAGTTTCTGCTATTATATGGAAAAAAACAAGCCATAATAATCTATTTTCTTGCTGTTGTTCTTGATTTAATTTTCGTTCTGCTTCCCTTTATTTGATATTCCTCTCTTATTTTGTCTTTGATCCTTTAGCTCTTCTAATCAATTCATTGCATTTGTACAAGAAAAAGGAAAGTGTATTTGAAATTTGGATTTAGTTGGAGTGATTCATTAGTTTGAGATTCAAAGAAGGCATGCAATGAGTCATATAGTAATATTTCTTTGGTCATTCTTTGGTTGGCCAATGTAGTATTTTAATGAATTTTAGTACTGCCAAACATTTGGAAGAATCCCATTTGGTCTTGCACTTTGACTAGGATCATAAGAGTGACTAGTTTCAACAATTTGCTCCCAATTTGACTTTTCATGCTTTTTAACAATTTAATTTTGAGTTTATGTCCCGTGCTCACAATATTAAAAGCTTTTACATTAGCAAATTAAATTGACCTACATAAGTAGTTATATATATCAAGGGTAACTTGAAGAATTGAGCAATAACATGCTATATATAATCAATTAGATTGCAGCGATAGTGTAAAACAATTTACTATATTAATGATAACTTAAAATTTACCACTACATTTTTTGATAATGTATACGAATCGTTACAAATTATTTGGGTGCCTAAAAGATAATTACACGTAAATATCCACAGAAATCTTGATTATTATGCTGAAAATATAAGTTGAGAACCTATTGTAACAAGTTAAAATATAGTTAAAAAAAAAAAATCAATATGTGCTTAAGAGAATTAAAATCGAACTCCAAATGGTTCACTTAAACATATAAATATATAAGTAAAATTTACTTGGCATAGCTTACATTATTACCTATTTATGGAACATAACTAAACTTTATAATAATTATATTTAGTAGCTAAAATATAACATATTTACTTCCTATAGCTATCACTTTTTTACCACTCATCTGATAACTTCCCACACTCCTAAATTTAATCCCAAAAAAAAAATGTCCCTCTCTCCTATCCCCCTAAATACACGCCATTATGCTCAACATCCCTTAATTTCCTCCAATTTCAAATCAGTTTTACAATAGTTCAACTTCCTTGTTTATCTCTAATTAACTACTCATTAATTTCACTCATAATTCAAATCTAATTCCCAAAAAAAGTAAGATTCTATACTGATTTTTACGTTTCAACGTGTATTTAACCTATATTTTCGTTTTTTTTTCTTTTTCCATTTGAATCAGCATTGCAACTCTAAATAATTGATTATCACTGTTTGTTCTTGGTTGTTTTTTGTTAGATTTAAGTGAAATGGATAAGAAAGCTTCTACTCCGATGAGGACTAGAGGTATAGAACCCGAATTTTCAATTCCTAATGTTTTGGATTGATATTTTAATAGTTGTTTTTCATATATATTTTGGCTATATTTTAATTGTATTTTGATTATCATGTTCAATATTACTTATTCTGGTTTCTGTTGACTATATTTCAGATATATTTTTCATATATTTTGATTATATTTAGAAAAAAAATCAGAAAAAAAAAATTGCAGTGAAAACATTGTTACCTCAATTATGAACTCAATTATGACTATATTTTGGATATATTTTAATTGTATTTTGACTATTATGTTCAATATTACTTATTCTAGTTTCTGTTGACTATATTTAAGATATATTTTTCATATATTTTGACTATATTTTTCGAAATTTCAGAAAAATCAAAAAAATAAAAAAGTTGCAGTGAAAACGTTGTTACTTCAATTATGAACTCAACTTGAATTCGATATTTCAACAGATGAATTCAAATATATATTCGTTGTTTAAAACGAGCTCTGTTCACTGGTTTGATATTGTTATTTTTCAAAGTTTTTTGATGAACTAGTTTTTGAACCTTTTTTTTTTTTGGTTAAAAATATGAATGTACTTTTTTAATTCAAATTTTTTTGAATTTGTTAGCTGTTTGAATGAGCTATGAGATCAGATATGGAATGGGAGGATATTTACGTGAATCAGGGAACATTAAAAACTGATTTTAATTTAAATTGGAATAGATTTTGTTTCCATAAATATAGCACTTTCAGTTTTCTCAGCGTGTGTATTTCCGTTATATTTATCCTATATTTAAGTCGACGCGTCTACTAGCTAAATATAGGTCCTCCAGCTACAAATTATAAATGTAGAACATGTATTTATAAATTGTTAGACGGAGCTAAAAGATAGCTTTTTGTGAAAATTTTACTATATATAATAATAGTCAAAATTAGTAGCAACTTTAGTTGGAACATTCCCGCAGCCCAAGTTGGACTAGCCATGAGGCAGTGAGCTTGCGTGCTCCTCATTTTCTCTATTATGTAAACTTTGATTAGTATCACACTAGTACTAACAACTAATTCATGAAATACATTTTCTATTTGACTTTTATGATTTTTGTTCAACTTAATCGGAACTTGGTAGACTAATATGAATGTCTTTCATATTTCACGAAAAAACATATATATCTTTTATAGTTGAATGATTAACTTGTGCATGTCAATTTTGTCTTGGAAATTAATTACCTATTTTATGCTTTTGTAGTGCGTATGAAATTAACTATTTTTTCATTAATCACATTCTTGGTCTTCAAGGGGACTCACAGAAATTGTGGGCTAATAATTATCCGTGTTCAACATTTTCCAATTATGTTTGTCAATCCGTTTATTAGTGAATCCCATAAAAATGATAAGTAAAATGAAAGAAAAAGAAGTCGTCAGAAAATGGAAGAAAAAATACCTACGGGTACGTACTCACAAAGAAAAAAGTTTAAGAGGGCTACACAAGACGAGGTTAGTAATCCTTCGCCAATCAAAAATTGTCATGAATTTAACAAAAAGGGAAGAATAGAGGCAAAGGTTTTAAATGAAAGTAATAATTAAGAGCCTGTTTGTATTGGCTTATTTTAGGTGTTTTTAAGCACTTTTGTAGTGTTTGAATAAAATAAAATAAAAGTGTTTTTAGGCCAAAATAACAAAAATAAATCAAAAAATCATAAGTTATGACTTATGCTTATAAGCCCATCCAAACAAGCTCTAAGGGGTCGTTTGGTAGGAGGGATAGGATGGGCTGAATTATTAATCCAAGAGATTGAAATTAATCCTATATTTGGTTGGTGGGATAACTTTTTTGATATCCCATCCAATCTCATATAGATGGAATAAAAGGTGGGATAAGGTGGGATTAGTCTTATCCCACCCAATCCCATCTACATGGGATAACTCATCCTCCTACCAAACGACCCCTAAGCGTATAAGTGCTCACATTTCTAAAGGAGATAATTACGCCTAGATGCGCTTCGCCCATCTAGTTTACTATTTTTAGCCACACTATCACTTTATTACCTTGTGACTCATTTTAAGCCAAAACTTTAGTTCCCACTTTCGTTTTTCTCTTTCCCACGTGCTCCTTTCGTTCCCAGTTCTGTTTTGTACCTTTTGCAAAATGGAGTAATACAGTACTCCAGTTAATTACTCTTAACTAAATTGCAAAGACAGAGGGAGCGGGGCCCTATTACATGCCACACATAGAAATCAAGCAGAAATTTGCTTGGCTGGAAATAAAGCTTTCAGAAATGCAACTTTAAAAAGTAAAATATTTTTTACTCTAATTCATCTCTATATCTGTAATATTTCATGAACATTTTTTTTTTTTACTTCTTGCACTTTCAGAATATTTCAGATATATTCAATTTTTGTTTTGAATTCTATATATACTTTTAGATGAAGTTAGTTTTGATTTCGTCGTTATTATCTTACTGACTGTCAAATTAATTAATTAGATTTGAATTTCTTTTTGCCCCTGATTCACCTTTGATTTTGTGTATATGGATACATTGTTTATGCATAGGGGCATATAGATACATTGTTTATACATAGTTATACACTATTTATATAATTATACAGAACATATACATTATTCATACCGTATGTAATGTGTATATAATGTATAGTAGTGTACAAGAATGTATATGCAATGTATAATAACGTATAAAAGTGTATATACACTTTTTATACATTCTAATATATATGTAACAAGATGATTTATCATAGTTTAATTTTAATCTAGTCATTTGAGACTTCTTATTTTCATTTTATTTCATAATAGTCAATTAAGTAGTACTATTTTTATTTTTATTTTGGTTTTTTAATTTCTATTCATGTTTAGAGAAAGATTAATAAGATTTAATCTGGTTTATTTTTTCAACAATAATAAAATTATCCATGATACATAAATAAAATGTCAATCAAATTACTAGTTGTGGAATAGTAATAATGTGACGTAATGATATGTTCATATTGTTCAAGGGTGACAGTTGACTAGACAATTGTGTTGATTGTTGGAACTTGCGAAATTGATTTTTCTCTTTTCTAGTCTTTCCACTTTACGCTCTGAAAAAACAAACCTTTAAATTGATAAATTGATTTTCTCACGTTTAAGGAGATGTTTTTGGCAAGTAATCTGATGTTTTGGGCTATTTTTATTGTAAATATGTATAAATTGGGTTACAGCGGTGGTAAACTAGAGGAATAGGCAGTATATGCGAAACTTCCCCTTTCAAAAGTGAAAAGCAAAGTTTTAATGTTTTCTGTAAGGGATATCCAAACAAGTAATTCTTTTTCCCAAACCTCAAAGTATCAATTTGCGAACTCAAATTACAAACAAATGCCACCTCGACAAATTATTTTTCAACTTTTTGAAAGATTTGAAAAAGTCCAACTGTTTATTTGTTGGTATAAATGAAGAAATGGAAACGAAAAAAGAATTCAGTTTTCTAATTTGTACGGTATAAATGAGCATATGTGGACATGGAATATGCTTGAGCGCTCATTGATTTATCTATTAAAAAGTCACAAATAGCTTGCTAATAAATCAGCATAATGCTTAGAGATCATAAGTTTGAAATATAGCTATCTTAAAAACCATGTAATCTAATAACCAAACAAAGCTATACTTTATAAGTCAACATCTAGGTACTATCTAATCTATGGAATATATTAGAAGTCCCTACTTACCTAACAAGACTCGAGAGACAGTAACACTAAGATAAGAAACACAATATAATATGATTTTTACTCCAATTATTGTTCCAATAATTGTGCCAATGGGTGAAACTTGGTGTAAATAAGCATTTATCTTAATTTGCTCCTTCCATTCGTATTCTTGTCGTTAGCAAATTCGTTTTATCTTTTATTATTGTTATTAATGAAACTTTAGCGTGAAATGGGTGGACTTCACGTATTTCAGATTCTACGTTAAATGAAAACGTAAATTTACCTCAACTTTAGACTATAATTTTATATTGATCTTGATCAACAACGAAAACGTAAATTTACCTCAACTTTAGACTATAATTTTATATTGATCTTGATCAACAACGCAATGACAATCATACCCAGTGTAATCTCACAAGTCGAATCTGGGAAGGGTAGAGTGTATGCAGACTTCATCCCTTACCTTGGGAGGTAGAGAAACTATTTTCAATATACTCTCGACTAAGGATAAAGCAATATGGTCTCGAAGATAGGTTAAAAAAAAATCTACTAAGAGTAATTCTTTTTTCTATGGATAAGGTGGTACTAGACTCAAAACGTGATGAATCGACAAAGGAGAGATCTGTAGACTGTAGTACACAAAAATTCAATACAATTTACCACTAAAATAAACAATTCAATACAAGCCGCCGCTTAAGAGGACTCTTGCATCATTATTACTCGAAAAACATGTTGGTCATATGCCCATATCTCTCCGTCACACAACAAATTTTATCAATATCAATTCACCACGAACAAGAAATGTAATAAGTGGCGGAATTGTATACAATAAAGAGAGATCAACTTTAATATGGTAAATAGAGTAAAAACAGGCTTCTTACGCACAAAAATAATTGAATTTCTTTAACATAACAAAAAAAAAAAAATCAGGTGTACATGATATTTTATAAAAAAATAAAATAAAAAATCTCTTATTAGAATTTCTGATTCAATCACTGAATGTAACCTCCACTGCGCACCTTGGAGGACTGTGATATATGACCAGAATTACTATTGAGACAGCTGTTGTATATATATCCCAATCGATGACGTTACATGAAGAATATCAAAGGCAGCAAGTTTGTCACGTAGTGCCAATATTTTCTAAAAGCTATCTTTCAGTTCACCATGTATTCATTGAACCTCCGGTCTTTTCTTTTCTTTTTTGTCACTAGTGTCCGATATTCGTATTTTGAGATCTAATTAAATTCGAATTGCGCTGGAAAGTCAAGAGAACTTCACCAAAAATAACTTTATATCCAACAAGGCTCAAACCCGGAACTTTTGGTTAAAGATGTAGATTTACTGCTCAACCAACCTCTAATCTTTCATTCTAATTAAAGCATTCATGAGTAGAAACGAATTCGGGCGAATCATTATCTGGAACTTGTAGCCTCACATTGAATATAATCATGCCCTATGTATATATTTTTTTATTTCATATATATACCGAATATAATATGTCACCTAAACCTGCAGAACTCATGTTAAATTCGCCTCTTTGTTTGGTCTCATAGGAGTAGCGATATTTATTGACAAGTCCATGACGAGCGGTGATGAAGTTTTACAGTGTTAATGTGACAATTTATCTTGCTGTCCACAAAAAGGAATTTCATTAGTGGACAACGATTTACAATACCTCTGATATGCCCCTGCAATTCTGATAAATAATGCTCCTGTTGCAAGGTGTAGCTTATTTTGCAGAGTGGTACCAAGCTATTAGTTAGGAGTTAGTTACAATTTTCCCCGGCTTACACCTTAGTCCGTTAGGTTTTAAATAAGAGATTCAGGATATTACACATTGAGCTATTTGTATTTTTACTTAATCACTTTTAGCTAAGTCACACCTTGTGAATGCCTTAGCTGAGTATATGTACGCATTGAGGGTTTACTTTGAAGGATTATGAATGAGAATCAATAGTCGTCTTAGATTCTTTTTAGTTAATTCACTTTCTAAATTGCTTGAATCTACATCTACATCAACCTCAACCCCACCTCCCAAGGAAATAAAAACAAAAACGAGTTCCCCAAAACCTTAATTTAGAGTTTGAATGTTGAATCTTGACATAACAAGTAATTAAGCCACTTCTCTACAATAAAATATTAATCAGCTAAATCAATGGCAAATAGCCAACTTCCCTTGAACTTAAGAATCCTCCCCTCCAACGAGGAACATGTTGCAACTCTTAGGTTTGATACTTGATAATCCGAATCACTTTTTGTAATACACATTATTATAACGAGACGCATGTTTTAATTCAGGATAAATTTTTTGTTTTCCGGCATGATATTTAGTAATTGAAGTTGCATATATTAACTCTGTGTCTCACTGATACATAGATCGATGGCCGTATTTGCTAGCCTTTAATACTCAAAGTGGCCCTTTAAATGCATGGAGGATGTGCTCCTAAAACTAAAGCTGTCAAAACGGGCTGGTCCAAACCCAATTTAACTCTGCCCTTGCAGACTAATGACTTCAAACGTCGCAAGGCTAGCGCGTTTTGAAAGTCTCTGTTCTAGTTACTTCAACTCTCAAAATCAAAAGTCTCAGATTCAGGAGATGCAATTCCCATTAAAAAAATTCATTTTCATATAGCTTAAGAAATGACTAGTATTCAACTTGATACACGGTGTATGCCAGAAAATGACAAGATTACAAGAACATACACAAGTAAAATATGGTGAACATGGATATCAATGTTACATCATGCCCCAGCTAGTTAATACAGATAACTAGTACAAATATCATCCCCTAGTACTGGTACAGATAAAAAAAATCTCAGGTGTGATCCATCACTATATCCATGTATAAAATCACAGATCAAAAGGATGCTCTCAGAGCCTTTAGTCAGTCTTAGGGCATTCTCTTTTTGTCCATGGAGCAGTATCATCTGATTGAGATTATGAGTAAGTCGGTATAATATGAAATGTTCTGTATGTAAATATCAATTACAAAAGAATACTATTTCATCAATAATATTGGACAAGAAGGTAGTAACTGTGAATGTTGTGAACGGCGGGTAGCATATGGTGAATAGCAATTGATAATAGATGCGAGTTGCAAAAACTGATACAACACTAGATAGTTGGAGGTAGCAAGTTGAATGTTGTAGGAATAGAAAAGCTAGAAAGCTATTTTTCATCCTAAAACGACATTGGCACTACTTTAGATCACTAAACTCAGAAAAGATTTTTTCCAAAGAAAACATTTTATGTCATACCAAAGAAAGGAATCTTTGACCAATCAAATTTCATCTAGAATAGTGTATGTAATAACATGGCGGAAGAAGCTTCTATGTCAAGGCCCACTAACTTGACATTCCATGAAAGACAGTATTAACTTGTGCTTGTTCTTTTCAATCATGTGATAGATGTTTAATCAGTGATCACTGTGGTCATAAAAGTAAAGAGCATGGTTGAACATTTTTGGTCATCCAGACAGAAACACTATTGATGATTAGCATTTTCAAATGATGTCAAAGATCTACTAGTTTCGAAGTGCATAGAATGAGAACATTGCAATCGCTTTGATTGTTACTAAGATCCGTAATACCACTGAAGAGCTAATATGTATATCACAATCATTGAGAAGTTGCATGCTTCTTGGTTTATGGTCATCTATTATGAGTCCTACTATTCTCTGATGAAAGTAGATAATTTAAAGTTCTTTCATGGAAGACGTATCCGAGATATTCCTGTACCTCTTTATAGGTTAACAGGGAGCCGTAATCCATCACGTGCAAGTTGAACTGCTATACCTTCTCTGCAAGCAAATAATCATGTAAAGTTCCAGACGAGCTGCTAAATCATAATATTTGCAACCCCCTCCACCCCTTGAAGAACCATTAAGACAGTATACCTTCTAGACCATTCCGCGAGGAATTCATTATCTTTGTGGTGGTCAAATTGATGAGTCATTCCAATTAGCAGAGCTCTCTTTGGACATAGCATTTTCAATGCCTCGAGAGTCTGGAAAAGTCAACATTTTCAGATGTTAAAATGGGGCATGAACAACACAAAGGTCAAATAGAGAGTTCCTCTAAAGTAAGCACACCTGAGTAAGGCAAAGGTGGACATTGTGGGAACCGTTCTGCACATATTGAAGACAAAAAAGCATACTATATAAGAATATAAATCAAGTAAAAGGAAGAACAAGACCTAACTAGCCTAAATGAAAAGATATCCCCCCTTTACAGTGGAATATCTTGCATATATCAATCCTAGATGGAAAATATACAAAAAAGAAAAAAAAAAAAAAAAAAAAAAGGATAAAAGGAGCAAAACAATTTTAAAATTGTTGAATGAGCTAAGAGTTACGATTTATAAGGATCCAGTGACCATTTATAGTCGGGCGCCTCAGCGCAAAAACAAGCATGTGCTTTCTTACAGGGATAATACGTAAATATCTCCAACTTGTTCCTGGAATTTGAACTACTGGAAACACCATTTTGTTGATAAGAAGCTCTCTCCATTTGTTGGTGGTGGCTGGACGACCTTAATATATTAGGAATGATGGAAGTGAAGTGAGGGGTAAAAAAAGAGGGAGGGCGGGGGGTGTGTGTGTGTGAATGACACGTGGCAGCACACTTAAAAACCACCATGTTCTCATCCGTTTATGGTTATATGCCTCTCAGGATGGCAGGAGATGCAGTTCAAACAATGACAAGAGGTAATAGGTCTCCTACAAAGTTTACAGGTGTAGTTGGATCTTCAGACCAAGTTGAAAGAGATACTTATGTATTATCCCTTTCTTAAATCGGCTGAACATTCCTTGCCTACTACTGTTAAGAAAATTCCGCCCCATGCAGCACTTCAGATTTTCTTAATTTGTTCTAACCATGAATAGCACCTCATATGTAAATCCTACAATTCCTCCTTTCTAGTTTCCAATTTCAAATTTTGTAAACATATGTTGTTAACCAATGAGCTTGGTGCATAATATTTATTCATAGTATGAAGAGTGCTTGGCTGGTAGATCACAAATAGCTAGTAGGAGTTCTGTTATATTCCGAATAGATGGGGTATTTATGTTTAGGCTGCAACTCAATGGGTAATCCATTTTGCCCAATTTTCCACCGCGAGAGTCCAGCTTATGATTTAATGGATAATGCATGATTGTATAATCCAGGCTTCTAAATTTATTGATAATGGTGGATTGTACGGAAAAGGATACTGCGTCTTTTGAACACACTAATCAACAAAGTTAAAGTTCAATGACTGCAGAAAAGCAGAGGACTCAAGCTGTGAGAATTGACAAGAATAGAGTCCTTATATGTTAAAGCTCCAAAACACAATCATGCACTAATATAATTTTTAAAGAAAGTAAAAAAAAATCAAATATACTAAAAGGGTTTCCAAATTATTTTTTAAGAAAATACCTGAACCGTGTGTTTAATCATGGTTTAACATATGCAGTGCACAAATCCGAAGTATGAAATTAACATTAGATAAGCTTATACTTAGACAGTAAAGAAAGAGAGAATGTATTTTTTTTGTCCCTATTTTTCTTTTTGTGTGGGGTCAACTCGAACACATTTGAGCGCATTGGGTAAATTACTACACTAATCCATCGGGTAAATTATTACACTTGAGCCCATTGCATAAACTTAACTAATTCATCGGGTAAATTACTACGGCTTACAAGTCAAGCACAAGTGTCAAGTAAACCTACTCACCAAAGGAGCAATGGGCTAACATTGATTGTTGTGGCTAGGAACCAAAACTGGGTCTCCAAGTTATTACTGTCTATTCCCAAGGATGTGGTTTAGTCACAAATGAACCCGGAATGGACCATGGCCATGGGATACTGAGGTTCAAATCCCAGAAGACACAAAAGAGGACAGGTAAGTCTATTCCCATCTGTTTTAACTTTGGTAGACAGAGTTATCTAGTACTTGTACTTGTGGAAGGTAGCGGGTGCTAAGTAGATTAGCCAAGGCTCGCGCAAATAAACCCCAATACCATTGTTATCCAAAATAAAAAAACTATAGTACAACATATATGCAAATGGACTTCCCCGTAATCTTGGTCTCTTTTTCTTTCTTCTTTTCCATTTCTTTTTTGTTTGTGGGGGAGGGGGGGCAAATGGTGGATCCACTCGTGGTGACAAACACTGGGTTGGTATAAAGAGTACATTTAGTAACTTAGCTATTAAAGTGAGATCTGGAAGAATAACCAACAATGAGAATACATAGGCGCAATATTCTCAAGGAATACAAAATTCAAATAGAATCAGGTCCTAGTTAACAGCCAAAGCATGTTCATGTGGCCATATACAACATAGATTATGCAAGTGGTCACTATTGCTTTTAAATTTAATGCCATAGACGTGCATTAGAATGAATAACAGGCTTTTCATGGGATTCATCAGCAAGATATAATCAAATAATTGAAATTTAACAACACCTAAACTGACCTTATAGAGTGTGTCCAAAATGAGCAGATCTAGTTGTTGACCACTATCTTTTGAAATGTCTGCAAAAGAAAATTCTTCCTTAACAAGACTCAACCTTCATTTATCAAGAATACACACATTTCCATCCAATAAGAACTAGAACAGGAGGCTTCAACTGTCCTCAAGACCAATGACTGGATGAAAGATTCAGTTCCTTGGGTGAAAGGGCAAGATCCACAATGATCAAAGATCAAACCCCACATATCAGAATAGAGATAATACTCACAGGATACAGTAGTTGGAAGAAAGCGTGAAACATCAGATATATATGCAACTCTGAACTTTTTACCAAAAAGAAACCCCAAGCACACGTAATCTTCGCCATGCATTACCTACATCCAAACTCTACAAGTTAAAACAAGACAAGACACAAGGAAATATAGAGTGCATTAAAATAAAGGAGGTATGGTGAAACTCACTGGCAACGGAACAAATTCTAGTCCTGATGCAACAAACGGCTTTTCACAGTCATTTTCAATAATCTGCCAATCAAGTTGTGCTACACGTCTGATTTCTTGGCCTTCCTTAAGTTTCTTCTGGACTAAGTAAGGGAATTTCTGAACAATGCTGTTTCAGAAAAAGAACAGAAAGTGAATCAAGAAAATCGCACAAGAAGTGCATGGTGCATAAATGAAACATGATTATATAAAAATTCCAAACATGATACAGAAGAGCTTGCTATGTTTATTACAAACGCACATATTTTCAATGTCATTACTTTACTGCCGATGCTATAATTGTTGTTAGTGAAAATCTGAATAGTAGGTACTTTTTATTAATGAATCAAGGACAAAAGGAAATTGTATGGCAGAAGTAACAACGGAAAGGAATAGTGACAACCGAACAAATTAGAACTTTTACATTCTTTCAAGCAAGTGGAAAGTTCTATCTGTAGCTTTGGAGAAGAAAAAAAACGTCATTTAAGTACAACGAAAACTTGTATCACAGACTTCAACAGTAAAACCACTAAATAATTAAAAATAATGTGCAGTCATGGAATTAATAATCAAAGCACAAAGTCTAAATCATGATAGTATGTTCAACTAAATGTTGAGTGCATCTTCCGCATTGAAGAGGAATTGACACAGACTTTAAAGCCATCTTCTCCTTCATCATCTTTCTCTCATTTTTTTTTTTTTTTTTTTTTTATTTTGGTTGTCATGGTGGAGATGGACCTGGTTTGAGGGGATTAGCTTCAAGCCACCAGGCAACTTTGTTGAATTGCAATACTAAACTCCATAACATTTATAGAATTATACATTGACTACTAATGACGGAGTAGAAAGACTCTGGTTATCACCGCTAGACATATACAAGCAGCAAAATTTTCAACAAAGTACCTATCCATTGAATATTGAGTCAGGTACACTGGTGTCGGATCAATGTCATTTGTCGGACTAAATGGTTGCACTGCACGGATATCATCCAAGCCGAGAGTTGCGTCAGCGTGCTCATGAGTCAAAATAATCTGATAATATCACAACCAATGGCTAAGTATAAACTGTGGTTCCAAATAGACAGCTCTATATAGAATAGAAAAAAAAAATTGAAAGACCTTTTTATCTCACAAAACAATATCGAAGATAAAATAAGTGAGCTGCTTCAATCATATACCTATCTCTCATCACAGTTCTCTGGACTTTTATATCTTCCTTTAATGGAGAACACCATCATTCAGTTAAATTTAATCCAAAAAATCAGAGAAATATAGTAATGACTAATTTTTTTAGCACTTCTCTGATCAATGACAAAGCAGATGGTCGAACCAGATGTCCATCTGCTATGTAGCTGATACCCAAAAGTAAAAAAACAACAACCCAGTGAAATCCCACAACGTGAGGTCTAGGGAGGGTAGAGTGTACGCAGACCTTACTCCTACCAAGGTAGGACGGCTGTTTCCGAAAGACCCTCGGCTCAATAAAAAGCATAAAAAGAGGTCAAATAAGGCTAAGAGATTCAAAGCGATATGGAAATGCAAATAACGAAAGCGACACAGATAAAATAGGGTAATCAAAGCACAGGAAATAACAGATAATAGCAGAAATCAGAGCACAAGAAATTATACTGCGATAATGCGACTACTAATAAGGAAGGATAACGAGACTATCTACTAGCCTTCTACCCTAATCTGGGTCCTCCAAACCCTCCTATCTAAGGTCAGGTCCTCGGGAAGCTATAACTGTGCCATGTCGTGTCCAATTACCTCTCCCCAATACTTCTTTGGCCTACCCCTACCTCGTTTGAAACCATCCATGGCCAATCTCTCACACCTCCGCACTGAGGCATCTGTGTCTCTCCTCTTCACATGCCCAAACCATCTCAATCTCGCTTCTCGCATCTTGTCTTCCACCGAGGCCACTCCCACCTTGTCCCGAATATCCTCATTCCTAATCTTGTCACTCCTGGTGTGGCCACACATCCATCTCAATTCTCAACATTCTCATCTCGGCAACTTTCATCTTTTGAACGTGAGAGATCTTAACAGGCCAACACTCCGCCCCATACAACATAGTCGGTCTAACCACCACTTTGTAGAACTTGCCCTTAAGTTGTGGTGGCACCTTCTTGTCACAAAAGTAAAATAAAAAAACATCTTTCATTTTATCTTCAAATAGAGAGGCAAACTAAGGCAATTAGATGTTAGATTTGTTTCTTGTGAAAGAAAACTAGAAAATTTTGTGTTCTCTCAAACTGGGAATAATTGTATTCTCTTTTTTTCCAATACCTAGAGTTGTGGTTCCAAGACATTCGACCTTTATTATCGAGGTTTCCATTTTTGGTAAGTTGAGTCGAGCTGGTGCAGATCATGAAAGACTATGTGAAAAGCAAATTCAAGATGTCCTTGCATATGCAACCTCTTAATAAATTTTGTTCCAAACATAAGTTGAAGGAAGAATATTGAACTAATGAACGTCCTACAGAACTTTATATGTTAAACTGCATTTTTCCAATTTTTATTCCTTTCCCAAGAATTTCAGCAATAAGGCTAATTTTCACATCTTTGAAACTCATGATGAACAACAACTATTCCCCATTCCCAAACAAGTAGGGGTCGGCTATATGGATCCTAAACTACCATGTTTCTCCATTTAAACTCATCTCCAGCCATTATTATACAAAATAAAATAAAGTACTAGAAGTTTCTAAATTTCTACTATATTAAAATCACTGACAAGACTAAAAGACTCCAAAAAGCATAGGACCTAAAATAAACATACTAACATGACTAAAAACATATTCCTAATTACCAGCCAAATTTATGATGAATCCTTTGAAGCTCCTGATCTTGGTGAAGAATTCTGGAGAATAAGATTAGTGTTGTGTGTCGACATATAGTTTTGGTGATTTATTTTATTCAGCAGTTGCTTTGAATGCAGCACAGCTCATATTCTCACTTAAGAATCCTCTTCAAAATTCAGAAAGTTTTGATGTCTATCAATTCTGTCGGGATGCTTCTGCCTCTTTTTTTCATTTTCTGCAATTTAAACCCTCTGGATGTGCATTTAGCATATATCATCGTCTTCCTAGTTCCCTAATATCCCTATCAATACGCCAAAGATGCAAAGCTCGTAGAGGAAACTCAATCTACTTATTTGGTACACTGTCCCAAGATAATGAAATAGCTAGATCTTCCTATGTTTTTTAGCTCCAGATAACATTACATCCTTGAGGCCTCATAATTCAATACCTAGAATGCTCATAACAGATACATAAGGCCCCAAACACCACCATTCAGATTTCCCAAATCATCATGAATTGTTTGATTTAGCCTGATGAAACACCATACTTGTCATATCACAAAGTAAGTTTTGTTTGAAAAGTTCTATCAGATGAATCAATCGCTATCTCAGCTTATTTGCGCCCCTAACTTGGAAATGTTAAAGCTCCTTTACTATTAAGAAATTAGATGAGTTACAACTCCTAAGTGAAAGAGCAGCATACTGTGAATTTCTCTCAAAACACTGGTTTGTGATAAGTCCTGAAGTATCTATACTCTCATCAACTTACATATCAAGATTGTTGCCTTTTCGTTTAGCAAGGTAAAAGTGATATACTTTGAAATTTGAATCTTGGAAACTCATTATAAGCTGCATATTCTTCTACGCAAGCATTATTCAAATAGGGGAAACTCTGCCCAGAATAGTCTGGGAAGAAATCGGGAAATTGTGTTTACAGTTACGTGCCAAAAAAAATCACAGAGCATCTCCTTGTCTTAGGATATGAACTTTCTGTATTGGGAGACTAAACGTAACCAATAGTGAACTTATGGTTCTAGTATAGTTGGCTTTTGGACATTAATATAAGAAATTTTGGGTAATGAACTAGACCTTTGACCCATTAACGGTTATTCTGGACATTAAAGAAACTAGAGGATATTTAAAGATTGAATTTTCAAGTGAGGTCATATAGAATTTATTAGTGCCAGGGCATTCTTGTGCTTGTTATTGGCGAATATTCAAGACACAATACTGAAATGTGCAGCAACATTTCCCTTGTTTGAAGGCAATGCTGAATCTTTATCGATAATTGAAGACAGATGAAATGCTGATCTGGAGACAGATGAAAAGAAGCAAAGCTATGAAAAATGTGATGCCACCAAGACGCAAATATTAGAAATATATTAACATATAAGAAATGAAGGATGAGTGAGAAGTAATACAACGATAAACATATTCTACATACAAAAAATGGCTTACCGTTTCTAAAATATCCTAAAATGAAACATATTATCCTTTTCTTTTACCCATATCCTTTATATGCATTCTCGCTTCTTAGTTATAACCATGCAATTGACAGATTAAAAGAAGCAATCAATGCTAAGGCATGTAACAGAAACATGTGTAGCAGAAGGAGAGAGAAAGAACAATCAAGGAAAAAGAACAAACAAAAATCATATACCTAGAAGCACCTTAATGTTATAGCTTTCAAAGCAAACATAGGTATAGGTAAGTTAAGATTGGCAATAAAAGTACCACCACATGTATAAACTTTTAATTCTGCACAGCTGCATTTGTTTCACACAATTACCTGATAGCATGTAAATCTAAGTTGTATATACAAGCCAGATGGTTCAAGTTATTCCTCAAATTAACTTTATAATGCACATTTGACAATTTTCTCATTTACTGTGTTATACAGCCTCAGTATTCTAGTAATGCTACTGGAAAAGATAAGTTACTAAACTTCAAATGAACTCACAGAATCAACTTGAGGAATTCTATAACGAGTGAACCACCGAAGTACTTGCTCCCTAAACGTCTTCCCAACATCAATTATTATGTACTTGTGTGCACCATTGTCTTTACAATAATCAATAAGCAGAGATGTATTACACCTGCAGGCCATTACACAACTGTTATTACCAGCCACAACCTCATAACTCTAAGCTCAATTAAACAATTCTCAGAGTGCACAAGTGTACTCATCATCAACCATATTGCCAAAAGTTCTTATTAAGCCGATACTTGTCTAAAATGTTGCAGGCCTAGTATAAGAATTAAAATTTCCTTTCTCTAATAGCTTAGACTGGTATATTTATCCAATTCATCTCATTCTTTATAGTAATGGTACTGATAAAAAACGAGCTGTTCTAGTAAGAATCGTAGTACGAGACAGTCACATAATTCAAAAAGGTACCACATCAAATAGAGGATTCCTGGTTCAAGCCTCACCGCTACATACCAATAATAGTACAAGTAATGCCAAGAAATATAAGTAAATAAATGTATCTCTCTAACAACCTGAACTCTTATATGAGATCCCACGGAACTCAGAATAAACAATCCTCAAAAGACCAACAACAAAAGACTTCCTATTGTAATAATTAGATTTACAAAAGCATGAACATGCACTTGCTTCCTGAGCATCTTCTCAGTTCTCAATATGAATCAATGTCTACTTTCTCTCACCACTATCCTTACAGTAATTTGGTTTATCATACAGTTCTCAGGATACTGAAAATGTAACAATTATCAAACGCATTGCTCAACAAGTTGCTAGATTCCACTAAAGTGCACCTAAATCAGAACATACAGACTATACACACAGATCGCTGCCTGGAAAGCAAATTAAAGTTGGCAACAATTCAAAAACCATAAGCCTCTAATGTAACTCGATAAGCTGCAATTAAACACTTGTAGATACTGAAAATGTAACAATTATCAATCACATTGCTCAACAAGTTGCTAGATTCCTCTAAAACAGAAAGATACACACAGTTCATAAAATTTCGCAACAATCCAAAAAAAAAAAAAAATACAATGCAGTGAAGTTAAAAAAGCGAAATATGGAGAAAAATGACCTGTAATTAGGGTTTTGATGAGGCGGTACAGTAAGCGACTGGGAACAGACGGAACAAGGAGGATCGGAGGGTCGGATCAAGCACAATGCATTGGGAACTGCGCTGGAACAACCGGTTCCCAGGAATATTAACGCTGATCGTTCCGGCTGAGCGCTGCCGTTCTCGACGCCATCCATTTCGATCGGAGATGAGATGTAAATGAGGAGAATGCTGTGCCGGTTGGTCTGTATTCAAAATGGAAATGGGGAGACATTTGGGGGACCAAAAGGCAAGGAAATATAGCGCTTTCGTACGGTTGGTTCATTTTTTCTCACACCATTCAACCTTTTTTTTCTTTTTCTTTTTTTTTTTGCCGCCTTTTTGGTAATTTTGAAGGGAAAATGACACTCTCTATATCTACTGGAAGAAAATATTTACGCCATGCAGCATATAATTTGAGTTTGTTACCCAGCTTAGCCTATATTTGTGTATAAACATCTTTTATATGTATTATTATACACTCTTATATAAGATTGTTACATTAGGTTACCTAATGTTTCCTCTCATATATAATGTTGTATAATATTGTATGCCGGACTACTTGGTGTAAATATTGTTAAAAGTTATATATTTTTTAAGGTATCCCTTTTTTAATCTCATATGCGATGCCACAGTTTACTTATTAATATACTACTAGTATAGAACTTGCGCTATGCGCGAGCATTATTAAATTAAATTATGATTGTAATTTTATTTGTTTGAATGCATTACGCCCTATATTGAGTTAACAAATATTTAACTATCATCTTGTTTTCCATGCAATATACCTAATAAAAAAATCTTTATAAACTTAAAGGAAACAAATTATATAAATAAAAAATAACATTTCGATGAACTCCAAATATCATAATTAGATACAAACAACTCAAAAATAATTATGACACGCTTTTCTTTTTAATATATTTCAACGGATAATATATTTTTATATCTAAAAATAATTAACTATATCTTTTTCATCTAGCAGTAAATAATATGCTTCTATAGCTACATGATTATCAAGATATGTTTAATTAATCACAAAATTGAAGTTTTAATAAAAGTTCCACCCTTTTTAGATAGGTGGCAAGTGCACAAATACTCGTTTTTGGGATTTAGTTTATATCTGATGATAAAAAAAAAGTGATAAATGTATTCGCTTCGGGCATGAACATTCGCAACTTAAGTTGCAAAATTCTCTCTGACTTCAGACATTTTGCCTGAAGTGTAGCCTTGTGAAGGCTAAACACTGAGATTTCTGCTTGAAGTTTGGTATGATTTGCCAAGACCAACTTTAAACATTTTCAACTGAAATTGTTGACTTCACAAGGCCAAACGTCGGACTTTTTTAATGAAGCAGAGTAAGAAGGAAAGTGCTACTATGGTTATCATCTTGGTCTTAGATTCGAATCATCATAAAGTTTCATCAATTTATTGAAGATTATAATATTTGTTGTCACTTTTATGAATTTCAGATAGTCCTGGAGTTTTTAAAAAAAATGAAACTTGATGAAAAAGCGGATCTCTGCTTAAAATTGGAAATAGCTTTCTCCAAATATTATTTGCGCGTAAAAATTAACTTACAGCAGTTGTAAAAAATTGACTTAATTCCTAAGTAGTAGTATTAGTTTTGAACTGTAGTTTAAGGGTGCTTATCGGTCGATTTTGTCCGATTTTGTGTATAATCGGTTCGGTTTATCATTTTCGATTTGTAAACACACTAAACCGATAATCAAACCATTAAGATATTCGTTATCGGTTTAGGGTCCTTAAAGGTTCGGTTTCGGTTAACCGATAAAAAAAATGCTCTAATATGTTTTGTTTTCTCTTGTTTTCGTTTGTTCATATATACACTGTCTTTATGCATAAAGTCTATACGAATTACAAGTAGAAGCAAATTCAAAAACGTTATTGCTGAAATAAACTCGTTTTCTTTCTGGTCGAGAGAGGTAGAGAGGCGAGAGCCCTAGTTTGAGAGAACTAGAGTGTCGCCTGCCAAAATAGGGTCCAAGAACGAAAGTAAGAATTTAGGAAATATGATTTTTATTTAAAATCAAATGCCACTAATATAATTAGGGATAAAAAAAGGTAACTTTAATATCATCTTATTGAGTTATTGGTTTAACCATTAACTAAAATCTCAAATCGGGAAACCGAGCTAGTAGTCCAAAAAAATAAATATACAAAACCGTTTTAAAGTTGTTAACTCAATAACCCGACAACCAATAGCATTTTTTTTCCATTTAGTTAAATAGGTTTTTGCACACGTAGTTTATTTTTAAAAAATAGCAATTGTAATTGGCTATTTGTGAAACTTCTCCCTGTTTTACTACTATATTACTATTATATATAAGAGGAAATAGGCAAATTTTGTCGTCCTCACACTCCAAATACAAAAGTTTTGGTTGGTTGACGATTACACGCGGCTCCTATTGCCCTTTCCTTACCTATCTCACTTTTAACCCTCAATTCCTTTTCTTCAGTCTATTCACATGGGCCTGCAATTTTTCGGTGAACCTTTGCTAGCCCCTAACTTCCTCTGATTTATATTGTATGGTATTTTAACTTTTATATTTAGTTCAGAATAAATAGTTTTACATGATCAACAAGTATTAATAGCTATTTTTTTATTCTTTCAAATTTATCCTTATTTAGATAAATAAAATTTTACATAATCAATGAATTATATTAAATTGGTACTATTTAATTAACGATAATTTAGCGAAAACGCCTCCTACTCTCTAGGCGTAAGTAAATTTTTAAGGGGTGTGGCCGAGCTAAAAAAACCATGTCATATGAATCGGAGGGAGTGCTAGATTACCCTTTAAAATATTTCATTATATATTTTGGTAAGATTTAGGTAACCGTGGAGCCACATTTTCATTTCTAATGGGAGTACTTATTAGATCTTATTAATTACTCTGTCGTCATTTCAATTTATGTGACACTTTCACCAATAGTTAATTTAACTAAACTTTAAAGCTAAATTAAATTATATCAATTTAATATTTTGAATTAAAATTAAGATATTTAAAAACTATATAAAAAATACTACTCTCTACCTCACAGGGCTATTTTTGTTATTTACTAGCCCTTTATTTTCTACCTTGAAGGAGTTACACGTGGTATCCAACTTTTACATTTTGAATTCCTCTTTTATTAATTTGCCCCTTGCTTAGTTCTATATTGCTTCAATTGCCACTATCTAATTTGGTAAATAAAGCCACATTTTGAGATGTTTTGTAGGGCCCAAATTCAAGGGCATTCATGGCCAAAAGCTCATTGATTATTGTGTCTTTAATTTGATAGAGAGTCAACTTCTTTGGCAATGGAGAGAGAAAGTCATTGAATAATTCGGATTTAAAAAATGAGTAGATTTTAATCCCTTCAAAATATTTTTGGTCTTTTTAATTGGTACTCTTTCGTCTTAAATTATTTGTCGTGATTACTAAAATAGTTAATTATTTGTCATTTTCAAATTTATGACAATTTCCTTTTAGTCTCACGCTTAATAGTAATTGTTCTTGAAGACCGCAAAACACCTCAATTATGGGGATATAACACATAAATAGCGTAAATACTCAATGAGAGGTATTATATCTCAAAAATAAATAGGCGTGAAATTTCTCCTCCTCCCAATTAACATTTTTCTTAAGGTGTGTGTAAAATGAACGATGCCAAAAATAATTAACTATATTTTTTTCATCTAGCAGTAAATAATATGCTTCTATAGCTACATGATTATCAAGATATGTTAATTAATCACAAAATCGAAGTTTTAACAAAGTTCCTCCCTTTTTAGATAGGTTTCAAGGGGCAAGTGCACAAATACTCGTTTTTGGGATTTATTTTATATCTGATGATAAAAAAGATTGATAAGTGTATTTGCTTCGGGCATGAACATTCGCAACTTAAGTTGCAAAATTCGCTCTGACTTCAGACATTTTGCCTGAAGTGTAGCCTTGTGAAGGCCAAACACTAACATTTCTGTTTGAAGTTTGGTATGATTTGCCAAGACCAACTTTAAACATTTTCAGCTGAAATTGTTAACTTCACAAGGCCAAACGTCAGATTTTTTAAATAAAGTAAAGTAAGAAGGAAAGTGCTACTATAGTTATCATCTTGGTCTTAGATTCAAATCATCATAGAGTTTCATCAATTTATTGAAGATTATAATATATGTTGTCACTTTTATGAATTTCAGACAATCTGGAGTTTAAAAAAAATGAAACTTGATGAAATAGTGGATCTCTACTTAAAATTGAAAATAGTTTTCTCCAAATATTATTTGCGCATAAAAATTGACTTATAGCAGTTGTAAAAAATTGACTTAATTCCTAAGTAGTAGTATTATTTTTGAACTGTAGTTTAAGGGTGCTTATCGGTCGATTCTGTCCGATATTGTGTATAACTGGTTCGGTTTATCATTTCCGATTTGAAAACACACGAAATTAATAAACAAACCATTAAGATATTCGTTATTGGTTAATCGGTTTAGGGTCCTTAAAGGTTCGGTTTCGGTTAACCGATAAAAAAATGCTCTAATATGTTTTGGTTTCTCGTGTTTTCATTTGTTCATTTATACACTACCTTCATGCATAAAGTCTATACAAATTACAAGTAGAAGCAAATTCAAAAACGTTATTACTGAAACAAACTTGTTTTCTTTCTGGTCGAGAGAGGTAGAGAGGCGAGAGCCCTAGTTTGAGAGAACTAGAGTGTCGCATGCCAAAATAGGGCCCAGGAACGAAAGTAAGAATTTAGGAAATATGATTTTTATTTAAAATAAAATGCCATTAATATAATTAGGGATAAAAAAAAGTAACTTTAATATAATCTTATTGATTTTAACCATTAACTAAAATCTCAAAATCGGAAACCGAGCCGGTAGTCCAAAAAAATAAATATACAAAACCGTTTTAAAGCTGTTAACTCAATAACCCGACAACCAATAGCATTTTTTTCCGTTCGGCTTATCGGTTAAACAAGTTTTTGCACACGTAGTTTATTTTCAAAAAATAGCAATTGTAATTGGCTATTTGTGAAACTTCTCCCTGTTTTACTACTATATTTTTACTATTATAGAAACATGAGTTTGGAGGAGGATCGTCGTCCGTCCTCCAACTCATGTACAAAAAAAAAAAAAAAAAAAAAAAGTAGACCCCACCACCTCCAAACTCATAAAAAAAAGGTGGACCCCTATTAAAAAAACAAGCAATACATTAAAAAAAAAATGGACCCCATATTAAAAAATCAAACAATATTTATGTAATTCCCAAAGTATCCCATTAAGTCAATAATGGTAGATTCATTGCCACATGCGTATCAACCCGTTAGTGGGTGCAAATGAAATCATTGTACAGCAAAAAACGTGGACCCCATATTATTGCTTTTGTTCAAAAGGTTAAGTAGGCAAACCATACAATTTCCTTTCTTTTCTTATATGAGACTGAGACCCAATCTAGATATTTAACTGTTGTATTTGCTATTCCGCCAGGTCATTTATTTGTTATGTTTACTAAAATAAATATACTTAAAATATTTATATTTTAAAATAAGATAAAATTTAATTACTTTTTCATTTTTATTCTTACTCTAATAAATGTGAAAAAAAGATTAATGTCGTAAAAGAAAAAATAATATTAAATGGAGATCAAATAACAAATAAGGTAAATTAGTCAAATTATAATTCTAATTGACGTTTCCTTAAAAAAAATGCAAAAGACAACATGACAAGTAAAATGAGCTAAACCGAGAATATTCACCAAAAATTAAAAAATAGTAGTTCTTCGTTTAAATAGAAAATCAAATTTCTACTTTGTTTCGTTTTAAACATGTAAAATTAATTTAATAATTTGAACTAATGTAAATTTGATTTAATTTTAGAATTATCCAAATCAAAATTTGATAAAAAATAATAAGTATTGTTTAGGTCCAATCTACATACATTAACAATAGAATATTTTACACCTTTAAATTAATCGAATTAAAATTCAAGTTATCAACTGATGCTTAAATACAGTCAAACCTCTCTATAACAGCATCGTTGGGTCCAAAAATTTTCAGCTGTTATAGAGAACGGCTGTTATACACCTATAACAACATTGACATTTAAATAATACTTAACTGGGATATTGTTTGCCTTATCTTCCCTCCATTCGTTTACTTTCCTTTGAGTTAACAATGGTCTGTTCTGCTCACGTATTTGTCAATTAAGTATAATATTCAGTATCAGCAAGAACCCATTTTAGTAAGACTACAATGAATTGGCTTGCTGGAATGATTTAAACAACCAGTTGCTATTTATGAAGATGATGTTCAAGTCCCAATGGTTTCCTTGTCCAAACTCATCATGGTGATTGCTTGTCCAGCGTGATTCCCTTATTTTAGCTTTGTAAGAGTGATTATAGATACCATATATGAATAACAATAACCTACTTTAGATCAGTACCTGTTCCATATGTTGCCAGTGTGCCTGTTGGATCCCATGTCTACGTGAATATGTTCATATGCTTGGTTGGAATCTGTATGAATTCTAAATGTTGCAAGTATGCCTTAGTTGAGTCTAGTGTATGTTTAAATACCATGAATGCAGTCAGTTCAAGTCTGGCTATATTGTATACTGCAGCATATTGTATTTTACTTGATTCTGTATATGCCTCAATTACCCCACAAATACATGATATATAAATTTTTAAGTACCCCAAAGTACACTGAATATCATATGCTATCTCATATGTACAAGCATGCTTATTTTGAAGTTCACTGCCACTGCTGGGCAGATTCCTTCACTTCGGTATACGTTGTACTAGGTACTTTTTGTGAAGTTAATTGCTATTATTGTGTAGTTGCCATTTGCCTTGGTATATTATATAGTTGTTCTTGTGATGTCCACTGCACAGTTGGACAAAATTGCGTACATTATTAGGATATAAACGCTCTAATGTTGTTGAAGCAGTGAAGTCATATATACCTGTGTATACATGAAGTATATTTAAAATATAAATATTATGTATCATTTACTGATCTAGTTTGAGTTTATATTTTGCCTTATTCATTGAGTGTATACTAATTCTTTTCCCTCTCATATTTTGCATGATCATCGCATACGAGTCCGAGGGACTTGTCTCCTTCCGCATTCGGTGTTGGGCCAAAAGCCCAGCTTAATCCCCCGGGTCGTTTCCTATCGGGCCTACTCACAGCCAAATAAATGAAAGTGGAATTCTGGGTCAAAGCCCAAATGAAATAGCAGCAGCAGTCTCGAATGGGCTGGCCCATTTGATATTGTTGGCCTCTTTTATTTTATTTTTCTCGTGCATTTAACTTGTATTTATGCAACTAATCCTTTATCCTGTTTTATTCTCTTAAACTTAGATGGGCTTTAGTGTATTAGTGGGGCTTAGTTTAGCAATGGGTAATTTAGTTTAAGAAAGACTAATAATTCATTCCATTAGTTTATTTCTCTTCCTTTTCACGTTAAATGTCTAATATTTTTCATTTGGGAATGATTTATTTGCAAAATGGTATGACTATATATATTCTAAGTAAAAGGAATCATACTTTTGTCACAAACATTTCAAAACGTTGTTAATACTCAAATATAAACTCTAGTACATTCATAAATAACTGTTCAGTTTGAATCAATCTTGCATTTAATTAAGCATAGTCAATAAAAGATAATTAAAAGAGAAAGGAAAACTCATTTCCTTTTGCTTCCCATTTAAAAAATAGTCTAGATTTTCTACATAGTCATATTCATATCATACTATCTTAGTCGAAGTTCAAATTTGCGAAGTCTTCTATTAAAAACTATTACTCATATGCCAACTATCTTTTACAAGTTTTATTTTAAAAAATAGTATTAGTATTTAAAGATCATATCAACATATCTTTAAGTGTTATTTAGCATTTCAAATCTTCTTTTGCTAAACGGCATTTGAAATTTCCTTTCTATGTAAATTATCATCTTTTTCTATCAATCTTATTCTCGCTAATATTTCTCCTTTAAAGCCTTATCAATATCTATAAGTATTATTTTAAATAGCATTATTACATTTTTTATCTTTTTTTAAGCCTTAGCAATAATTTATATCATATTTTCTTAATATCATATTCGCGTTTAGTCTAAATAATTAACCTAAGTTTGATCGGATAACCGTAAGTTAACGGATTCTAAAGGATGCCTAACTCCTTCCCTTTAGGATAATATAGAGCCCTTACCTAGAATCACACTGGTTAAGCAGACTATTAATTGAGGTTTAGTTTTAACTTTGCCTTAGTTAACCTCTAGGTGTCCTAATTCACCGTTAAATTAATTAGGTGGCGACTCCTTAAAACAATAAACAGGAATCACCAATATGTTGTACTTCGGTTAAAACGGGGTGTGACAGCTTGGTGTCCCTCTTTGCCCGGTAATGATGAAAAGAGTTGTCGGGCAAAGACGTTGACTCAGTAGCCTATTTTGTCTCGGCTAAAGGAAACTTGAGAGGATTATGACCGAACTCCGGCCGGTCATAATCCTCTCGAGTTGCCTACATATCTCGGGCTGTACGAGAATCAGGTCGAGTGAAGTTCTGGGACAACTACGACATCTTATGCCTAATGAATCCCGATTGACGCGAATCTTTGCAAAATATTGTCCCAGTGTTGAATTATGATGACACTGGGTATTATGATAGAACTTGAAAATTGAATTACTGGAATGCAAAAGAATACTTGTCATTAGAGACGAATGTTCGAGGTAGATCTTTGACCCGTATCGGGAAGTCTGATTATCCTTCCCGACAAATTGCCCCAGTTCACTGCCGAAGAAATAGTTCCACGAGTTGATGTGTGATGCCAACTTCGATATTGTCAAAAGCCAACAGCTAAAAACAATTGTTAGCAATAAAGAAATATATGTGTAAATAAGACAGGGTTGGAGAAGTTTACACTTGTAACCCCTGTTTTGAAAGTTGAATCCACAACATACTTTGGAGATGAATTAAATTTATGGCTTCCACTTGAAGAAGAATTAAGTCGACATTGATATCCACATTAACGAAATCTAAATCCACATCCACGTTTATTTTAAGGAAATCTAAAAATCAGACTCTGACTCATCACTAATCATCTGGTTAACTAAAAAGACTCGTTCTAAAATGGAGCAAAGTTTGATCAATGCAACCACTTCATCTGAGCCATTTCTTAGTTTACCGATCACGAGTGATCCCACATCTTCTAATGAACCAGAAACACATTTGGAGATCATTGCTCGTCTGGAGCGACGAGTTGCTGAATTAAGTCACATGGTACTTCACAACCGGTCATTTTCTCAAACGCCACCACATATGACTCCATCTCATGGGGTTCGTCAGACTTTGCCTATGCCACCTCCATTCCCAAATTTGGACGAATTTAACCAAGCAAATTATTTTACCACCTCTCAGCCGGTTCGTTCCGAACCCCTCACTCAAAATGCTCCCCTTTTATTTACAGCCACCTCTTCAAAAGCTCAGTTCATACCGCCGACACATGATGTTACCAATACGCATCAAGTTCCACCCATATATACTTACACCACAGCTCCACCCATGACACAAATCCAAGGACAATGTCGCACAGATGTTGATCATTATGTCGAAGTCGAGAACGAGGCACGGTCAGTTAATGACGAAATGATAAACAGAAAGCTCAAAAGTTTGGAAGATGCCATGAGAAGTTTGCATGGACTTGGTAGTAACCAAAGCGTGAGATATGAAGAGTTATGTGCATTTCCTGAGGTAGAATTGCCACCAGGTTACAAGATTCCAAAATTCGAGAAGTTTGATGGGTCGGGAAACCCTTTCTTCCATTTGAAAGTCTATTGTGAAAAGTTGATTGGTGTGGGGAAGAATGAAGGGATAAGAGTCAAGCTATTCAATCAGAGTCTGAGTGGAAAAGCCTTGGAGTGGTATTCTAAGCAAGATACAACCAAATGGCGTACTTGGGATGACTTGGCAAATGCTTTCGTGGATCATTACAAGTTTCATGTTGAGATTGCTCCTGACAGAATTTCGATTACAAAGTTGAAGAAGAAGTTAACCGAATCATTTCGAGAATATGCTATACGGTGGAGGGAAGAAGCATCTAGAGTACACCCACCCATGGAGGAGACAGAAATGGTTACTTTCTTCATTCAAGCAATAGAGCCGGAATACTATGAACGTTTGGTGACAATGGGCGGAAAGACTTTTGCAGAGGTGATCAAATCCGGGGACATGATCGAAGATGGCATTAAGACAGGGAGAATAACAAGTCTTGCGGCTTTACAGTCTACTAGTAGGGCCATACAAACTGGTACTCTCGGAAACGGAAAGAAAAAATAGAAAGAAGCAGCATCGGTAATGGCTTTGGGAAACACATCATACCGCCATCAACAACCCCCACGATACCAGCCTAACACTCACCACTCACAATATTTCCAATATTCTCCACATCCATACGACCAAGCTTTATCTTACCAACCTCAATCACCACAAATATCCTACCCTGTTTACAACATACAACCAGCATATCGAGCTCCACGACCACCAACATACCCAGCTCCACCATCACGATCTCATCATCCAAACAATGCATCCGCACCTCGCCCAAATAGACCTTTCCGCAATTTTACACCGTTAGGAGAGCCATTGAGCGTTGTTTTTGAAAGACTGCAAGCTTCAGGCTTATTGTATCCTGTGGAAGGTAGAATTCCAGATCCATTACCTAGAGGTTTTGATCCCACTAAAACATGTGCATATCATTCGGGGGTAAAAGGCCATTCCACTGATCGTTGTTACTCATTAAAACACAAGGTTGAAGATCTTATTGAAGCAAAACAGATCATGGTCAAACAACCGGCACCAAACGTGGTTAACAATCCACTCCCGACCCATGATGGGGCCACGATAAATATGATTGGAATAGATGAAAATGATGACGATCCAGCCAAATTCATAGTGCCTGTGGATAGCGTGAAAGATCAAGGTCTTGTAGCCGTTGCTTCTCCGGCTATAGTGATAAGGGGTTTTGTACCTATCGAGATATTAGGAGCTTCATCAACACCTGTGGAAGTAGTTCAAGCACCAAATCAGTTACCAGTGCTCGATACCAAAGCCGTACCGTGGAATTATCAACAAGTTGTGATGGAGTGTCGAGGAAAGGAAACGATTACTGACAAGATTAAGACATCAGGAATGACAAGGTTTGGAAGATGCTATTCTCCAGAAGAGCTATCTAGATTGGGGCAAGCTAAGGAAACCAATGTACCTCCCAAAAGGGTCGTGACAGAATTCGAAGCAGAAGAATTTTTTAGGAAGATTAAGGCCAGTGAGTACTCAGTTGTGGATCAGTTGAAAAAGACCAATGCCCAAATTCCTATTCTCTCTTTGCTTTTGAGTTCGGATGTGCACATAAATGCACTCTTGAAGATTTTGAATGAAGCATATGTTCCAAGTGAAACAACTAGTGAGGCGTTAGCTGGGATGATCGAGCGCGTGCTTGACAGTCATCGAATCAGTTTCGATAATGAAGAACTGCCGCCAGAAGGATGCATGCATAACAAAACGCTCTATATAACTGTCAAGTGTCGTAACATGTTTGTGGCTAAAGTGTTGATTGATGGGGGTTCTGGACTTAACATTTGTCCATTAACAAGTCTGAAGAAGATCGGATATAATGTTAGTGAGCTCAAGACAAGTGATGTGAATATTCGAGCATTTGATGGGGCTCAAAGGCGCCCTATTGGAGAAATAGAGTTGAAAGTGTTGATTGGTCCTGTTGAGTTCATTATGGATTTTCAAGTACTTGATATCTCCACGACATACAACATGCTGTTAGGAAGACCGTGGATCCATCTGGATGGAGCTGTACCATCTACTTTGCACCAAACTGTCAAATTTGAGTGGGATCAACAACAAATATGTATACATGGAGAAGGGGACACGTCTTTCTATCGAGAGCAATCCATCCCATTCATCGAGGCAGAAGGAGGGTTCGATGGAGCAACTTACCATGCTTGGGAGGTTGTGAATGTCACTAAAGTGGGTGAAGTGTGTCAGACTCAAGAATTTAAAAGGTCATGCGCCGCAATTATGGTTGCAAAGGAAATGCTGAAAAATGGGTACCAACCTGGATTTGGGCTGGGGAAAACATTAAATGGGCGGGTTGAGCCTGTGGTTCTCCCTGTGCAACAGTTTACATTTGGTTTGGGATATGAGCCAACTGAGGAAGAAATGAAGAAAGAACGAAAGAATAAAGGGAAGGAGATTCCATTGCCAAAACCCATTCCTACCATTGATCAAACTTTCTCAAAACCTGCCAGCTTCAAAACTTCGGATTTAACCGTTGAAGTTGCCTATGATGATATTGTGGAGGGGATCAAGAACCTGTTCTTGGAAGATGAAGATGATCATGCTGTGGTAATCAAAGACTTTGCTGAAAAACTGATCTTGTAGGCTGCTGAGCCAGGACCTGAGCTGAAAATTAGACTTAGCCCCGGTCCGCCGGGAGTTTCAGTAATTCAAGTTTAAATTTCTCTTGTAATAGGCCGGAGGAATCAACGAGAACATTTAGTTCCTTTTGTCATGTTGCCTCTATGTTTTGTTACGGCCTTTCTAAATTAAGACTTTGTCATTTGTTTTGTAACGAACTACGTTTGGCCTGACTTCCTGTTGGATACGTAGGCAGCCCACATCGGGTTCGGCCACTCTTTTCAAAATATTTTAGTGTCTTTGTTTTATGGATGGAACTACGTATGGCCTGATTTCCTTTTGGATACGTAGGCAACCCACATAGGGTTCGGCCCTCCCTTTTATTAAAAACAAAACTCAAAAGTTCTTATTTTGATCACGAACTACGTCTGGCCTGATTCCTTTGGGGATACGTAGGAAACCCGAGGCGGGTTCGGTCCTTCTATTTTAAAATTTTTAATATCTTCGGTTTGTCCAAACATTTTGGTTCCTATAAAATACATAAGGATTTTTATACAAGACTTTGGTCTTCCCACCGTTTAAATTCATGTGTCTTAGTATCTTGGAACTGGGACAAATTTTTGAAATCGGTCAAATCACTTTCAAAAATTTTCATTACAACTTTCTCACTTTTCGATTGTTTAGAACCAAGTGCCTCCAGGACTTGAAACTGGGACAAAATTTCAAAATCGGTCAAATCGCTTCCAAAAATTTTCATTATAGGTTCTCGCTTTTCAATTGTTTAGAACCAAATGCCCCCAGGACTGGAAACTGGGACAAATTTTTAGAAGTAGCACAAAAGTGGTCTTAAATGTTTAACGATTTTTTAATAAAGTCCACCCATATATTTCTAAAAAATGTGGATAAATTCAAAATCGAGTCTTCACAATCATTTTATCTATTAGAGTCACTAAGTATTTCCTTTCGAAGTCATCCAAATCTCGTTACTCTTATTTTGCAAAATACACTTTTATAACTGAAACTCCCAGGCAAAGCAAAATATATGGTGAGACATCGAAGAACGTGGACGCGACCGAAACAAGAATCAATTCAAGGGCCAAGTTCCCCGACATGCACAAGTCAACCAATTTTCTTTTAAACTCACAATTTTTCTTTGATGAGACAGGTTCATTAACATGAATGTGGTGCATATTTGACTCTTCTTAAAATTTTAATTATGCACGTGATCAAAGAGTTAGCTTTCTTCAAAAGGCAAATATTCTTCAATGTGGATGTAAAGTCAGCCTGCGCTAAACGGTGGACGTTGTTCCACTCTTCATGAAATTTTGATTGCAACAGTGGACATGAATTTATCTTCCCAACCAGGGACTGCGAGCGTAATTCTTTCAAACCCAGCTATTTGCATATTCTTACCACTAACAGTTGTTTTAGCTCGTGGCATTTCTCGATGGATCAAGTGCACATAATCGTGGATTTAACTTTCTTCAAGGTGGATACGGACATGATCACCTATTAGCGGGTTAAATTCTTCAACTTTTTCATCACTTTATATATACTTATTTATTTCAAGTCGATAACAAGTTTTTTTTTTTTAGAATGTGATATTTACTAAAATGACAAAATCGAAATCTTGCATCATATATTAAATTGTGGGGATAATTATAGATTTAACTTCCGTCACAACGGGACATGGATTAGGATGTGGACGTGGATTTACATTTTTTTTTTACATTATGGATGTGGACGTGGAAGTAGATTTATATTTGTACATTATAAGGAAATAAATTGTGGAAGGGGATGTGGATTCATATGAACATTGTGGACGTGGAAGTGGATTTATCTTTAAAGTTTGTGAAAGTGGAGGTGGATTTATTTTCTTGCACCGTGAAAAGTGGATATGGATTTATATTTTTTGTACCGTATAATACAGACGTGGAGGTGGATGTGGATTTATTTTTTTTGTACCGTATAATACGGACGTGGAAGTGGATGTGAATTTATTTTTTGTACCGTATAATACGGACGTGGAAGTGGATGTGGATTTATTTTTTGTACCGTATAATACCGACGTGGAAGTGGATGTGGATTTATTTTTTGTACCGTATAATACGGACGTGGAAGTGGATGTGGATTTATTTTCGAAACCGTATAATACGGACGTGGGAGTGGATGTGGATTTATTTTTGGTACCGTATAATACGGACGTGGAAGTGGATGTGGATTTACATTTTTTGTACCGTGAAATGCGGACGTGGATTTATATTTTGCACTGTGGAAGTGGACGTGGATTTATTTTTCTGCACTGTGGAAGTGGATGTGGATTTACATTTTTTGTACAGTGAAATGCGGACGTGGATTTATATTTTTGCACTGTGGAAGTGGACGTGGATTTATTTTTCTGCACTGTGGAAGTGGATGTGGATTTACATTTTTTGTACCGTGAAATGCGGACGTGGATTTATTTTTCTGCACTGTGGAAGTGGATGTGGACTTACATTTTTGTACCGTGAAATGCGGACGTGGATTTATATTTTTGCACTGTGGAAGTGGACGTGGATTTATTTTTCTGCACTGTGGAAGTGGATATGGATTTACATTTTTTGTACCGTGAAATGCGGACGTGGATTTACTTTTCTGCTCTGTGGAAGTGGATGTGGATTTACATTTTTTGTACCGTGAAATGCGGACGTGGATTTACTTTTCTGCACTATGGTAGTGGATGTGGATTTACATTTTTTGTACCGTGAAATGCGGACGTGGATTTATTTTTTTGCACTGTGGAAGTGGACGTGGATTTATTTTCTGCATTGTGGAAGTGGATTTATATTTTTGTACCGTGAAATGCGGACGTGGATTTATTTTTGCACCGTGGAAGTGGACGTGGATTTATATTTTGCACCACGAAAGTGGATGTGAATTTATATTTTGTACAATGGAAGTGGATGTGGATTTATATTTTTGTACAGTGGAAGTGGATGTGGATTTATATTTTTTGTACAGTGGAAGCGAATGTGGATTTATTTTTTACACCGTGGAAGTGGATGTGGATTTATATTTTTAGATTTCCTTAAAATAAACGTGGATGTGGATTTAGATTTCGTTAATGTGGATATCAATGTCGACTTAATTCTTCTTCAAGTGGAAGCCATAAATTTAATTCATCTCCAAAGTATGTTGTGGATTCAACTTTCAAAACAGGGGTTACAAGTGTAAACTTCTCCAACCCTGTCTTATTTACACATATATTTCTTTATTGCTAACAATTGTTTTTAGCTGTTGGCTTTTGACAATATCGAAGTTGGCATCACACATCAACTCGTGGAACTATTTCTTCGGCAGTGAACTGGGGCAATTTGTCGGGAAGGATAATCAGACTTCCCGATACGGGTCAAAGATCTACCTCGAACATTCGTCTCTAATGACAAGTATTCTTTTGCATTCCAGTAATTCAATTTTCAAGTTCTATCATAATACCCAGTGTCATCATAATTCAACACTGGGACAATATTTTGCAAAGATTCGCGTCAATCGGGATTCATTAGGCATAAGATGTCGTAGTTGTCCCAGAACTTCACTCGACCTGATTCTCGTACAGCCCGAGATATGTAGGCAACTCGAGAGGATTATGACCGGCCGGAGTTCGGTCATAATCCTCTCAAGTTTCCTTTAGCCGAGACAAAATAGGCTACTGAGTCAACGTCTTTGCCCGACAACTCTTTTCATCATTACCGGGCAAAGAGGGACACCAAGCTGTCACACCCCGTTTTAACCGAAGTACAACATATTGGTGATTCCTGTTTATTGTTTTAAGGAGTCGCCACCTAATTAATTTAACGGTGAATTAGGACACCTAGAGGTTAACTAAGGCAAAGTTAAAACTAAACCTCAATTAATAGTCTGCTTAACCAGTGTGATTCTAGGTAAGGGCTCTATATTATCCTAAAGGGAAGGAGTTAGGCATCCTTTAGAATCCGTTAACTTACGGTTATCCGATCAAACTTAGGTTAATTATTTAGACTAAACGCGAATATGATATTAAGAAAATATGATATAAATTATTGCTAAGGCTTAAAAAAAGATAAAAAAATGTAATAATGCTATTTAAAATAATACTTATAGATATTGATAAGGCTTTAAAGGAGAAATATTAGCGAGAATAAGATTGATAGAAAAAGATGATAATTTACATAGAAAGGAAATTTCAAATGCCGTTTAGCAAAAGAAGATTTGAAATGCTAAATAACACTTAAAGATATGTTGATATGATCTTTAAATACTAATACTATTTTTTAAAATAAAACTTGTAAAAGATAGTTGGCATATGAGTAATAGTTTTTAATAGAAGACTTCGCAAATTTGAACTTCGACTAAGATAGTATGATATGAATATGACTATGTAGAAAATCTAGACTATTTTTTAAATGGGAAGCAAAAGGAAATGAGTTTTCCTTTCTCTTTTAATTATCTTTTATTGACTATGCTTAATTAAATGCAAGATTGATTCAAACTGAACAGTTATTTATGAATGTACTAGAGTTTATATTTGAGTATTAACAACGTTTTGAAATGTTTGTGACAAAAGTATGATTCCTTTTACTTAGAATATATATAGTCATACCATTTTGCAAATAAATCATTCCCAAATGAAAAATATTAGACATTTAACGTGAAAAGGAAGAGAAATAAACTAATGGAATGAATTATTAGTCTTTCTTAAACTAAATTACCCATTGCTAAACTAAGCCCCACTAATACACTAAAGCCCATCTAAGTTTAAGAGAATAAAACAGGATAAAGGATTAGTTGCATAAATACAAGTTAAATGCACGAGAAAAATAAAATAAAAGAGGCCAACAATATCAAATGGGCCAGCCCATTCGAGACTGCTGCTGCTATTTCATTTGGGCTTTGACCCAGAATTCCACTTTCATTTATTTGGCTGTGAGTAGGCCCGATAGGAAACGACCCGGGGGATTAAGCTGGGCTTTTGGCCCAACACCGAATGCGGAAGGAGACAAGTCCCTCGGACTCGTATGCGATGATCATGCAAAATATGAGAGGGAAAAGAATTAGTATACACTCAATGAATAAGGCAAAATATAAACTCAAACTAGATCAGTAAATGATACATAATATTTATATTTTAAATATACTTCATGTATACACAGGTATATATGACTTCACTGCTTCAACAACATTAGAGCGTTTATATCCTAATAATGTACGCAATTTTGTCCAACTGTGCAGTGGACATCGCAAGAACAACTATATAATATACCAAGGCAAATGGCAACTACACAATAATAGCAATTAACTTCACAAAAAGTACCTAGTACAACGTATACCGAAGTGAAGGAATCTGCCCAGCAGTGGCAGTGAACTTCAAAATAAGCATGCTTGTACATATGAGATAGCATATGATATTCAGTGTACTTTGGGGTACTTAAAAATTTATATATCATGTATTTGTGGGGTAATTGAGGCATATACAGAATCAAGTAAAATACAATATGCTGCAGTATACAATATAGCCAGACTTGAACTGACTGCATTCATGGTATTTAAACATACACTAGACTCAACTAAGGCATACTTGCAACATTTAGAATTCATACAGATTCCAACCAAGCATATGAACATATTCACGTAGACATGGGATCCAACAGGCACACTGGCAACATATGGAACAGGTACTGATCTAAAGTAGGTTATTGTTATTCATATATGGTATCTATAATCACTCTTACAAAGCTAAAATAAGGGAATCACGCCGGACAAGCAATCACCATGATGAGTTTGGACAAGGAAACCATTGGGACTTGAACATCATCTTCATAAATAGCAACTGGTTGTTTAAATCATTCCAGCAAGCCAATTCATTGTAGTCTTACTAAAATGGGTTCTTGCTGATACTGAATATTATACTTAATTGACAAATACGTGAGCAGAACAGACCATTGTTAACTCAAAGGAAAGTAAACGAATGGAGGGAAGATAAGGCAAACAATATCCCAGTTAAGAAAAAAAAGTACAATGCTTTAAGTGCTTGATTATTTGGAGAATTGTTTAAAACTTTCAACATGGACAAAATCACAATCAACTGTTGTCTCACTACCAATATTTAGAAAGGGATGTGTTGGGTCTTAGGGTTGGTACTTAACAATAGCAGAACTAAAGCAAGCCTGGCATGACTCAAACCATTATGAACTGAAACCAGTTAAAGACTGGCATGCACATAGATAAAGCTAGCAAACGAAATCGTTCTGCGCAATAATGTCATTCCTATCTCAAACATTGTGCTATACATGATGAGGATCAAGTGAAGCAATATGATTATTAATAGATGAGAACATCATTTGGTACATTTGATAAATAATCGAAGGAAAACCACTACTTTGAAAACATGATGATATTTATGATCTCAAGTCTCAGATTGAATTAGAGAGCATGTTTCGACTGTTTAACCAACACTATTAATAAGGAAAATTAAGCAAGCATGTCTACAACTTCTAGATTAATAAGCTTGAAAACTAAAAACTTTGAAATTCTTTTCTAGGGAACTTGTTCAGACAAGAAATGGAGTCAAAACAGAGGATCATTAAACCTTAACTATTCCCGATCTAGATGACTCAAATCTTGCTTTAAACTAACATTTAAGCATACAGGGTCCGGCTACCATTTAACACATCATATGTCATTATTAATTTATCTATTCATCTTTGTATGAATTCACGTGAAACACATAAATACTAATATATATAAAAAAATTGAAATTGCTGAAACTAAATCAAGACATAAACAGACAGATTTCTGTTAGTCACTGAACTGGGAACTAAACCAAATTAAAACATGAACATCTAGACATTTTTCCATTAGACCGAAATTAAACCAACCAAAACAGGAACATGCATAATGCTACTAAGCCATTATACTGAAATTAATCCAATTGAGACAACAAACATATCTGAACACATAACACTTATTAACTACCGGACTGAAATTAATTAACTAAAGAAAGTTGTTCACATACTTAAATAGACTAAACTAAATTTATCATATATGAAATATGTTCAACCACACAAACAAACCAACACAGAAAATGTGCAAAAAGACTTATCTACCAAACTAAATTGACTTAACTACACTAACACACTTTAATCATGGAATAACAACTAAAATAACGCCAGCAACGAAAGAATGCAAAAAATGGAATGGAGAATTACCTGCTTCGGGTGCAGCGAAATGGGACGGAGGGTTCGATATGACCTCGAACACTTCAAAACTCAGTTCCCAGAAATAAGAGAGATTGATAAAAATCGAAATTTTGGCTTAGAGTATGTTTAGCAACAAAATGAACACCTTCAGTTTCTATGGAATTTTAGGCTAAAAGACTCAAATTTTCAAAGGGTTATTGTGCGGCTGAGAGCTTAATTCTTAGGGGGGGGGGGGGGGGTTCCTGAAAAAAAAATCCTCCTTTACTTGACTTGGACAACGATTATATATAGGGCGAATTAGGGTTTTCTTCGACGAAGAGAGAGAGAAGAGCGGGGGGACAAGACGAGTGGGGAACAGAGGGAAGTGGGAGCGGGGTGTAGGCGGCGGTGGTGGGGAACAGGAACGAGTGGGGGGAAGCGGAGAAGAGGGAAGAAAGGGAAGGAGAGAGAGAGAGAGGCGAAAGAGGCGGCGATGAGGGTGAAGGGGAAAGAAAGAGAAGAAAAGGGTTTTAGGGTAAAAGAATAAGGAAATGGGGTTGGACCGGGTCGGGTAACGTGGGTAATGGGCTGGATCAATTTTTGGGCTGGGTATTAAATGAATGGGCTGGTCCGAAAATGTTGGTTAATTATTTGGGCTGGGATGAATTAAATGATGTCAGGTAAATCAAAATGTGGACTGGTTTTGTGAATTGATCCGAAAATAGTGTGAGTTGGTTGGGCTACTACATTTTAAATAAAAGACCTATTTAAATAACTTGTGTTAAAATATTACTCGATATAAAATACGCAATTATTAGTACTCAGATAATAAAAAAAAATGGCGTTGTAATAGCCGTGCAATAATATTTCGAAAATCCACAGTAAATAAAATTATTATTTAATTAGGCGAAGATAAATGCGATGTGAGTGCGTAAACCGGTAAAATGTGCTAAAATGATGAAATAATAATAATAGTAAATAATAATAATAATAATAATAATAACTGTAATAGAATAATAAAACGTGAGTATTAATGAGAGGCTAATAATTACAGTAAAAATATAAATATATATTTTTTAATTTTCCCAAAATATTAGAAGCGTAAATAGGTATTTCGGAGGAGAGGCGGGACAAAATTGGGTGTCAACAATTGATCTTCAGGAGAATAATGTATAATGACTCACGATTGTTGTATAAAATATAATTCAACCTAAGAAGCAAATATATATCTTTGCAAACCTAATAAATTTATAACATTAACCGATAGTAAAAAAACAGATAGAATGTTAGATTCTTAGTGTTTTACCACTTAAGAAATGAATGTTCTCATAATTAAAAATAAAATAAAATTATGTTACTTTATTAAATTATACTACTAAAGTTTTGGTTAGGACCAGTAGAATGTAAAGATTTCAACGGAATAAAAACTTTGAGATGAAATGAAACCAAATAATTTGTTGTACTTACTTCTTCGAACGAAAATATTGTCATACTAATATTATGTTTGGCGTTAGCTCATATTAGGCCTTTCGCGCGGACATCAACATCTAGTTACTATTATATATAAGTGGGAACAGGCAAGTTTTGTCGTCCTCACACTCCAAATACAAAAAATTTGGTTGGTTGATGATTACACGTGGCTGCTAGTGTCCTTTCCTTACCCGTCTCACTTTTAACCCTCAATTCCTTTTCTTCAGTCCATTCACATGGGGCTTTTGTGAATCTTCGTTAGCCCCTTACTCCCTCTAATTTATATTATATGGTATTTTTAACTTTTATATTTAGTTCAAAATAAATAGTTTTACATGATCAACAAGAATTAATAGCTATTTTTTTATTCTTTCAAATTTACTCTTATTTAGATAAATAAAATTTTACATAATCAATGAATTATATTAAATTGGTACTATTTAATTAACGATAGTTCAGTGAAAACGCTTTCTATTCTCTAGGCGTAAGTAAATTTTTAAGGGGTGTGTCCGAGATAAAAACACCATATCATATGAATCAGAGGGAGTGTTAGATTACCCTTTAAAATATTTCATTATATATTTTGGTAAATTTTAGGTAACTGTGGAGCCACATTTTCATTTTCTAATGGGAGTATTTATTAGATCTTACTAATTACTCTCTCGTCATTTCAATTTATGTGACACTTTCAGCAAGAGTTAATTTGACTAAAATTTGAAGCTAAATTAAATTATATCAACTTAATATTTTGAATTAAAATTAAGATATTTAAAAACTATACAAAAAGTACTACTCTCTACCTCACAGGGCTATTTTTGTCATTTACTAGCCCTTTATTTTCTACCTTGAAGGAGTTACACGTGATATCTAACTTTTACAGTTTGAATCCCTCTTCTATTAATTTACCCCTGTTTAGTTCTATGAGCCCGTTTGGATTGGCTTATAAGTTGCTTATAAGCTGTTTTCAGCTTTTTTGAGTGTTTGGCTAGGCAGCTTAAAGTCATTTTGTGCTTAAAATAAGCTCAAAAAAATAATTGGGCCCATTGGACTTAGCTTATCTAAAGCAGCTTATAAGCTGAAAAGCCAAAAAAATAAGTTAAACTACCCCAACTTATTTTTTTAGAGACATAAGCCCGTCCAAACAGGCTCTATATTACTTCAATTGCCACTATCTAATTTAGTAAATAAAGCCACGTTTTGAGATGTTTGGTAAGGCCCAAATTCAAGGGCATTCATTGCCGAAAGCTCATTGATTATTGAATCTTTAATTTGATAGATAGTCAACTTTTTTGGGAGTGGAGAGAGAAAGTCATTGAATAATTAGAATTTTAAAAAAAATGACGTAGATTTTAATCCCTTCAAAATATTTTTGGTCTTTTTAATTGGTACTCCTTTGTCTTAAATTATTTGTCGTGATTATTAAAATAGTTATTTTAAATTATTTATCATTTTCAAACTTATGACAATTTCCTTTTAGTTTCACGCTTAATAGTAGTTGTTCTTGAAGACCACAAAACACCTCAATTATTGGAATATAATATATAAATAGAGTAAATACTCAATGAAGAGGTATTATATCTAAAAAATAAATACGTAAAACTTCTCCTCCTCCCAATTAACATTTTCTTAAGGTGTGTAAAATGAACATGACAGATAATTTGAGACGGATATAATATAGTAGTAACTTTTTGTGGTTGGTATAATTTAGACAATTTTGGAGCCACATTAAAAAATCTTTTACTTTATATATGTGCTTGAATTATTATTTAATAATGTCCTTATAAGATTATTAAGTTGATTTGGGTAAAGACACAATACTAAAATTATATATATATTTTTGTTATTATACTTTTCAATTAAAATTGTTATTTTTACTTTTTTTTTTTGAGTTTGGGCCCGTCCTAGCCAAGGCCTCCTGCAACTAGTATAAGGGAAAACATCAAATTTTTATAGTCCTCACGGGGAGCGTTTTAGGTATTTTACGTTTTTGTACTTTAAGGTTTTGTCCTATTTGATGTTGCAAACAATTTTTTCCTTTGACTATTGGACAAATTACAAAGCCATTCATGTGATACTTAGTGGTAAGACTTTTCAAACTTTTTTTTTTTTGTGCACATGAATTGGCTCTTTTTATTTTATTAACAGAGATTTGGTGCTTTATTACCTCAAATGGATTTTATGTAATCTAAGCAATTTTACTCAATAATTAAATAAGAGAAGTTCAGTTTTATATGAGAAGAATTACGACAGATTGCATTTTTCGTATTTTCAAGTATCTCAATTTTAATTTTAAATTATTGATATAACCTAATTATATATTTGGCTATGAAGGTTAGTTAAATTGACTCTCGAGAAGCGAAACGTGATAAGTACTTTGGAACTGGGGGTACAGTTAGATACTTTTATATTTTTAATTATAATTTTATGTCATACTTTAAGAATTGATTCAATTTTTTTGTTTAGTAATAATGTTCCAATGTGCATATGCTGACAAACACATGTAACCAATAAAGATTTCACTTGGATAAGTTCTCAATTAAAAAAAACACAAATAACTTATGCTATTATTAAATTTAAAATTTATCAAAAATGTAAATCTTAGTCCTTCCGCCCTCAATTGAGAAAATATTTCCAAATACGAAAATTAATTAATCTAATTTTACGTGTGCACTCTTTTAACATAAATTTTACCTAATAAATGACTACATTGAAAGACGAACTATAAAGTATTTGTTTCATATATATTTTGAAAATGTTTGAAAAAATTATAGTTATAGAAAAATTACAATTTAGCTCTCCAAATGAAAATAATACAAAAAAAGTCTAAAAGAAAGTAAATTTTTGACATTTTTTAATATTGAAATACTTTTGTGGAATAGGATAATCAATGTTTCCCCTTGAGACGAATGTCTTTTGGAAACAATCTCTTATCCTCACAAGGCAAGGATAAAGTCTGCATATACTCCACCCTTCCCAAACTTCACCCGTGAGATTATATTGAGTATGTTATTATTGTTGGGATAATCAATGTTTTACAAAATTTAAGGGAAAATGGTTAACTTTCTTTTGGAAGGAAAAAGAAAGTTTATTAAAAAAATCATTTTCATGAACTTTTCAAAAAATATTATGTTGTTTAATTTGAAAGAATGCTGAAAAGTATTTTTTTAGTATCAGAACTTGTAATTATCTAACTTAAAATTTCATATTTAACTTCATTGATTTCGTCATATTTCAATAATATTTGTAGTATCAAATATTTTTTTGACGCGACTTGAATATCATAATATATATTATTATGTTTTGCGAAAAATAGATTAGCTAATATGAGTTTAATTCAAAAAAAGAAAAAACAAATGAAATTAATTTTACATATGATAAAGCTCAGAGATTATAATTTTTAAAACTTTCAATAAAATAGAAAATGAAATAGCTCTCGTGCGTGCAGTTATTTGAATTTTTTTTTTTTAAAAAATGTAAAATATAACTAATAAAAATGTTCCTCTATAATTTTCAAATAATTTTATGTTTTAATATTTTAGAAGTCTTTAAGAAATGCTGAATTGATGTTACACAAACAAAAGAGTAAAGTAGAAGAAAATTAAAAAATAACTACAAATATAATTTTTAATATTGGCTTGAGCACGGGCCAAATGTGAGAAAAGGCCATAAATAGTCCCTTATCTATGGGAGTAGGTCTAAAATGGTCCCTTAACTATACACTTATCGGTTTTAGTCCTTTAACTATCCAAAAACACATCAAATTTGGTTTCCGTCTATTTTTTTATACAAACAACGTACAAACTCATAAACCTTCGTGAGATTAATCGTTAAATCATTCCTCAGACCTATATTTCTCTCTCCCTGCTTCTTTTTCCTCAAGTTCATTCTTTAACCTCAACTTTTTTCCACAAGTTCTCTCTCGCGTTTCGTAACCGACGGACTGCGTCGATTAAAATCGGTGAAAAACCGATCCAGTCCGTCGGTTTTGTTAAAAAAAAAAAACCGTCGGTCTCACGTCGGTTTTTTTTTTTTTTTTGTTTTGAAAATTGAAGATTGAAATGTGGGAACTTGAAATCGAACCCGGGTATGTTCCTTGGCATTAAAGGGCTTTACCACTAGATCACTGATATTTTTTGTTCATATACTTACATTGATTTAATTTATACTATTTTTTCGCTCTAAAAACGGAGTCGGAAAAAAAAACCGGCGGACTCCATCGGTTTATTTCAGAAAATAATATAAAAATAATTATATTTTTTCGCGCATTTTGTGCAAAAAATAACCGACGCAGTCCGTCGGTTTTCTTAAAAAAAAAAAAAGATTTAAAAAAATTATTGAAAAAACAGACGGAATTCGTCGGTCTTTCCGTCGGTTTTTTCCATCGGATTGTTTTCGTCGGTTTTTACCAGTTTTTTAGTAGTGTTTGAGAAGAATGGTTGCAGAAATTTTGTGCCTGAGTTTGTCTTTTCGAATTTTAGAGACTTAAGAGCGATACCAGTGCCAGAATGCTCTTTTTTTTTTCTTTTTTTTTTTTTTATCAGGAGGAACTTGAAGAAAAAGAAGCAGGGAGAGAGAAATATAGGTCTGAGGAATGGTTTAACGATTAATCTCATGAAGGTTTATGAGTTTGTACGCTGTTTGTATAAAAAAATATACAGAGACCAAATTTGATATATTTTTAGATAGTTAAAGAACTAAAACCGGTAAGTGTATAGTTAAGAGACCATTTTAGACTGCTCTTCCCATACATAAGGGACTATTTATGGCCTTTTCTCGGCCAAATGTTACTAGGAATTCACAGTAGGATGCCCGGCCCGTTCAAATCAAAACATAGGCTTCTCTATCAAGTGCAACTTTTCCACAACTCTAAACTCTGTAAAGCCTGAAGGAGAAGTGGCTTCACTCCATAGCATACAAAACTCATAAGTAAGCTATTTTGGAACTCATTTCAACCTTCTTGTTGTAAGAAAAAATGTGTTAGATTCTCAGTAAATTCATTTAAAATGTTGTTCAAGTCGAATATATTCTCTAGAATTAGAGGAACCTCGCCTATGCATAGAAAACTTTGCAAGATTCTTTGGTTTGGTTCATGTAATCATCATTTTTATGTTGAATTTCCTGGAAAAATTGGAACTTGTAGAGACCCATTTGCTTATAATGGAGTAATTATTGCGTTATTTTCTTCATGGTCATGTAGAAGTGATAGCCCTAGATTTAATCACAACCCTAAATTATACTCACAAAATGCTGATTCTGATTATATTGGAAATGGGTATGTTGTGAAAGAAGAAATGGGTTCTAAAGATAGTAAAGTAAGATTTTCTGACACTTCTTTTGATGATGATGATGGAAAAAATTGCAGTTATAAAGATAGTGCTAGTAGTTGTAGGTTTGACAATGTGGATGAGTTTGACGAGTCAGAAAATGAAGATGGAGGAGTTGATTTGGACTGTATTGATGATGATGAGTTTAAGGTTTTGGATTCATTTGGTAAAAGTCAAAAGCAAGTTAACAGGGTAGAAGATGTTGGCATTTCTAGAAGAATTGAAGATGAAATGAGACATCCTTTAGTTAAGGAAGCATGTAGATTAATTGAACGTCAGTCGTCTTGGACTCCGAAGCTTGAAATTGAATTGAGGCGTTTGCTAAGATGTATGAAGCCTCAGCAAATTTGTGCTGTGTTGAAGTCTCAATCAGATGAAAGAGTTGCTTTGAAATTCTTTTATTGGGCAGACCAGCAGTGGCGATACCGACATGATCCTCTTGTTTATTATGTGATGCTTCAGCTTTTAAGCAGGACAAAGTTGTGCCAAGGAGCTAAGCGCATTCTTAAGCTGATGGCACGTAGAAGAATTCCGCGGAGACCTGAAGATTTCGGTTGTGTGATGGTTGCTTTTAGTCGAGCTGAACATTTAAGGAAAGCAATGCAGATCCTGAATGTGATGCAAAGAGCAGGAGTTGAGCCTGATTTGTCTATATGCAACACCGCAATTTATGTTTTGGTGAAGGGGGATAAAATCGAGAAAGCGTTAAAGTTTTTGGAGCGGATGCAACTAGTTGGGATATCACCAAATGTTGTTACATACAATTGCTTAATCAAAGGTTATTGTGATGTGCATCGAGTTGAAGATGCGTTAGAGCTGATTTCTGAAATGCCGTATAAGGGCTGTTATCCGGATAAAGTTAGTTACTATACTTTGATCGCGTTCTTTTGCAAGCAGAAACAAATTGATGAAGTGAAAGAATCGGTGGAGAAAATGGCTAAAGATAGTAATTTATTGCCTGATCAGGTTACTTATAACACTATTATACATATGCTTTCGAAGCACGGTCATGCTGATGAAGCTTTAGGTTTCTTAACGGAGGCTGAAGAAAGAGGATTCCGAGTGGATAAAGTGGGTTATAGTGCTGTTGTAAACTCATTCTGTGAAGAAGGAAGACTAGATAAGGCGAAGGAACTGGTCAATGAAATGATTGCCAAAGGATGTTTTCCTGATGTGGTTACTTATACTGCAGTTCTAAACGGATTTTGCCTTGCAGGGAGAATTGATGAAGCAAAAAAGTTGCTCCAACATATGTACAAACATGGTTGCAAGCCAAACACTGTAACATACACGGCCCTGCTAAACGGGCTTTGCCAGAGTGGAAGGTCTACCGAGGCAAGAGAGATGATGAGCATGTGTGAGGAGTCATGGTGGAGACCTAATGCTATTACATTTAGTGTGGTAATGCATGGGTATCGTAGGGAAGGTAAACTGTCTGAAGCTTGTGATGTAGGTAGGGAAATGATCGGAAAGGGCTTTTTCCCTTCTCCGGTTGAAATTAACCTGATAATTCGATCTCTTTGCCAAGAGGGACGAGCAGATGAAGCAAAGTGTTTTATGGTAGAATGTCTGAAGAAAGGATGCGCTGTTAATGTGGTGAATTTCACCACTGTAATTCACGGTTTCTGTCAAAAGAATGAGTTGGATGCTGCTCTTTCTGTCCTTGATGACATGTATTTAATCAACAAACACCCCGATGCCGTCACATATACAACACTAATAGACGGATTAGGAAAACAAGGAAGGATGGAAGAGGCTATCGATATGGCTAATAAAATGCTTCATAGGGGTGTGCTTCCCACTGCTGTGACATATCGTACAGTCATCCATCGATTTTGTCAGCAACGTAGGGTGGACGATCTGTTGAAATTACTAGAGAGGATGCTTTCAAGACAGGGGTGCAAGACTGCTTATAATCAGGTTATTGAAAAATTCTGTGGTTTAGGATATCCTGATGAGGCTTATAAGCTATTGGGAAAGGTCCTCAGGACAGCTTCAAGAGTTGATGCAAATACCTGCCACATTCTTATAGAGAGCTACTTAAAGGAAGGGAGCCCTCTTTCATCATATAAGGTGGCTTGTCGAATGTTCCACCGGAATCTGATTCCTGACTTAAAGCTCTGTGACAAGGTGAAGGATAGATTGATGCAAGATGGCAGAGTAGAAGAGGCGGATAAGCTCATGTTGCGCTTTGTCGAGCGTGGCCGTAGCTTGCCTCAGCTTCAGAGGGCTTGAATTGTCATCCCATGGTCGATCACTGCAATGAAAGTTGTACAATGAGCTATATTAATTGCACTCTAAAATAGTGTGATTGTCACTCCAAGTGGCTTTTCGCACCTCAGGGTGGCTGTTTCCACCATCAAACTGGAAATTCTTAAAACTTAATGCAGCCTTAGAACAGTTGGACTACCCTGGAATTTGCAGCTTTCTACCGAGTTCATCAGATCTTGAGACGTTGGTCTTAGACTGGAACAATCACAAACCAAAAGTAAGTTTTCTTTTAACCTCTGTACTCATTAGAAGTTTTCTTTTAACCTCTATACTCATTAGTTCATGTTATCAATATCAAACGACTATAAAATGTTACCATTGTCAAAAAAATAAAATATCAAACAACTACTAGTGGAATATGAAGACGATATACATTGATACATTTCTAATTGTAAGTTCTTTAGGAAAAAAACATGTACATTTTTTTTTCTACTTTAAATTTAAACCACCTTACCAGTATTATTTCACAGACAATGCTAAAAGGTTACAAAGAGAGGACTTGACGGCCTTACCTCTTCAAAAAATGGGTAAGAATTGAACTGGTTTAATCCCCAAGTAAAAAGAAGATTGAGAAAAAATTTAGGAGATAAGCCTGTAAGCAAAAATAATGTTTCTGGATAGGAGGAGGACTAATCTTTGGCAAAAATTTATCACCTTTTTAATTTTTCTGCAATCAAGTCCTTGGCTTTTTACCTAAAGGAGAAATAACTGGTCAATATATCAGATTCTTTCCTGCAGGGAATGCTGTCAAGGTACGACAAATGAGGATGAACAGAGAAGGAGGTTTGAGGCACATAATTTTAACTGCTCATTGCTACATCTAAAGACCATCAAGTTCATTAACTTTTATGGACAACTAAGTGAAAATAAGTTTGTTGGTAAAATATTTGCTCAAGAATACAACAGTACTGAAGAAGTTTGTCCTTGCTGGCAAATTCAAATGGAGTGATGTGTCTTGGGATTATGTTAAGATGAGTTCCTAAGCTTTCCAAGGTCCTCTCCGCATGCTTCAGTTGTCTTTTCTTATTGATAATCTTATGGTGATCGGCTGATCGCAGCATACTTAACAACCTTTTACTTTATGTTTGCAACTGGTTTGTAGTTTATAGACAAGGTTCGGATTCTATTTCAGTATCCAAGTAGTTGTTAGTAGTTCTTCATGTCTAAGCACAATATGTGTATTCTCTGATTATCATGCAAGAAAGCTTGCTCTAAGGTTGAATGTCATTTTGCAAAAATAGTATTTCTAGATTCATTACGACTTGATGGGCTTATTTCGGTCGGCATGTTTTATTTTTTATTGGTGGAAAATTTGAACTTTAAATATTATATTTAAACTCTACCACTGCCCATTCACAGAATATAGAATAGTTGCTTTCTCCCACTTTATTTCTTTTCTAATGTAGGACAGGACCTATCTATTTCCTGTAAACTATGTGGCATTTCACCATTATTCCCTGTAATATATCATTCATCACTTGATTTTGTGATTAATATATCAGAATGCTGGTAAATGTTATAAGATTTTGACAAACATTTACTTTCTAAAGTTTTTTCTGTTGTACATTCAAAAGGTAAAAGAGGACGTATTACCCATTCTCAGAAGGTCAGGATTGGTAAATACTAACATTCACACTTTTAACATTTTTCAAGGTTCTCTCCAAAAGCCCTTCCCTTTTTTCTTTCTTTATTAACACAAACATAAGAAAAGGCAGAACTTTGGATTTTTTTTTTTTTAAATGATCTTACTGAGATGGACTCGTTTATGAAGTCTATGAGTAGTATTCAAGGTAAGGTGAGTTGAATGCCAAGAATTGCAGCCACTTGAAGATCCTGCATTGGCAAGAGCTTATAGAATTAAGACACGGCTAACTATTGATTACTATATTGGGCTGGATATTATGATGAGAAATCCATTAAGAAAAGCTCCGATTTGTTTTTGAAGGCAGATCCAATTCCATTCAGAAGATCAAATGGAATTGTATTAGTTCTTTATGTTTTTGGTGTAAAGAAAATAGTATTGAGGATGCATTACAAGTAGTGGATTTCATAGGACTTCTGTAATTATTATCACCATGTAGCTCTCTTTTTGGAGGTGGCTAGCTTATCCCTTAATGCTGAGGAATACAAAGTTGCCAGTTTCAAAAAAATCTCTGATTTGCCAAAGATATAGTTATTGAGTATATCTTCTGATGAGAATTTAGGCAAAATTACCATCAGGTGTGATGCTGAAATGAGATAATTTACTTAACAAATTGTGCATTTGTCTATGTTACATTCATCTAAGGCTCTTGTAAAAATGGAACTCTTTACATTTCCTCATCAGCTGTTCTGCAGCGAATCATTCTTATCTTTTATTTTGGCTTGCAAATGTGCAATGCCTTCATGACACTCACTTAGGGGTATACGATGATGGTCGTTACGAGGAAGGACAACAATGTTCAGGTTAACATATGGGAAAGATAGCTCAAAGGGGTTGATTCAGGCTGCACTTTGTCTATGTTATTTTGGCTAGTTGCTTATTAAATATCCAATATTTGTTTGTTATACAGGCGTCAACGCTGTTTATCTGCTCTCTGCTATCGATGCCCGTAGCTCATGGTCAGCCCCATTAACAGAAGGATGAACTTAGCAATTATACCACTGTTCCAAATTATAAAAAAGGTTCAGAAGCTACTTTTACTTGGACTTGAAGGTTCAGGAAAAAAATCTTTTTTTCAAAAAGGTATACCCTTTATGGATCTGTCTGACTTGTTAATTGTTTTTTTTTTTTCTGACTTGTTTATTGCATATTGCTTGTTAGAAGATTTGTTTTCTCTTCATTAACTTTTTTATAGCTGAAGTCAAGATATATGGCATCTCTAAGAAATTTCCTGTACATTTATTTGGTGTTTCTGTATTATCCACAAACATTTGGAAATGCCTGTATCAGCTTGCTCACTTGTCTGTTGTCTCTTTTTGAGAATGATAACAAATATTATATAAAAACAGCACAAAATTTGTGCTGAAACTCCCTGTATTGTTCCAGCTAATAGCTACATAGCAGAGATTGGCATGGCCCCTTTGATGCTTTTCATGTTTAAGGTAAACTTCCATTGGATGTTGACTCCTTCCTCACACAATGCAAAAAAAGATGATTATTGCTCTCTGACTCCTCACACAAAGATCATTTGTCTGTTGAAAACACTAGGTTCAGTTGAATCCATATGAATTATGCTTTCTATCCACCACTGCTGCTCGAGTGGTATCCCAGATGTCTAGCACCATGAACAAGGTACAACTTGATTTACTAGTTATTATGATACACAGATTTTGCGCGGATATTTGGATGACACCAAAGTTCATTACTAAAAGTAGTGCGAGTCAGTGACTTTGTCTCATAGCCTAAATTAATAAGAAAATAGCACTAGCCATAGGAGATCTATATAAAAGCAACCCCAACCCACCCCTCCATCCATATGATAATGAGCCTGTTTGGATGGGCTTATGCAACAGCTTATAAGCTAAAAAACATAAGTTGGGGTAGTCTAACTTATTTTTTTTGGCTTATAAGCTGTTTTCAGCTTATAAGCTGTTTTCAGCTTATAAGCTGCTTTAGATAAGCTAAGTCAAATGGGCTCAATTATTTTTTTAAGCTTATTTTAAGCACAAAATGATTTTAAGCTGGCTAGCCAAGCACTCAAAAAAGCTGAAAACAGCCAATTCAAACGGGCTCAATATCTCACTAGCTAAAAAAGTTGATGCTTATCTATATGCATATGGAGCATGGGCCCCCATCTGACAATTTTGTGAATAGATATAAAACATGCAGCATTAACAGATAAATAGTAGTGTATTTGATACATAGCATGCTTAAGTGGAAAGCGACACGAAATATAATACAAACCCAAATTTATACTAGTTGTCATCCCCCTAATCGTATAAGTACCTTTCTATAGGCCACCTAATCGTATAAGTACCTTTTTATGGGCACGAATATAAATCATGCACCATTGGGATTAGTGTTGAGAGGTCTTGATCAACGAATTAAAGCCATGCAAAAAATAAAGATCAGATGCTGTTCACTTAGACAACTCTTGAGCATAAAAGCTTTATATCGATCTTATTCTCTTGGAGTGCTAGTGGGGGTATAAACATAAAGCTTCTATCTCCAACTATTTCATCATCATGGCTTCTTACTGCTGTACCCTATGATCGGTATCAATCATCCCATTTATATATTTCTTCTCCTCTGCAATAACAAAAAAACAACCACCTCCCTCTTTGACAACAAAATATAATTCACTCGGGAACTGTTCTTAATATATGGCTCCTCAGAAAGTTATGATCCTTCTTGTATTCTTGCTTACCATGTCCAGCTTTTGTCAAGGGATTATAAATGATCAGTCTCAGTTCTTTGCTCTTTTGAAGGAGTCTGTCAGTAAAGGGAACTCCTCCTTGTCTGAATGGGGTGGAAAACCTATTTGCAACTATAGTGGAGTTGGTTGTGATGATCAGGGGAATGTTACCAAGATTGATCTTTATGGATGGTCACTATCTGGCTTATTTCCTTATGATGTGTGTTCTTTCCTGCCAGGGTTGCGCATTCTTCGTCTTGGTCATAACAACTTCCAGGGTACCTTCCCTAGCAGCATTTCTAATTGTTCTCTCTTGGAAGAGCTGAATATGGTTTCCACATCCTTTACGGGACCACTTCCAGACTTTTCACCTTTGCAATCTTTGAGGTTACTTAACCTTTCATATAACCACTTCACAGGTGAATTTCCTTTGTCAATTATCAACCTCACAAATCTAGAGTTGCTGGACTTCAATGAGAACCGTGATTTCAACCCATGGGAACTGCCAGAAAACATTTCAAGGCTGACTAAACTCCGGTGGATGGTCTTAACAGCTTGCAAGTTACTAGGAAGAATCCCGGCATCAATAGGAAATATGACAGCTCTTGTAGATCTTGAATTAAGCGAGAATCGTTTAACTGGTCGGATACCAAGAGAGCTGGGCCAGCTGAAGAAGTTGAAAATGCTTGAACTTTACTACAACCAACTTGAGGGTGAAATACCTGAGGAGCTTGGAAATCTGACTGAACTCGTGGATTTGGATATGTCAGTCAACAGATTGGCAGGCAAAGTTCCAGAATCTATATGCCGCCTACCAAAGCTGCAAGTGTTGCAGATATATAACAACACTCTTTCAGGAGACTTTCCTGCCTCCCTTGCAAACTCAACAACCTTAACCATTCTATCACTTTATGATAATTACTTGACAGGGGACGTCCCACAAAATTTTGGTGTTTCATCATCTTTGCTAGCATTGGACTTGTCAGAAAATTACTTATCTGGACAACTACCAGCTCAGCTGTGTCACGGAGGTAAGTTGATGTACATTCTTTTACTCCAAAACATTTTCTCTGGAGAACTACCAGAAAACTATGCGAAATGTGAGACTCTAATCCGCTTCCGAGTTAGTAAAAATCATTTGGAGGGAAGAATACCAGAAATGCTTCTTGCTCTTCCACATGCTTCAATTATTGACCTGAGCTATAACAATCTAACTGGTCCAATCCCCACAACGATCAGAAACGCTAAGAACTTGTCAGAGCTTTTCATGCAGAGTAACAGGCTTTCTGGCACACTTCCTCGTGAAATTTCAACAACTTCCAATCTAGTGAAGATTGATCTCAGCAATAACCTCCTGTCTGGACCCATTCCTTCAGAAATTGGTAACCTCAAAAGACTAAATTTGTTGATCTTACAAGGTAACAAATTAACTTCTTACATTCCTGAGACTCTTTCTTCACTTGACTCTCTCAATTATCTTGACCTGTCAAACAATTTTTTGATGGGGAAGATTCCTGAAACCCTTGGTGAACTGCTACCAAATTCCATGAACTTGTCAAACAATTTGCTTTCTGGTCCTGTACCTCCCTTATTTATAAAGGGAGGTGTCCTGGAAAGTCTTTCGGGCAATCCAGGACTCTGTCTTCCCCCTTTTCTGAGTTCGTCTGGCAAAAGTTTTCCTTTATGTCCACAAAGTTATGACCGGAAGAAAAGAAACCTTATTTGGGTTATTGGGATATCATTGGGACTTGTAATTCTAGGACTTGTGCTGTTCCTCAAGCGGTGGTTTCGTAACAAAAGGACCGCAATGGAACATGAGGAATCCTTGTCGTCATCATTTTTCACCTATGATATTAAGAGTTTCCATCGCTTGAGTTTTGATGAACGTGAAATTTTTGAGGCCATGAATGAGAAAAACATTGTTGGATATGGAGGGTCTGGAGCTGTCTACAGGGTTGACTTAAGTAATGGGGGAGTCGTTGCGGTAAAGAAGCTGTGGAGTCACAAACACAAGCATTCTGTTTCAGAGAATCAACTAGTTTTGAACAAGGAACTCAAAACCGAGGTTGAAACTCTTGGAAACATTAGGCACAACAGCATTGTGAAGTTATACTGCTTTTTCTCTAGTTTGGAGTGTAGTTTGTTGGTTTACCAGTACATGCCAAATGGGAATCTTGGGGATGCTCTTCATGGAGGAAAAATCCTCTTGGATTGGCCTATTCGTCATCGGATTGCACTGGGCGTAGCTCAAGGGTTGGCCTACCTTCACCATGATCTTTTGCCACCAATAATTCACAGAGACATCAAAACAACCAACATCCTCCTGGACGTCGATTACCAGCCAAAGGTTGCAGATTTCGGAATAGCCAAAGTTTTGCAAGCCAGAGGAGGGAAAGATTGCACTACCACACTTATTGCAGGGACATGTGGTTACTTGGCTCCAGGTAATTTCCTCAATTCAATTTCCTTAATTGATCATGCTTGTGATTGCACAAATTCATTTAACTCTTTCTTGTGTCAATATATGTGTTAAACAGAATATGCATATTCTTCCAAGGCGACTACAAAATGTGATGTGTATAGCTTTGGAGTAGTTTTAATGGAACTGATCACAGGGAAGAAGCCAGTTGAGGCAGAATTTGGGGAGAACAAGAACATTGTTTACTGGGTATCAACCAAGGTGGACACAAAGGAAGGAGCATTTGAGGTGTTAGACAAAAGAGTGTCAGGATCATTCAAGGAAGAGATGATTAAGGTTCTTCGAATTGCAGTAAGTTGCACATATAGTTCAGCAGCCTACCGTCCTACCATGAATGAAGTTGTTCAACTGCTAACTGAGGCACAACCTTGCACATACTACGATTCTTGTAAATAAGCCAATGGACATACCTGATTTCTGATTACAACAATTTTTGTTTGTTTAGGAAAAGCCCCTAGCTAGCTAACCGTATGGTCTAAGAGAATCAGTCTCCCTCTCTCTCTCTTCTAACAAAAAAGTAACATAGGTTCTCTTTATCTTCTTTCTTTCCTTTATACTATTGTCTTTTTGCTTTCTATTTTTTGGCCTGTTTGATACTTTATGAATATATACAACTTCTTTATGACAACACATAGCATATGGATTTTCCGACTACCCACATAAGGTAATAATTATCTTACCTTTTAAGAAATTTGCTTTCTTCCTCAGAGTGATGCAATAAAAGAGGTTTCAATACTCAAAAAGTTTTAATAGTCAAAAGCACTTCTAACCCTCACTTTTCCGCGAGTTTCACCCACAACTATCAGCTTTCTCCTTTTACTAACTTTACTATCACCATGTAATTAAACACTTAGTTGAGCAGATGGTGATAGTTCAGCTAGGAAAAGAGAACAACTGATAGTTGGCTTATTTAGCTTCGAGGTGCGTTTTAATACATAGATCGTGATAGTTCAGGTAGGAAAAGGAAACAACTAATAGTTGGGGTGTGAAACTCGCGAAAAAGTGATAGTTCAGGTATGTTTTTTAATCATTATCTCAGATGTGGATCATTTTTCCGCGAGTTTCACCCACAACTATCAGCTTTCTCCTTTTACTAACTTTACTATCACCATCTATGTAATTAAACACTTAGTTGAGCAGATGGTGATAGTTCAGCTGGGAAAAGAGAACAACTGATAGTTGGCTTATTTAGCTTCGAGGTGCGTTTTAATACATAGATCGTGATAGTTCAGGTAGGAAAAGGGAACAACTAATAGTTGGGGTGTGAAACTCGCGAAAAAGTGATAGTTCAGGTATGTTTTTTAACCATTATCTCAGATATGCATGAAAGTGGATTTCTGATTGCAAATTCAAGAATTTATATGAGAATACATGATCTATTCATTGAGGAGGGGTTGGCCCCTCTTCTGTTTATCTATCCCATTAAAAAGAAAAAGGGTCTGATTGAATTGATGAGCATCTATATATGTCTCCATTTTAACAAGGGCCCCCAAATGAAGAGCATATAGCTTCATCTTTTTATCTATTCCTCCACTCTTTTCTCAGTGGAGCTCTACTGTTCTTGGAATAGATACGTGTAATGCAAAGTTATATAAGAACCAATCTTGCTTATACTTGTATGGTATTCCACCAATCTCTCCACTTGCAAATTCTTTTATTCTTGCTTCACCTAAAAGAATTCTGAATGAGACATATGATTCTTTCTCATTATTTTTATTAACAGGGAATAGTGATGTCCAATTGGATAACAATGGCAAATTGGGCTAGCTAATGGGATTCAAATTTGTGAGACTATGGTTTGGTAGAGATCTTTTAGACCTGGGACTGTTCCAATAAATAAGTCTTTCCAATCATATACTCCCTCCATTCCAAAATAATTAAAGGATACTTTGTCAATATTAATCTTTTACTTCTTCCAAACTTTTCTTAAAACTAGAGATAATAGTTAAAGAAATGAGTAATTTTGGGTTTTTTTTTTTAACTAATACATCTTTGAAGTTTAAAAAATTCATTCATTTTGAACCATAGAAGAAGTGCATAGAAATTCATTTATATTGGAATGGAGGGAGTAACAAACTAATATTACTTTGTGAAATAGTTGATTTTTTGTCATGTGATAGTAAAATCCATGTGACAATTTTAGTTGGATGATTTCTATTACTTGGAGCTAAAGGATGATTTACTTGGAGCCAAAGAATGCATTGCTTGGAGCCAAAGATGCATTGCTTGGAGCCAAAGATGTGGAGGAGAATTGAAATGCCATGTAGCACACTTGGAGCCCAAGTCATTTTATGCCTATAAAATGAGAGGAAATTCTGCTTTGTTCATCACCCCAAAATTCATACAATCCTTTGTAGTGAGTAGAGAGTTGAGAGAGCAATTCTCTTAAGTGTAATCGGAAAATCTCCTCTTTCTTTGTTAATAATAAAAAGACAATTGTTCTCTGGTGGACGTAGGATCATTTTGATCCGAACTACGTTAAATCTTGTGTTCTTTCTTTTACGTTTCCGCTAACAATTGGTATCAGAGCGTTAGGAATCTTTGAAGATCCTAAGAGGAAGAAAAAGGAAGGATGAGTTCCATGAAGTTTGAAATCGATAGATTCAGTGGACGCAACAACTTCAATATCTGGAAGATCTAGATGATGGCGTTACTGCGGAGGGACGGTTCAATCCATACTATTGACGGCTTCCGACAAGGAGAAGATTGGAGGAGATGCATTGAGTGTAATCCAACTGTCCCTTGCACCTAACGTGCTTTGTGAAGTGAGTACAAGTACCGAAGAGACGACCAAGCAGTTATGGGACAAGCTACAGGGGCTTTACCTGGACCAATCGGTGACAACAAGGATTTGTTACAACGGCGTCTTCACACATTTAAGATAGGGTCAGGTACTTCGTTACAAGATCATTTAGACGCGTTCAATAAACTTGTCATGGACTTACAGATTGCAGGAATTAAAAAGGACGAGAAGACGCTTGCATATGCTTTGCTATTTTCATTGACTTCAGGATATCGTGATATCGAGAATTCAATGATGTATAGCAAGGAGCCTATCAACCTTGAGCAAGTGCGGCAAGCACTTAACTCTAGTGATGTGAGGAGGCATTTTGAAGGAGACAGAGATGATCAGGCAAGTGGGCTCTTTGTAAGAGGCCGGACTAGCCAACAGGGAAGGAGCAAATCAAAGCACAGATCAAAGTCTCGTGTGAACAAGAAAAATGCAGATTTTGGGGCTGCGGCAAGAAGGGGCACTTTGAACGAGATTGCCCAACGTCAAAGTCCAAGGAAAAGGCGAGTGCATCCACAGTTGAACATGTACATGATTCTGATAATGATTATGTGCTTACAACATCAAACAATAATGGAAGTTATGAAAACAAATGGGTGTTAGACTCAGCTTGTACTCTGCATATGACGTTCCGAAAAGACTGGTTTAACAGCTATGAGAAAGTGGAGGAACCGTAGTAATGGGCAATAATGCAACTTGTGCAATAGTTGGCATTGGCTCAGTTCGGGTTCGCTGCCATGATGGAGCCGTGAGGACTATTACACACGTTCGTCATATTCCTGATCTGAAGAAAAATTTGATCTCCCTGGGTACTCTGGATGACTAGGCTACAAGTACATGAGCGAAGGAGGAACTATGAAAGTGACTAAAGGTTCTTTAGTCATGCTGAAAGGCAAGCTAGAGGATGGCCTTTACACATTGGCAGGAAGCACCATTGTTGGCTCTGCAAATGCATCTACAATGCAATTATCTAATAATGACAAAGCAAGATTATGGCACATAAGATTGGGTCATATGAGCGCATGTGGACTGGAGATGTTGAGCAACCGTAACCTTTTGAAAGGTGAGAAGACCAACACACTTGAATTTTGTGAGCACTGCGTTCTAGGGAATCAGAAGACGGTCAACTTCAGCACTGGAAGGCACAAGACCGGAGGGGTGCTAGACTACATCCATTCAGATTTATGGGGTCCCTCTAAACTTCCATCGAAGGGCGGAAAGAGGCATCTTCTTACTTTTATTGATGATTTCTCACGAAAGGTTTGGGTGCATTTTTTGAAGGCAAAAAGTGATGCTTTTGAAGCATTTAAAGAGTGGAAGATTTTCGTTGAAAATCAAATGGAGCGAAAATCAAGTATCTTCACACAGATAATGGCTTGGAGTTTTGCAGCGAAGAGTTTAATGATTTCTGCAAGGTTCATGGGATCTCAAGATATAAGACGGTTAGGCACACCCCACAGCAGAATGGGGTTGCCGAGAGAATGAACAGAACTTTTCTTGAAAAGGCTCATTGTCGTACCCCTTTTAAACCGGGTTAAAGTAGAGTACAACATATCGGTGATTCCTATTAGATTGTTTTAAGGAGTCGCCACCTTATTGATTGTAAGGTGAATTAGGGCACCTAAATATTAACTAAGGTAAATCTAACTAAACCTCCGTTAATGGTCTGCTTAACCAGTGTGATTCTAGATAAGGGTTCTATATTATCCTAAAGGGAAGGGGTTAGGCATCCTTTAAGATCCGTTAACTTACGGTTATCCGGCCAAACTTAGGTTAATTAATTAAGATTAAAGACGCAAATATAATATTTAAAATTTAAGAAAATGGCTTGTAAATATGAAAAGTTTTGAAAGAAAATGTAATAATGTTGTTTAAAAACAGGACTAACAGAAGATAATAGTTTTCATAAAAGATGTCTTTAAATACTATTTAAAATAAGATTTAGAAAGGTTGTTAAGGCTTTAAATGAGAATATATAATAATACTATATAAAATGAGATTTGCAAAATATGATAATTTGTATATAAGCAGAAAAAAAATGCAAGTTTGTGCAATATTTTAATAAATATCTGAAACAACCCAAACGATGAGATATTAATTGATTTTTGCGTTTTAGGAGTATATAAAAATAGCTAATGTGAGTTTTCTCTATCCCTTTTATTATTTCTTATTAAATATGCTTAGCTAAAAATATGTGTGATTGATTCAAACTTAAAGAGTTATTTATAAAATATACTAGAGTTTATATTTGCATATTAATGACGTTTGAAATTTTAAAGTAGTAAGGATAAATCCTTTTAGCTCAAAAATGTAGTCATGCTCTTTTGAAAATCAATTATTCTAATGAAGACAAATACTACAAGTATTATAAATAATTTTAACGTAAAATGAAAGAGAGAGAAGCTTATGGCATTAATTATCAGTTTAACTACCCATTACTAAAACTAAACCTACGAATTCAGCTATGGTTCATCTAAATTAAGATAAAACAAAATAAAGACCTAATCATGCAATACAAAACTAAGTGCGCAAAAAAAAAAAAAAAATAGAAGAGGAAATAAGCTAAATGGGCTCAGCCCATTTTAAGGACTGCTGATGCTGTTTTTCTTTTTATTTGGGCTTTAACCCAGAACTCCATTTTTATTCCCTTGGCTGCGGACATAACTGGACACGGAGGAGACGTCGTTGGGCTTTTAGCCCAACACAGAATACAGGAGAAGAACGAGTCCCTCGGACTCGTATGCGATGGTCGTGCATAAAACGAAAGGAAAAGGATTAGTATATAATCAACGAATAAGACTAAACATATATAATGTAAACTTAAAACAGATCATTAGATGATATATATTGTGTATGTTTTAAATATATCTCATGTATACATACAATATATAAGCACATACCCTTTAAACTTGGACAGAAAAGGAATGACTGCACATAGAGGCACAAGGACTCTAGCACATAACGACTTATACCAACCACCTTTGCACAGAATCACAATGAGAGGAAACAGACATGTGTAGAGATCTATAGACTTCCTATTGGGATTTACACATATATAGAGGACCTCAAATAAATATTTCTTGATAATCTTATTGCACAATTAAGGCTTAGTTAAAATACATTTGCAATAGGTGAATTTAATAGACTCCAGGTAGGACATAGATTCAGTGTTCAGCAAATTGACAATATGGTAACATTAAAACAAACTAGCACAACAGGTATCCATTGTGATGGCAGAGACACACAATTTTGATATTCACCATATTAGACATGTTTTAGAGTTCCATTAGATGGGCAACCAGAAAATCATAGCTAAAAAATTTAGTTCAGCAGATCTGGCACAACATCACACAACAACATAGGTAGGCAGCTATTCGTAGTTAGCTACCGAACAGACATCATCCTTTGATCTTTGTCAAACTAACAGTTCACTCGTGGCTGAATACTAAAGCAGGAAGCACATACATGAATTTGACAAAGTAATGTAACAGAAACGAATCCTTTAAACTACCTGAAGGATAGTGACTCAAACATGGGAGAGAAAGAAAAGAAGGATCAGATTATAGTTTAGCATATCATATGCCACTACCACTTGATAACTTTCAGTTTTAAAACTCAAATTATACAGAGATATAACACATTTCGACCAGCCAACTGGTCCAGTAGTAAAACAAGCCTTTAATACTAGTCTTTTCAAATATATAGCAGGCAGATTTATCTTTTTAGGTTCATGGAGTTAACCAACACACATGATTAATAAGCAAATCATCCTATGCCTGACCACATAGTTAGCCTACTGATTCATATTTCTTTGATTAAATCATATCCTACCATATTCAAACAAGCTAAACCCAAAACTTGAAAGCAGTCATGGGCAAGTTTAAATTGAAACAAACCATGCCAAGAGTGTGAGATTATTTAAACACAAGACAACAAATCTTAAAGCAAGGCTGAAATTACATTGGAAAGTGACACAATACTAATCTGATGACTGAGTCAAGCAGTGAGCTAAACATGATGGAAGGCAGGTTAATATCAAATATGCTAGCAAACTGGGCATGATACATGTCTAGGTGCAACTAATCTGATTTAAAATATACCAAATCTTATGAACTAGCATGCCAAACTGATAATATGATTTAAATAGCTGCACATACTATATTGGGCTTAGTATTTATTAACAACATGATTTAAATAGCACACCTCTTATCAGGCTAGCAACATGTCCCAGCTAAAACAACAAATAAACCCATAGTACATTATATCAAACCAACAAAACCATTAACTACAACAACTAAGGCCTACTAACAGTGTGCAAGGATTAGTTACTAGATTATACTCAACAAATTTGAACTAAACATATATGTATCATCAAGGCTGTCAAGCACTCAAGCATTTTAGAAGGAAAATGTTGATGACTGTCGATGTTTAAAACAACATCTTAATCATATTGAAACAGATTCGTCAAAGCTAACACATACTCTATCTCAGATTAAGGATCACATGAAAGAGATTATCGTTAGGTCACTTCTGTCGGTTGTCCCTAAAGACCTTGTATTATTATAAAGTCTGAAATTCAAATTACAACTTCCTACACCAACTTAAATCATCCAGATTGAAACTAAACAATGTAAACGACCACAAACAAACCTTATTAGCTTAAACCTGAACTAATCATCATACATAAACATAGTTAACAACTCAAACAGATTAACACAGAAACGTGTGAACAGACTTATCTATCAACCAAACTAATTTAACTAAACTAACATATTGTAATCACAGAATGACAAACTAAAACAACACAGAGCAAACAGAGAATGCAAGAAAAATAAAGACTAGAGAATTACCTTCTTCGGGTGCAGCGAAATGGGGCGAAGGATTCGATATCAACTCGAACACTACAAATTCCGATCTCGAATTTATTCGGGCTCGAAAACAGTTGCAGGAAATGAAAGAGAACCAGAATAATCTTCTATTTCGAATGAATATCAAAGCAATATTTAAACCTGATGAAGACTTAGCAGTTTTCCCAAGGAATTTGAAGCAACTGGAAAGACTTAATTTTAGGGTATTTCGATGGTTCAAGAACTTCCTTTTTTAGGGAGATTTTCTTTGCGATTCCCAAAGCCCCCCTAACCGATTCAAGACCGGATTATTTATAGGATGAATTTCTAGGGTTTTCTTGTGAAGAAGAGAGAGAGAGGAGCGTGGGAGAGAGACGAAGGACAGGCGTGGGGGGACAAGGGAATAAGAGTGGCAGTGAGCGTGGGGAACAGGGGAAGGTGGAGGTGGCAGAGGTAACGTGAGGGAGATGAGGGAGAAAGGAGGGAGAAGGAGAGAAAGAAGGGAGGCGGCTCCGCTGAAGAGAAAATGAAGAAAACCCTAATGGGTTTCCTTTGTTAAGTGGAAGGGGCGGGTCGGGTCGGTGGTGTGGGCTGGGTATAGTTTAAATAATGGGATGAGTTGAATTAAAATATTGGGCTGGTTGTATATGAATAGGGTGTTGGGCTGGGTATTAAAATGGGTAGTGGCCTATGAAAATTATTTTGGGTTAATCTGAAAATATTGGGGGTGAATTGGGCTTGTATTTGAACTAATAATAATAACAATAATAATAATAATAATAATAATAGCTAGTAACTGTAATAGAATAATGAAACGCTGGTATTGATAAGAGGCTAATAATTATAGTAAAATATAAATATATTTTAATTTGCCGAAAATATTAGAAACGTAAATAGGTATTTCGGAGTAGAGGCGGGACAAAATTGGGTGTCAACAACTTGTCCCTCTTTGCCCGGTAATGATGAAAAGAATTGGTGGGCAAAGACGTTGACTCGGTAGCCTATTTTGTCCCGGCTAAAGGAAATTTGAGAGGATTATGGCCGAACTCCGGTCTCTGAGTTGCCTACATATCTCGGGCTGCACGAGAATCAGGCCGAGTGTAGTTCCTGGATAACTACGAGACCTTATGACTAACGAATCCCGATTGGCGCGAATCTTTGCAAAATTGTCCCAGTGTCGAATTATGATGACACTGAGTATTATGATAGAACTTGGGAATTCTGAAAATTGAGTGTACTGGAAAGCAAGTGGAATATTGTGATTGGAGACGAGTGTTCGAGGTAGATCTTTGACCCTTGTCGGGAAGTCTGATTATCCTTCCCAACCAAATTGCCCCAGTTCGCTGCCGAAGAAATAGTTCCACGAGTTGATGTGTGACGCCAACTTTAATATTGTCAAAAGCCACAAGCTAAAAACAATTGTTAGCAATAAAGAAATATATGTGTAAATAAGACAGGGTTGGAGAAGTTTACACTTGTAACCCCTGTTTGAAAGTTGAATCCGCAACATACTTTGGAGATTAAATTTATGGCTTCCACTTGAAGAAGAATTAAGTCGACATTGATATCCACTTTAACGAAATCTAAATCCACATCCACGTTTATTTTAAGGAAATCTAAAATATAAATCCACATCCACTTCCACTGTACAAAAAATATAAATCCACATCCACTTCCGCGGTGTGAAATATAAATCCACATCCACTTCCACGGTACAAAAATATAAATCCACGTCCACTTCCACTGTACAAAAATATAAATCCACATCCACTTCCACTGTACAAAAATATAAATCCACATCCACTGTACAAAATATAAATCCACATCCACTTCCACTGTACAAAAATATAAATTCACATCCACTTCCATTGTACAAAAAATATAAATCCACATCCACTTCCACTGTACAAAAATATAAATCCACATCCACTTCCACTGTACAAAAATATAAATCCACATCCACTTCTACGGTACAAAAATATAAATCCACATCCACTTCCACGGTACAAAATGTAAATCCACATCCACTTTCGTGGTACAAAAATATAAATCCACGTCCACTTTCGTGGTACAAAAAATATAAATCCACGTCCACTTTCGTGGTACAAAAATATAAATTCACATCCACTTTCACGGTACAAAAATATAAATCCACATCCACTTCCACGGTACAAAAATATAAATCCACATCCACTTCCACAAATTTTGTAATGCAAGAAAGATAAATCCACGTCCACGTCCACGTCCACAATGTTTATAATGTAAAAAGATAAATCCACTTCCACGTCCACAATATCCACATTGCAGAAAAATAAATCCACGTCCACTTCCACAAATTTTATAATGTAAAAATATAAACACACATCCACGTCCACATCCACGAAGTCATTCGTGTGAAAAAATGATAAATCTGCGTCCACTTTTGCAAAATTTATAATGCAAGAAAGATAAATCCACGTCCACGTCCACGTCCACGTCCACAATGTTTATAATGTAAAAAGATAAATCCACTTCCACGTCCACAATATCCACAATGCAGAAAATAAATCCACGTCCACTTCCACAAATTTCATAGTGTAAAAATATAAATCCACTTCCACGTCCACATCCACGAAGTCATTCGTGCAAAAAATGATAAATCCACGTCTACTTTCACAAAATTTATAATGCAAGAAAGATAAATCCACGTCCACGTCCACGTCCACAATGTTCATAATGTAAAAGATAAATCCACTCCACGTCCACAATATCCACAATGCAGAAAATAATCCACGTCCACTTCCACAAAATTTTATAATGTAAGAAATATAAATCCACTTCCACATCCACATCCACATCCACGGTAAAAATATAAATCCACATCCACTTCTACAAATTTTATAATGTAGAACTTCATGTCCATGTCCACAAGATTCGTAGCATGGAAATTTAAATCCACGTCCACTTTCACAAATTGTATAATGCGAGAAAGATAAATTCACGTCCACGTCCACATCCACAACATTTATAATGTAAAAAGATAAATCCACTTCGACGTCCACAATATCCACAATGTTTATAATTGAGATATAAATCCATGTCCGCTCTCACAATTTGTAATGTAGAAATGTATATCCACGTTTCTGTCCACATCCACAAAACCATTCGTGAAGAGATATAATTCCACATCCTAATTCACGTCCCGTTGTGACGTAAGTTAAATCTACAATTGTCCCCACGATTTAACATATGATGCAAGATTTCGATCCTGTCATCTCATTAAATACTACATTCTAAAAAGAACTTGTTAGCGACTTGAAATAAATAAATATGTATGAAGTGATGATAAAGTTGAGGAATTCAAACCGATAACAGGTGACCATGTCCGTATCCACTTTGAAGAAGGGTAACTCCACGATTATGTGCCAGCCCTTGGTTGAGAAGATAAATTCATGTCCACTGTTGCAATCAAAATTCCATGAAGAGTGGAACAACGTCCACCGTTTAGCGCAAGCTAAATTTACATCCACATTGAAGAATGTTTGCCTTTCGAAGAAAGCTAACTCTTTAATCACGTCCATAATTAAAATCTTTAGAAGAGTCCAATATGCGCCACATCCATGTTAATTGAAACCTGTCTCATCGAAGAAAAATTATGAGTTTAAAAGAAAATTGGTTGACTTGTGCTTGTTGGGGAACTTGGTCCTTGAATTGATTCTTGTCTCAGTTGCGTCCACGTTCTTCGAGGTCCTACCAGATATTTTGCCTTGCCAAAGAGTTTCAGTAATACGTAATAAAGAACGTCTTTTGAAATTAAGAGTAATGAGATTTGGATGAATTCGAAAGAGGATACTTAGTGGCTCTAATAGATAAAATGATTATGAAGACTCGAATTCAAACTTATCAACATTTTTAGAAAGACATGAACGAACTTCGTTTAAGACCACTTTTGTGCTACTTCTAAAATAAATGTCCCAGTTTCCAGTCCTGGAGGCGCTTGGTTCTAAACGATTGAAAAGTGAGAACTTATAATGAAAGTTTTTGGAAGCGATTTGACTGGATTCAAAAATGTTTCCCAGTTTCAAGATACTAGGACATATAAATTTAAATAATGGGAAGACCAAAATCTTATAAAAATCCTTATGTATCTCATAGGGACCAAAATGGTTGGACAAACCAAAGATATTGAAAATTTTAAAATCGAAGGGCCGAACCCGCCTTGGGTTGCCTACGTATCCCAAAGGAATCAGGCCAGACGTAGTTCGTGAACAAAATAAGAACTTTCGAGGTTTTGTTTTAATAAAAGGGAGGGCCGAACCCGATGTGGGTTGCCTACGTATCCAAAAGGAAATCAGGCCACACGTAGTTCCAACCCACAAAACAAAGACATAGAAATATTTTGAAAAGAGCAGCCGAACCCGATATGGGCTGCCTACGTATCCAAAAGGAATTCAGGCCAAACGTAGTTCATTACCCACAAAACAAAGACACCGAAATATTTTGAAAAGAGTGGCCGAACCCGATGTGGGCTGCCTACGTATCCAAAAGGAAGTCAGGCCAAGCGTAGTTCATTACAACAACTAACAAAGTCTTAATTTATAAAGGTCGTAACAAAACATAGAGGCGACATGACAAAAAAAAACAAAGGTTCTAGCTTATGCCTCCGGCCTATTACAAAAGGAAATTTAAACTTAAATTACTGAAATTCCCGGCGAACCGGGGTTGAGATGCAAATCCAATTCTTCAACTCAGGTCCCGGATCGGCAGCCCATAAGGTCGGTGTTTCAATAATGTCTTCGATTACCACAGCATGATCATCTTCATCTTCCACGAACAAGTTCTTGATCCCTTCCACAATATCATCATAGGCAACTTCAACAGTCAGATCTGAAGTTTTGGAGATGGCAGGTTTTGAGACAGTTTGATCAATGGTAGGAGTGGGTTTTGGCAAGAAAATATCCTTTCCTTTATTCTTTCGTGCTTTCTTTGCTTCTTCCTCAGTTGGTTCATATCCCAAACCAAATGTGAACTGTTGTGCAGGGAGAACTACAGGCTCAACCCGCCCATTTAATGTCTTCCCTAACCCAAGTCCAGGTTGGTACCCATTCTTTAGCATTTCCTTTGCAACCATGATTGCGGCGCATGACCTTTTTGATTCTTGAGTTTGACACACTTCACCCACTCTAGTAACATTCACAACCTCCCAAGCATGGTAAGTTGTTCTATCAAACCCTCCTGTTGCCTCGATGAATGGAATAGATTGCTCTCGATAGATAGACGTGTCACATTCTCCATGTATGCATATTTGTTGTTCATCCCACTCAAATTTGATAGTCTGGTGCAAAGTAGATGGCACAGCTCCAGCCATATGGATCCACGGTCTTCCTAACAACATGTTGTATGTCGTGGAGATATCAAGTACTTGAAAATCCATAATGAACTCAACAGGTCCAATCAGCACATTCAACTCTATTTCTCCAATATGACGTCTTTGAGCCCCATCAAATGCTCGAATATTCATATCACTTGTCTTAAGCTCGCTAATATTATATCCGATCTTCTTCAGACTTGTTAGTGGACAAATGTTAAGTCCAGAGCCCCCATCAATCAACACTTTAGACACAAACATGTTACGACACTTGACAGTTATATGTCTCACTAGTTGTTTCGCTTGGAACATACGCTTCACTCAAAATCTTCAAGAGTGCATTTCTGTGTACATCCGAACTCAAAAGCAAAGAGAGGATAGGAATCTAGGCATTGGTCTTTTTCAACTGATCCACAATTGAGTACTCACTGGCCTTAATCTTCCTAAAAAATTCTTCTGCCTCGGATTCTGTCACGACCCTTTTGGGAGGCACATCGCTTTCTTTAGTTTGCCTCAATCTAGCTAGCTTTTCAGGGGTATAGCACCTTCCGGACCTTGTCATTCCTGATGTCTTAGTCTTGTCAGTGATCGTTTCCTTTCCTCGACATTCCATCACAGCTTGTTGATAATTCCATGGTACGGCTTTGGTATCGAGCACTGGTAACTGATTTGGTGCTTGAACTACTTCCACAGGTGTTGATGAAGCTCCTAATATCTCGATAGGTACAAAACCCCTTATCACTATAGCCGGAGAAGCAACGGCTACAAGACCATGATCTTCCATGCTATCCACAGGCACTATGAATGGCTGGATCGTCATCATTTTCATCTATTCCTATCATATTTATCATGGCCCCATCATGGGTCGGGAGTGGATTGTTAACCACATTTGGTGCCGGTTGTTTGACCATGATATGTTTTGCTTCAATAAGATCTTCAACCTTATGTTTCAATGCGTAACAACGATCAGTGGAATGGCCTTTTACCCCCGAATGATATGCACATGTTTTAGTGGGATCAAAACCTCTAGGTAGTGGATCTGGAATTCTACCTTCCACAGGATACAATAAGCCTGAAGCTTGCAGTCTTTCAAAAACAACGCTCAATGGCTCTCCCAATGGTGTAAAATTGCGGAAAGGTCTATTTGGGCGAGGTGCGGATGCATTGTTTGGATGATGAGATTGTGATGGTGGAGCTGGGTATGTTGGTGGTCGTGGAGCTCGGTATGTTGGCTGTGTGTTGTAGACGGGGTAGGAAATTTGTGGCGATTGAGGCGGGTAAGATGACAAAGCTTGGTTGTATGGATGTGACGAATATTGGAAATATTGTGAGTGGAGAGCGTTAGACTTATATCGCGGAGGTTGTTGATGGTGGTATGAGGTGCTTCCTAGAGCCATTACCGCTGCCACGTCCTTTTTTTGTTTCTTTCCATTTCCAAGAGCACCAGTTTGTATGGCCTTAGTAGTAGACTGCAATGCTGCTAGACTTGTTATTCTCCCTGTCTTAATGCCATCTTCGATCATGTCCCCGGCTTTGATCACTTCTGCAAAAGTTTTTCCGCCCATTGTCACCAAACGTTCATAGTACTCTGGTTCTAGTGCCTGAATGAAGAAAGTAACCATTTCTGTTTCCTCCATGGGCGGGTGTACCCTAGATGCTTCCTCCCTCCACCGTATAGCATATTCTCGGAATGATTCAGTTAACTTCTTCTTTAACTTTGTAATTGAGATTCTGTCAGGAGCGATCTCAACATGAAACTTGTAATGATCCACAAAAGCATTTGCCAAGTCATCCCAAGTACGCCATTTGGTTGTATCTTGCTTGGAATACCATTCCAAAGATTTTCCACTCAAACTCTGATTAAATAGTTTGACTCTTATCCCTTCATTCTTCCCCACACTAATCAACTTTTCACAATAGACCTTCAAATGGAAGAAAGGATTTCCCGACCCATCAAACTTCTCAAATTTTGAAATCTTGTAACCTAGTGGCAATTCAACCTCAGGAAATGCACATAATTCTTCATATCTCACGCTTTGGTTACTTCCGAGTCCGCGTAAACTTCTCATGGCATCTTCCAAACTTTTGAGCTTTCTATTTATCATTTCATCATTAACTGCCCTTGCCTCCTTCTCGACTTCGACATAATGATCAACATCTGCGTGACATTGTCCTTGGGTTTGTGTCATGGGTGGAGCTGTGGTATAAGTATATACCGGCGGAACTTGATGCGCATTGGTAACATCATGTGTCGGCGGTATGAACTGAGATTTTGAAGAAGCGGCTGTAAACAAAAGAGGAGCATTTTGAGTAACTAGGTGGGCAAGGGGTTCGGAATGAGCTGGTTGAAAAGTGGTAAAATAATTTGCTTGGTTAAGTTCATCCAAATTTGGGAATGGAGGTGGCATAGGCAAAGTCTGACGAACCCCATGAGATGGAGTCATATGTGGCGGAGTTTGAGAAAATGACCGATTTTGAAGTACCATATGACTTAGTTTAGCAATTCGTCGCTCCAGACGAGCAATGATCTCCAAATGTGTTTCTGGTTCATTAGAGGTTGTGGGATCACTCGTGATCGGTAAACTAAGAGATGACTCAGATGAAGTGGTTGCATTGATCAAACTTTGCTCCATTTTAGAACGAGTCTTTTTAGTTAACCAGGTGATTAATGATGAGTCAGAGTCTGATTTCTTGTCTCTAGACCGTGTGAAATATGGATGCTCCGCCAGTTCCCCTTTAGCACAAGTCAACCTTTTTTGTTTTGAAAAAAAAAAAAGTTTAAAAGAAAAGATAAAACAAGAAAGATAAAGAAAAACGAGTCAGTATACGGTAAGGACATGTTATTGCACATAAACACATTATCGCACATAATACATCGCATTCTATAATGCAAGGGACCTCTTTATTCCAGAGGTAGGCCTAACGAACATTTGAAGGACAAACATGTCTTTTATGTATCATTCCATAACTCTTCCTAAAACTAATTTACAAGAATAATAAAAATTTATTACATGTCAATTAATAATACCATTCAAAGTTAATCTAAGATATCTAATACTTCATCTCTACTGATTTCCATTAGTTGTCTTCAACCCTCTGGCATTAATTGGATACTCCATGCCAACCTGCAACAAAATGTCAGTTTTCCTGAAATATTTATCTATAGAGTACTAGGTCCACATATTCCACACATTTGTCCTTCAAATAATGCACATAGATAGTGAATAGTGTCACTTAGAGTCATAAACTCATTTGGACATTTGGTAAGGTTGACTAATGAACTTAATACACCAAGGGTATTAAGCCTCCTAGGTTTAAAATGATGCATGTCCTTACAAGGTTTTGGTTTTCGCTCTACTTAGGTAGATTAATAGTGGTTTTCCTATGACACAAGGCTCCCCAAGCAGACAACTTGGGAGTGGAAAGTCCGTGGCCGTCTACTGCACCGCCGATCGACTAAATCCATTAGACCAATCCAACTAAAAGGGTAATTTAGTAGTGCACGGGTGCGAACCGCGAAGTCGCTTTAAGTGTGTGAATTTGTGTAAATTTTCCAAGAGTGGAAGAAATATGAACGGAATGCCAATTTAATAAAAGAAAAACATATATATTACATGGCAAAGGCAAATAAGGCATAAAACAATAATAAAGACATTTAAAAGCATATAAGGCGAAATAAAGAAAACAAACAAGCAAAACACCAACAAAATATTAATCAACCTAAGTCTGTTGTGGTTAGAACCTAAATTCCCCAGCGGAGTCGCCAAGCTGTCGTACCCCTTTTAAATCAGGTTAAAGTAGAGTACAACATATTGGTGATTCCTATTAGATTGTTTTAAGGAGTCGCCACCTAATTGATTTTAAGGTGAATTAGGGCACCTAAATATTAACTAAGGTAAAGCTAACTAAACCTCCGTTAATGGTCTGCTTAACCAGTGTGATTCTAGATAAGGGTTCTATATTATCCTAAAGGGAAGGGGTTAGGCATCCTTTAAGATCCGTTAACTTACGGTTATCCGGCCAAACTTAGGTTAATTAATTAAGATTAAAGACGCAAATATAATATTTAAAATTTAAGAAAATGGCTTGTAAATATGAAAAGTTTTGAAAGAAAATGTAATAATGTTGTTTAAAAACAGGACTAACAGAAGATAATAGTTTTCATAAAAGATGTCTTTAAATACTATTTAAAATAAGATTTAGAAAGGTTGTTAAGGCTTTAAATGAGAATATATAATAATACTATATAAAATGAGATTTGCAAAATATGATAATTTGTATATAAGCAGAAAAAAAAAATGCAAGTTTGTGCAATATTTTAATAAATATCTGAAACAACCCAAACGATGAGATATTAATTGATTTTTGTGTTTTAGGAGTATATAAAAATAGCTAATGTGAGTTTTCTCTATCCCTTTTATTATTTCTTATTAAATATGCTTAGCTAAAAATATATGTGATTGATTCAAACTTAAAGAGTTATTTATAAAATATACTAGAGTTTATATTTGCATATTAATGACGTTTGAAATTTTAAAGTAGTAAGGATAAATCCTTTTAGCTCAAAAATGTAGTCATGCTCTTTTGAAAATCAATTATTCTAATGAAGACAAATACTACAAGTATTATAAATAATTTTAACGTAAAATGAAAGAGAGAGAAGCTTATGGCATTAATTATCAGTTTAACTACCCATTACTAAAACTAAACCTACGAATTCAGCTATGGTTCATCTAAATTAAGATAAAACAAAATAAAGAGCTAATCATGCAATACAAAACTAAGTGCGCAAAAAAAAAAAAAAAAATAGAAGAGGAAATAAGCTAAATGGGCTCAGCCCATTTTAAGGACTGCTGATGCTGTTTTTCTTTTTATTTGGGCTTTAACCCAGAACTCCATTTTTATTCCCTTGGCTGCGGACAGAACTGGACACGGAGGAGACATCGTTGGGCTTTTAGCCCAACACAGAATACAGGAGAAGAACGAGTCCCTCAGACTCGTATGCGATGGTCATGCATAAAACGAAAGGAAAATGATTAGTATATAATCAACGAATAAGACTAAACATATATAATGTAAACTTAAAACATATCATTAGATTATATATATTGTGTATGTTTTAAATATATCTCATGTATACATACAATATATAAGCATATACCCTTTAAACTTGGACAGAAAAGGAATGACTGCACATAGAGGCACAAGGACTCTAGCACATAACGACTTATACCAACCACCTTTGCACAGAATCACAATGAGAGGAAACAAACATGTGTAGAGATCTATAGACTTCCTATTGGGCTTTACACATATACGGAGGACCTCAAATAAATATTTCTTGATAATCTTATTGCACAATTAAGGCTTAGTTAAAATACATTTGCAATAGGTGAATTTAATAGACTCCAGGTAGGACATAGATTCAGTGTTCAGCAAATTGACAATATGGTAACATTAAAACAAACTAGCACAACAGGTATCCATTGTGGTGGCAGAGACACACAATTTTGATATTCACCATATTAGACATGTTTTAGAGTTCCATTAGATGGGAAACCAGAAAATCATAGCTAAAAAATTTAGTTCAGCAGATCTGGCACAACATCACACAACAACATAGGTAGGCAGCTATTCGTAGTTAGCTACCGAACAGACAGCATCCTTTGATCTTTGTCAAACTAACTGTTCACTCGTGGCTGACTACTAAACCAGGAAGCACAGACATGAATTTGAATACGTAATGTAACAAAAACGAATCCTTTAGACTACCCTAAGGATAGTGACTCAAACATGGGAGAGAAAGAAAAGAAGGATCAGATTATAGTTTAGCATATCATATGCCACTACCACTTGATAACTTTCAGTTTTAAAACTCAAATTATACAGAGATATAACACATTTCGACCAGCCAACTGGTCCAGTAGTAAAACAAGCCTTTAATACTAGTCTTTTCAAATATATAGCAGGCAGATTTATCTTTTTAGGTTCATGGAGTTAACCAACACACATGATTAATAAGCAAATCATCCTATGCCTGACCATATAGTTAGCCTACTGATTCATATTTCTTTGATTAAATCATATCCAACCATATTCGAACAAGCTAAACCCAAAACTTGAAAGCAGTCATGGGCAAGTTTAAATTGAAACAAACCATGCCAAGAGTGTGAGATTATTTAAATACAAGACAACAAATCTTAAAGCAAGGCTGAAATTACATTGGAAAGTGACACAATACTAATCTGATGATTGAGTCAAGCAGTGAGCTAAACATGATGGAAGGCAGGTTAATATCAAATATGCTAGCAAACTGGGCATGATACATGTCTAGGTGCAACTAATCTGATTTAAAATATACCAAATCTTATGAACTAGCATGCCAAACTGATAATATGATTTAAATAGCTGCACATACTATATTGGGCTTAGTATTTATTAACAACATGATTTAAATAGCACACCTCTTATCAGGCTAGCAACATGTCCCAGCTAAAACAACAAATAAACCCATAGTACATTATATCAAACCAACAAAACCATTAACTACAACAACTAAGGCCTACTAACAGTGTGCAAGGATTAGTTACTAGATTATACTCAACAAATTTGAACTAAACATATATGTATCATCAAGGCTGTCAAGCACTCAAGCATTTTAGAAGGAAAATGTTGATGACTGTCGATGTTTAAAACAACATCTTAATCATATTGAAACAGATTCGTCAAAGCTAACACATACTCTATCTCAGATTAAGGATCACATGAAAGAGATTATCGTTAGGTCACTTCTGTCGGTTGTCCCTAAAGACCTTGTATTATTATAAAGTCTGAAATTCAAATTACAACTTCCTACACCAACTTAAATCATCCAGATTGAAACTAAACAATGTAAACGACCACAAACAAACCTTATTAGCTTAAACCTGAACTAATCATCATACATAAACATAGTTAACAACTCAAACAGATTAACACAGAAACGTGTGAACAGACTTATCTATCAACCAAACTAATTTAACTAAACTAACTTATTGTAATCACAGAATGACAAACTAAAACAACACAGAGCAAACAGAGAATGCAAGAAAAATAAAGACTAGAGAATTACCTTCTTCGGGTGCAGCGAAATGGGGCGAAGGATTCGATATCAACTCGAACACTACAAATTCCGATCTCGAATTTATTCGGGCTCGAAAACAGTTGCAGGAAATGAAAGAGAACCAGAATAATCTTCTATTTCGAATGAATATCAAAGCAATATTTAAACCTGATGAAGACTTAGCAGTTTTCCCAAGGAATTTGAAGCAACTGGAAAGACTTAATTTTAGGGTATTTCGATGGTTCAAGAACTTCCTTTTTTAGGGAGATTTTCTTTGCGATTCCCAAAGCCCCCCTAACCGATTCAAGACCGGATTATTTATAGGATGAATTTCTAGGGTTTTCTTGTGAAGAAGAGAGAGAGAGGAGCGTGGGAGAGAGACGAAGGACAGGCGTGGGGGGACAAGGGAATAGGAGTGGCAGTGAGCGTGGGGAACAGGGGAAGGTGGAGGTGGCAGAGGTAACGTGAGGGAGATGAGGGAGAAAGGAGGGAGAAGGAGAAAAAGAAGGGAGGCGGCTCCGCTGAAGAGAAAATGAAGGAAACCCTAATGGGTTTCCTTTGTTAAGTGGAAGGGGCGGGTCGGGTCGGTGGTGTGGGCTGGGTATAGTTTAAATAATGGGCTGAGTTGAATTAAAATATTGGGCTGGTTGTATATGAATAGGGTGTTGGGCTGGGTATTAAAATGGGTAGTGGCCTATGAAAATTATTTTGGGTTAATCTGAAAATATTGGGGGTGAATTGGGCTTGTATTTGAACTAATAATAATAATAATAATAGCTAGTAACTGTAATAGAATAATGAAACGCTGGTATTGATAAAAGACTAATAATTATAGTAAAATATAAATATATTTTAATTTGCCGAAAATATTAGAAACGTAAATAGGTATTTCGGAGTAGAGGCGCGACAAAATTGGGTGTCAACACTCATTGTATGCTCTTACAAGCCAAAATTTCCAAAGTATTTTGGGCTCAAGCAGTTCACACTGCTTCTCACATTGTCAATTGATCTCTAGCATCGACGATTGACTTTAAGACTCCGAATGAGGTATGATCAGGTGAACCGTCTAACTATTCATACTTACGAGTATTTGGGTGTCCAGCTTATTATCATGTTAATGAAGAAAAGCTTGAACCAAGGGCTAAGAAGGCCATATTCGTAGGGTATGTGGCTGGAGTAAAAGGGTACAAACTTTGGTGTTTATCTTTACTCAAATTTATAGTTAGTAGAGATGTCACCTTTGATAAATCCTCTATGCTTGATCCCCGTAAAGTTTCTGTGGAGTTTTCAGGAAACGAGAAAAACGAGCAGGTGGAGCTTCCGGTGGATCTTACCAAGGAAAATGATCAAGAGACTCAGGTTAAAGATGAGTCAAAAGATGTAGATCTTGAAGAACTTGTTGTCAATGAACCATACACAATTGTGAAGGGAAGGGAGAAGAGGCAGATACGAAGACCGGAACGCCTTATAGATCAAGCAAACCTGATTGCATATGCGTTCGTAGCTGCAGAAGAAGAGATTAAGGATCTAGAGCCCTCCTCGTATATTGAAGCAACTTCTTGCAAGGATGCTACACAATGGCGGTTAGCCATGACGGAAGAGATGGAGTCTCGTCACAAGAATCAAACTGGGTCTTAGTGAAAAGGCAAAAGGGGAAGAGGACAGTTGGATGCAAATGGGTCTACAGAAAGAAAAAGGGAATTCCAGAAGTGAAAGATGCTAGGTTCAAGGCGAGATTGGTTGCAAAGGGTTTCAGTCCGAAAGAGGGAATTGACTACAATGAGATTTTCTCTCCGGTCGTGAAGCATAGCTCAATTCGCGTGCTACTAGCATTGGTTGCATATTTTGACTTGGAGCTTTAACAGCTTGATGGCAAAACTGCTTTCTTACATGGTGATCTAGAAGAGACAATCTATATGGATCAGACTGAAGGTTTCCTAGCTGAGGGAAAAGAAGATCATGTATGCCAACTGAAGAAGTCTTTGTATGGTTTGAAGCAATCCCCTAGATAGTGGTACAAAAGGTTTGATGCATTCATGACTACACATGAATTCTCAAGGAGTGCATTTGATAGTTGTGTGTATCACAAGAAGATGTCTGGTAACTCAATGATTTATTTACTATTGTATGTTGATGATATGCTTATTGCTGCTAACAACATTACAGAGATAAATGCTTTAAAGAAACTGTTAAGTAAGGAATTTGACATGAAGGATTTCGGAGCTGCAAAGAAAATTCTTGGTATGGAGATTTCAAAAGAAGACGCTGTTGTACATCTTTCTCAGAAGAGGTACATTGAAAGGGTTATCGAGAGATTTAATATACATACGTGCAAGCCTGTAAGTACACCGTTAGCTCCTCATTTTAAACTTTCAGAGTTACATATGCCTCAGTCGGAAGATGAGGTGGAGCATATGTCAAAGGTTCCTTATGCCAGCGTAGTTGGTAGCATTATGTATGCTATGGTATGCACACGTCCAGATATTGCTCAATCTATAAGTGTGGTAAGCAGATACATGTCCAACCCAGGAAAGAGGCATTGGGAAGCTGTCGAGTGGATATTGAGATATCTCAAGGGAGCTTCTGATGTTGGTCTGACCTTTCAAAAAGGTGGTAGAGGTATTTCAATTCTCGGTTAAGTGGATTCTGACTATGCAGGGGATCTTGACAGAAGGAGGTCCACAACTGGATACATCTTTACTCTTGTTGGCAGTGCCGTTAGTTGGAAATCGACTTTGCAGTCGATTGTCGCTTTGTCTACGACAGAAGCAGAATACATGGCAGCAGCGGAGACGGTGAAATAAGCTATTTGGTTGAAAGGTTTGGTGGCAGAATTGAGTTTGGTTCAACAGGAATCAACCCTTAGATGTGATAGTCAGAGTGCTATTCATCTGATTAAAAATCAGAGATTTCATGAGCGCACTAAACATATTGATGTCAGATTTCATTTTATTCGAGATGTCGTTGAAGAGGGAACTATAAAGGCCGTGAAGGTTATCACAGACGATAACGCGACAGATATGTTGACCAAGATAGTCCCGCTCGCTAAGTTTGCACATTGCAAGGACTTAGCGGGAGTACGCATCAACTGATGCAACTCCGAGAGAACAGTTGTTAGGTGGATGTGGTATGTTCAACAATGGTTTGATTCTTCTTGTTTCTTACAACAGGGTTGCCCAGTAAGTTTGGAAGTATTGGCCGGAGTTGTTCATACACATGCTCTTGACGCAAACCAAGGTGGAAATTGAAATATTTGATTTTTTGTCATGTGATAGAAAAATCCATGTGACAATTTTAGTTGGATGATTTCTATTACTTGGAGCCAAAGGATGATTTACTTGGAGCCAAAGAATGCATTGCTTGGAGCCAAAGATGTGGAGGAGAATTGAAATGCCATGTAGCACATTAGAGCCCAAGTCATTTTATGCCTATAAAATCAGAGGCAATTTTTCTTTGTTTGTCATCCCAAAATTATACAATCCTTTGTAGTGAGTAGAGAGTTGAGAGAACAATTTTCTTAAGTGTAATCGGGAAATCTCCTCTTTCTTTGTTAATAATAAAAAGGCAACTATTTTCTGGTGGACGTAGGATCATTTTGATCCGAACCACGTTAAATCTTGTGTTCTTTCTTTTACGTTTAACACTTTGAAATTTTAACTACTCGTTTAGGTATGCTGAAAAAGGTTGACAGGTAGTTCCAATATTCCTTTGAACCCCCGTGAGCTCAAAACAATAATTGAGGAACTTTTGAAAAATAAGGGTGTTGACCAGAGCTGGCAAATGGGTCACAGGAGAAATATTAGAACTGTAGAAATTTTATACGTTAATATATACTATCATTTTTTTGCGCGGATTGTCCTTCTTTTGGGTGATCTTTAATTTTTGTCCCTCACATTGCTGGTCTTTAATTTTTGGCCTTCACTTAAAAAAGTGGCTGGAAATATTCCGACTTTCTGGGTTCGAACCCCCGCTCAATAAAAAAAAAAAAAAAAATTTCGCACGGTCAGGCTTTGGAAAAAGTCTACCTTATGCGGCATAGGTTGCCTTAAGGCATAACTAAAAGTCAGCCTTATAAGACAACCTATGCCGGATCCGGCATAACTTTAGTTATACCTTAAGACAACCTATGCCTTCTCCGACAGAGGTTGCCTTGGCATAACTAAAAGTTTGCCTTATAAGGTAACCTCTGCCGGATCTGACAGAACTTTAGTTATGCCTTAAGTCAACCTATGCCGCATAAGGCAGACTTTGCCAAAAGCCTGTCTTGCGAATTTCCTTTTTTATATTTACACTTGTCTTGCGAATTTCTTTTTTTATATTTACGCCTGAGCCGGGGTTCGAACCCAGAACCTCAGAATATTCTAGGTGAAGGGCAAAAATTAAAGAATACCCCGAATAAGGGGCATTCCTGCGAATTGCTCAATATGTATTACTCATATACACTTCTACTGTAGCTGAAAACTCCTTTTTGACTTGCACAACAATTAATTTCCATTACTTAAGTACTGTTAGTTTCATTAGAAGTACTGTGAATATAATTCATAAATGCTTCCACATAAAGAAAAAGCAAATGATGAAAACCTATTAGTTCATTGTATTTCTTTTACTAACTGGAAATTACGAGGAAGAATATGTCAATAATATTAAATAAGTAAAATCAACATTCATAGAAAGTGAATTTTGTAATAAGATAAAAACAATATTGACTGTCTGTATTAGTTTTCTGATTCCAACTTTTTTGGATAAATTTATATTTTCATTCTGATGGTCCGTCATTTTTCTATTATAGCCAATGCAGGAAAATCAGCTTCAAGGGTTTAGAAATCAAGAAAGCATACACGTAATGACTGTCTTATCTTTTTTTTTTTTTTTTTAAAAATTAATCATGATCAAATTCAATTATACTTTTCCAACAATAATTGAAGATTCATTTTCAGTTAAAAATGTGTAGAATACAATTTGGTGGATTATAAAAATGATTTTTTATAAAGTAGAAGAAAAAGTTGTGAACAATATAAATAACTTTTTGCCAATACGTCAAAATTTATGACCAATTTAAAACGATAGGTGGAATGAGTAGTACCAAGTCCCGCTCATCCATCATAATTTGAGAACAATTGTGCAACAAATTCAACTTTTATTTATGAGGCAAAACTCGTGGGCTATTGAGCAGGTTCATCATCTCTGACTTAAAATATTTCAAACACCTGCCTCATAGGCAAAACTAATTTATACTCACAACTTATGCCCAATGGGCAACAATACTTTCGCCCAACGGATTTTCTTAAGCAGATATCATTTTTAATTTCTTTTATTAAGTGGGGCCAAAAGCTCAAGACCACCCGATATGGAGGTCATTCTTACAAATCACTCCTGACCAATCACCATTGAAATAAAATGTTGAAAATCTTACGGAAAATACTTGATCACGAATCTTGTCGGAAAATATTTGATCACGAACCTTGCACAAAATTCTTGAAGGCTTGAGGCATGTCAATTAAAACACTGTCCTTAAGGATATTTCATCCAGTATGGGTGTGTTCGCGAGGATTCAACAAGCTCTTCTAGTACCAAATTAGAAGCCAGAATCTAACAAAAAATTCACAAAATAGAAAACCCAACCCACTATAATCTAAAAGGAAAAATATGTTTTTGTATATGTCACGCCCATGAGAAAAAGACTACGAGTATATATAGTAGTAGAACCCAAATGGTTGCAGTCAAGTAATTGCCCAAAAGATGATTACCAAAAAACGGTAGCATAATAATGATAGCTATTAAATGCATTAAATTGATAAATGAGTAAATACTTATTTAACACAAATCAAAAAAAGGGACAATGGCCGAAAGGAATAGTCAAATATAGCTATTTAAGCAGTATATTGAAAACCACTTAATAAGAAATAATAGCATGAATATAGACATAATTTTGACCAAAATAAAGTTTGACAAAGAGACGTTGTATAACATTTAGACCATTATGAAATTATTCAAAGGCAATAATCAATTTGGACAAAAGACATTATTATTGTAAAATTATGACTCATTCATATATATTAAATAAATGAATTAAAAACTTCTTTTTGAGATATTAAACTCAATATAAAGAACTCTCATAAAAATTGTTCATGCCCTGTGAAAAAGTTCAAGTTGTATCGACAACCTTCTGAGCTAAGATAAATAGCCTTTCAAGAATTTGCAACAAAAGAACCAACCTTGTGAGACAGAAAAAGATGAATTGTGTGCACAGTGAATGGCATAATGTTAAAAAGGGAGGCGGTCTATGGTTGTATTAAACAACATGCATACATATTTTTCTAAAGTCTGATTAAATTTATATTGTTGAGGCAATTCGAGATATGTCTATCCTGTTTTACTCCTGCAGGATAAATGGAGAAAAGCAAACATCAATTTATTACACGGCTTCAACCCCAAGTAATAAATGGCTAGTGCTATAAGTTTATTGTGTAAATTGTTAGAGCTAATGATTTCTATTAAGACTAAGAATTTGTTGTTTATAGTTGTGTAAGTCTATTAAGACTATTAAGACTAAGGGGTCGAATCGTCCTCAAAGCACATTTATAGTTGTTTTTAATATGAAACAAGCTTCACTTTCTACTATTTCACATGCTTAATTTGACACCAGGACTCCTATTTTATATTTGAATCCAGTCTTTGAAAGGCCGGATCTGTCGAGAGACACGAAAAACATCCTTCGACTTTGTTATTCCAGATAAAAGAGATTTGTCGGGTCTAAGTGCAATTTCAATAACTATTGAGGTGCATGTGCAGCGGAAGTAACTTTGGAAGGTTAAAAGTTTTTTATGTAAAAAGGACCTCTTTGAGGGCATACAATCCAAGTTACTCAAATTACCTATTCAAGAGTTCAGGGGATTATTACACAAAAATCCTTGGCCCTTGGCAGAACCTAACCTACTTTTAGGGAAGGAGCAGGAGGCTAAGTCAATGTCATCCAATAAGCTATTGAAGTAACTTCGCCATGAAAATACATGCATTAAATAGTTCGCAGTCTTTACCTTTTAAAAAATAAAATAAAAAATAGAGCGCATTCCTTCCTTCAAACTTTTATGGTGGTGTTAAACAGTGTTGTTAAAGGCACACTTAAAGAGCGCTTAAGCCCTGAAGCGAGACTCAAAACTTGTTGAGCGCTTCGCCTCGCTTTAGGTGCACTTTAGTGTCATCATCAAGACTCTAAGACATACTTTTCCTTGCCAATGAGTCTCTCTGGAAGAGATGACACTAGATAATTGATATTTCACTTCATCGTAATGTATGTTTTTACAATTTCTTTGTCCATATATTTGTTATTCATGCTATATATATATATATATTTTTTTTTTGCATCATTGTGCCTTTTTTCATTAAAGCTCATGCTTTATTCGTGCTTTGCGGTTAAAGCCCCAGCTGACTATAGAGTTTTTTTTGCGTTTTTCGCTTTTGATAACACTAGTGTTAACAAAGATATTGAATACCTTCTGCCCAGATTCCCGACTTAAAGCACAACCAACGTCTCAAAGCAAGAACAACAAAATCGCGATATGAGTGGTTAACCACTTTATAGTTCAACTAGTTTTAATTAGAAGGTGATAAGGCACATTTGGCTTTCCTTTTCCAATCACTCTTAGAACAGTAATCTCAGCCATATTAGTTTCATAGCATATCAGTAGAACTACCCAAGACCTTCGGAGGACAAGCCAGCAACAAATGATTTCCGTAGTAATAGGGTCAGCAAAAAGTCAATGTTGCTGTTAACATTTATTGAAGAAATCCATAAGAGATACAACATGACAATAAGAGATAAAATTGACCAAAAAAGAGGAAAACTGATAGGAACACTTCAAGCGCAAACACATATACTGTCGACAGTAAATAGAAGGTAGCCATTAGCCTTGGCATCGAAAAAGTGACAGTAACAGTTTTATGACAAGTTATTGCCTAAAATATTGGTTTTATGAATGGCAACTGAGTTGTAGTGTGTACAAAGGACATACCTTCAGCACTTCGAGTTCCAGTTTAGTCATCTCTTGGTCACTGATATAGACCTGTGTGGTTCCATTGCTTGCATGAGGTCTAAGTTCCCAGTAAACTTCAGGTTTGAACTCACAATTCTATCAGGTTTCTCTCTTTGCGGTTACATTAAGAAGTCAATGTTGCATTAACATTCTTACTTCGCAATAGGGATTACAAGGAATAATTAGTTAATTTTTTTTAAAAAAAAATAGTTACCTTTCCCCAAAGTTCAGATTCCTTTGTCATACCAATAACTTCCAGGCTTCAAAGGAAATCCATTAACAATCAGGTGCTTTGGTCGGAGCTGATTAGCAGTGCTTCCTTCTCTGTTACATTTTTCGTTGGACTATTAAGGGACTTATATAAGCAATGTTTGTCAAGTTTGAGCCTATTTGACTCATCAATTGGCTCACATATAATGAAACTTACACATTTGCACCCGACATTGAACCCATTGCTCTGAGCAGACAATCGCTGCCATACTCTGGAAAAACAATTATTCTCAATGTCTACCATTTTTCTTTCAAATCTATTAATAGTACTAAAATTGACCATATGGGCTCTTCTTCCTCATTGGTAGAATGCTTCAGAGGGGTTGTGCCCAAATCACAAGGACACTGAGGAGGACCCTGAAGAAAAAGCAGGGTTCTACGGTAGACACTTGGTATTCTGAACTACCTGAAATTCTTGGACTTAGACTTTGTGGACTGGTCATAGCAGCAACCTGAGATACGTGCAACGGGATTGACTTTATAACGGGATTAAATCAACGGGATCTTCTTAATCCCGAAAGCGGTTCTACTATAGATGTTGTAGGAATTGCACTAGAATTCATATCAAGGGATTCTACTCTATGAAGCTCGTATAATATATTGAGTAACTTTTAGCACTATTGAGTAATCCAGGTTATCACCTTCTTCAATGAGGAGAACTCCTGAAGGAAGCAACCTCCATACCATCATGGGAAAGAAAATCTATTCTAATTGCAGCGGAAGGAACAAGGACTAACAACACCTTCAATACTGACAAATATTTTAAAGTTTCTTTCTACCAATAAAAAAAATATATAGGCCAAAGAAACATGTCCTTGGACACATATGTACTATTTTGGCAAAATGATTTTCAACCTTGAATTTTCAAAGTATGAAAACATGATCAGGATTCAGCTATATGAATAGAAATCACAAAACATATATAGCAATCCTTCTTAAATGCAGTTCCAAGAAATATGTTATTTGGAAATGAAGAGCTACTAATAGCCCCTTGGATGCTGACAAGTACAATCCTAACCTTGTCTATAAGCTACAAACTAGTTTCAACCACAAAGTTGTCATGACCCAATTTGGCTAAGTCGTGCGGGCACTTACCTTTCCCACCTCGGTAAGTGAACTCTCAACCCAACGAAAATAAAGACATAATAAATAAATCAATCAAACGGAAGAGAATAATCACGTAATTCTTACAATAATATATAATAGAAATAGTGCGGAAATAAGGAAATACCCCAGGGTCTGGTCTAAGCCATACAAGAGCATCTAAGTTAAAATATACAAGTCTGGAATATAAATATGTGTCGAATATGTCTATGCCTCAGAATAGAAAAGTAAGACATAATAAGAGGAGTCGTCAAGGCAGCGAACATCTCGTGCTCCCCCTTAGACCCGAAGCAGTCCTGATAGCGACTATCAGCTGTTACGGTTCGCTTTTACGCGGATTAAGACATAAAAGTAATCCGAGGTTGTTGGTGCTCTAAATTGGATATTTAGTGTTTTAGAGTCGCCACCTAATTTATTCAAAAGGAAAATTAGGAAAACCGGGTTTGAAGAGTTTTTCAGACCGAGAAAAACATCTTTTGGAGCAGAGTTCGAGGTAAGGGTTCTGGTGATCCCCCAGGGAAGGTTTTAAGCACCATGGTATTAAGGATCCGTAGAATACGGTTGACCTACGGGCTTCACCGTAAGATTTATTTATTTGCTTATGTGTTAAAGTTTTTCCCATAAATATAGCATTTTCATGTTTACATCATCATCTCCCTTTTTAGAAAAATTCGGCAAAAAGTCCCCTTTATAAATAAGAGGTTTTGGTTTAGAAAAATCCGCGTAAGTGTTCAACCCACTTCGTTTCCGGACTAGGACACACCTGGGACCGCTCCCGAGTAAAGTCGCTACTATTCTAGTCATAACGAAATGTGTTTAGTACTTACAGATTTTATATACTTATATGAAAATATGGGATATGTTCCCGTTTTGATATATATATATATATATATATGAGTCCATTTTATTAAATCCATTTTTTAGTGAAGCCCAATAAGTCCAAACCATAATCCACATAACCAAATCCATCCAACCTCAAATTAGGCCCAAAGTCAACTTCAGTCCAAGTCATTTAGTCCATAAAATGTTGCAGCATTTTGCCCAAGGGGCTGGCCTCCAAAAAATTTCATTTGTTATCCGTGTAAAGTCCAATTTTCAGTTCCAGCCCAAAGGTAAAAATTCGGTTTTTAGCCCAAGTTTCATCAAGTCTAAAGGTTCAAAATGTGTGCAGTTTTTTCCAAAGAAAACGCAGTCCAAAAAATGTGCCTCTTTCAATAAAAATAATTGGTTTTGGTGGACTTCCAGGTCCAACATTCAGTTATGCAAATATGCTCTTTTGTCTCGAAGAATTGTTACAAACAAGTCATTTTTTGTAAAAAAAAAAAAAAAAAAAACTTGAATCCGTTTTCAGTTTCTCAAGTGATCTTATTTATAAAATATTTATACACAACTTCAACATTATAAATAGCATGAGCTCCACTTAAAAAAAAAACAGCTTGTTGTCCTTGTCTCAAACGCGTGATACTTAGAAAAAGGTATTCATTTTTAGATATCAATTATTTAAAGCCAAAGTTTGGAACGATTTGAATTTATTTTATCTCGATTACCTAATTCCAACTAAGTGATAATCCTAGTTCTATATCCACTAGGGTTTCTACAAATAATAAGGTTCAAATTTTTACAAACCATACAAATGAATCAGATAAAGGAAAGGAGAAGGATTATTTTACTAATGGGCTACCCGCCCCATTATTGCTATTTTCACCCATAGCTGGGCCTTCAAAATAATATTTGCTTCCCTTTCAAATCACGAACTGGACTCGATCAGAAAGTGGGATTGGGCGTCGGCCCAACCCCTGTATTGGTGACGCAATGGACCAGAAATGCAAGAGAGTTTCCCACATAGAGAAGATAAAAAACAATGTCATTTGTACATATTAGGCAGACAAGGAACAAACATAATAAACAATGAATTGGTCAATCAAAACTATTCTTCAAATAAAACTTAGTCCAACAGATTCAGTTATTTACTTATAAATTAAAGGAATACATAAGTATATATATATATATATATATATATATATATATATATATATATATATATATATATATATGTACACTTGGATATACCTGAGTATATACACCTTTGAGGATTCCCAAATGGCTAAAAAAGGAAAGTTTTTACCTCTTTGTGCCCAATGCCGCACAAGATCTAAAGGGGTTTCATGAACCCCAGGAATGGCAGACAATGGGAGAGGCTCAAGCTTGATCCCTTTTGGGCAATTGGACCTCCTCATTAGTGTGTTAGCTAATAGGTATATCAGCAGAGATATACATACATGTGCTAGACAGGATTTAGACAAGCCAACTCAATTAAATGATCAAAGAGCCAAAGCACAAGGGATGCAGAGAAGAGGACTAAGGAGGCAAACAGGAAGCAAGCATGTATTTTGGGCAAGTTTTAGGCTACCTCTGCCCATGTACATGATTCCCCTAAGCATACTTGTTCACACTAAGTCTTTGTATAAAAATGTCAATGTTACACCTCGAAAATTTCCCATTAACGTACAATGAATAGATAACGAAGGGCATGACGTATACGATGTTTTGATAAGTAAGAAATAGCATTTGATGATCCTAATCGATATTTCAAAGACATTTGAGGTAAGGGAAGAAAATTGTCAAAGAAAGCAAGGGATATGTTGTGTGTCAGGCAATATTTACGAGTATCGAATTAATGATGGCTTAATGATGTTTTGGAGAAGAGTTATAATGTCCCTTTGATTGGTAATGAGGTGTTAAACAAGTGTCAAGAAGGTTCCATAAGGATTGGAGGTCAAACGAGTCGACGAGAATGAACTTCGGAAAGCGGGGCATTATACGGCCCAACATACTGGCCGTATAAAACATACTGACCGTATGTTGTGCCTAGAATGGAGCCTTCACTGGACCAAATCTACGGCCAGACATACGGCCAGTATAATTTATACGGACCGTATGTTGGTCCGTAAAATCTGGTCGGGACAGTTTCTAAATTAAATATAAGGGACTAACCTCATTTCATTTATTTCATTTCCTCACTTCACACTTCAAGAATTCTCTAGAACCCTCTCCACTCTTTATCCACAAGAACCCAAGAGAAATCTATGATCAACTTCATCAAACCAACAAAATCAAGTGTAAGAAGCTCATTGAAGTTCATCTAAACCAAGAAATTCCAATGGAAGTGAACTAGGGTTTTTGTGCAAAAAGAGTATTTCCACTCTGTTATTCTTCCATTATCTAAGGTGACTCCATGACTTTCCTACACATTGGAAATTATGAGTCTATGGTTATAAAGAGTTTTTCATAAGATAAAGAAAAGAGATACGATGTGAGTATGATGATGATGACTATGAGTTGAGCCTAAAAGTTCTAGAATTCATGATATGCTAATTCCATAAAGTTCTTGCTATGGATACGATATGATGTTTCTTCAATCTAATGACCCTAAGTATAGTTCCATTGATGCTTTTCCTTGTGGGAACTCACCTTAAAATGTTATTCCCTCCAAGGTGAGATATGACGATTATGATCTCTCCATAACGTAGTCGGGGGTTCACGACCTCATGTCACCCCGACATAGCCATGGTTACCTTCAAGCTTTAATGTATGATTAATGATGAATGTATGATGATGGTAAGTTATGATAAGGTTATGATATGCCTATGAGATGTGTGATAATGATAAGTTTATGTTGACTATATGACGATACGATTCCACCGTGCCTAGTTGGCCGGGCATGTCACCGCGAAGGCGGGCTGCATACGATTCCACCGTGCCTAGAGGGCCGGGCATGTCACCGCTAAGGCGGACTGCTATGTTTACACCGAGCCTAGAGGGCCGGGCATGACACCACTAGTGGGCGGCATATAATGGTTACCCGGATGCGGGTTAACGATGATGATATATATGATACGATGATGTCTGCACTATGATGATGCATGTACTACGATTATATATGCTATATGTATGAAATGTATCCACCCTTAAAAGTTACGCAGGTTATATCTTCATCTTATGTCTTGTGATTTCTCTATTATGTTCATTTCATTCATGCCTTACATACTCAGTACAATGTTCGTACTGACGTCCGTTTACTTTGGACGCTGTGTTCATGCCCACAGGTAGACAGGGAGGTGATCCAGACTCGTAGGAGCTATTAGCTGACTTGAGAGCACTCCATTATTCCGGAGGTGCCATTGACTTATTATTTTGTGCATATATATGTATTTTTGGGCATGACGGGGTCCTGTCCCATCCCCATGTCTAGCACTCTAGTAGAGGCTCGTAGATACGTATGTGTGGGTAGTATGGTCTCACGATGTCCTTATTGTATGTATATTATTTTGATAGCCGAAGGGCTTATGTATATAAAGGTAATTATGTTTCAAGTGGAAATGGTTTTCCTATGACTTGAGTATAAGACTAATGAATGAACGCTTGATGAGTACGATGGGTAATGGTATGAGCGGTGCTCGGTGGTTAGCCCCGGGTAACCGTCTTGGTCCCTAGTCGGGTCGTGACAAAAGTGGTATCAGAGTAGTTCAGTCCTAGGAAGTGTCTACGAGCCGTGTCTAGTAGAGTCTTGTTTATGGTGTGTTGCGCGCCACGCTAATAAACAGGAGGCTACAGGGCATTTAGGAAAAATGACCATCTTTCATCTTAAGAGATCGTGCGATAGAGCCGTGTTATAAGATTATCTCCTCCCTAATAGTGTGCTATGATTTCAGAAATGCCGCCAAAGGGAAAAGCTACAGCTGCCCAAAAGGGCAAGGTTACGATGAAAAGGCGGGTAGAAAGGGAGCTGCCAATGAATGTAGAAGAGGGTGAATCACGTAATGAGGCTCCATCCAATGCTTCTTCCACTCCGCCTAATTTAGAAGAACAAGAAGGAGCTTCAGCTCCAACTCCTATGCCTCTAGTTACTCCACCGGCTACTTCGGGTCAACAAGTGACCGAGGCCATTCATCTATTGACGCAGTTAGTTGCCGCCCAGGCACATCGGCAGGGTTCGGGTTCAAGTGACAGGGCCGTTAGTACTAGAGCCCATGATTTTATGAGTTTGAATCCTCCGGAGTTCTTCGGGTCAAAGCCGGATGAAGACCCGTAAAGTTTTATCGATGAAATGTTGAGAACATTGAAGATTATTCATGCCTCCGAAACTGAATCTGTGGAGTTGGCATCTTATAGACTCCGAGATGTGGCGGTATTATGGTACAATAATTGGATATCATCAAGAAAAGAGAATGCGCCTCCTCCTGTTTGGCAAGAATTTGTAGATGCCTTCATCCGCCAATATTTACCACCCGAGGTCCGCCCAGCTAGAGCTGATAGATTTTTAAATTTGAAACAAGGAAATATGAGTGATCAGGAGTATAGCCTTCAGTTTAATTCATTGGCTAGTTATGCCCCGACTATGGTGGCCGACATGAGAGATAAGATGCACAGGTTTGTGAGTGGCTTAGGGCCACATTTATTTTAGGATTGTTTGACGGCTTCGTTGCAAGATGGGATGGATATCTCCCGCATTCAAGCCCATGCCTATAATTTAGAAGGACAACAACATCCGCAAAGGGGTGAGCGTGATATTGATAGGGGGCAAAGCAAGAGGGCCAGATTTATGGGGGCAGGTAGTGATTATAGAGGGGGATCAAGGCAGACATATTCTAGACACTCAGGCCAATCGGCGACTAGTGCACCTCCACGATTTGCAGGTAGGAGATTTAATCGCTCCTTTCCTTCAGGACAGGGCCAGAGTTCGAGAGCTTCAGGTTCTCAGTTTGGGGGTGATCATAGTCAGAGGAGACCACCAGTACCGCGATGTAGTCAATGAGGTAAGTTACATTCCGGGCCATGTCGCTAGGGCACAGATGCTTGCTATGTTTGTGGACAGACTGGGCACCTGATGCGTGATTGTCCCTCGAGGTATGGTAGAGGTAGGGTTCAGCCCACAGGATCAGCAGCTGGTTCCTCTTCAGTGCGCCCAGTAGGCAGACTCCCCAGATCCTAGCAGGTAAAGGTAGAGGCAGTGGGGGAGCATCTACTTCAGGTGCCACTCAACCCCGTATGTATGCTTTAGCCGGACGACAGGATCTTGAGTCCTCTCCGGATGTGGTTACAGGTACATTATCCGTATTTTCCTATGATGTGTATGCATTGATAGATCCGGGTTCTACCCTATCTTATATTACTCCGTATGTTACTGGGTGTATTGGGGTGAAACCCGAGCCAATTAAACCTTTTGAGGTATCTACTCTGGTTGGTGATCCCGTGATAGCTAGACAAGTGTACAAAAATTGTGTAATTATGATATGCGATTGCTAGACTAAAGCTGATTTACTTGAGCTGGAAATGTTAGATTTCGATGTGATTATGGGTATGGATTGGCTGGCCTTATGTTATCCTAATGTTGATTGCCGAATGAAAGTAGTTTGATTTCAATTTCCGGGAGAGCCCGTGCTTGAATGGAAGGGTAATATAGCATCTCTAAGAGGTAGGTTTATTTCCTACCTTAAGGAAAGAAAGATGATAGCTAAGGGCTATATTTATCACTTAGTCCGAGTTCATGACACCGAAGCAAAGTCGCCAACTTTCCAATCCGTTCCGATAGTGAATGAATATCAGATGAACTTCCAGGCCTTCCTCCGGAAAGAGAGATTGATTTCGCTATTGATGTGTTCCCGGACACCAAGCCTATTGCTATTCCTCCTTACCGAATGGCTCCGACAGAATTGAAAGAGCTAAAGGCACAGTTGAAAGATTTTCTTGAGAAGGGGTTTATTAGACCTAGTTCATCACCGTGGGGAGCACCAGTCCTATTCGTGAGAAAGAAAGATGGTTCCTTACGAATGTGCATTGATTATAGGCAGTTGAATAAGGTGACGATAAAGAACAAATATCCTCTCCCAAGGATTGATGATTTGTTTGATCAATTACAAGGTGCCAAGTGGTTTTCCAAAATAGACTTGAGGTCAGGTTATCATCAAGTGAGAATTAGAGAAGAAGATATTCCCAAAACGGCTTTCAGAATGAGATATGTCCATTATGAATTCCGGGTGATGTCATTTGGGTTAACTAATGCTCCGACAGTGTTCATGAATTTGATGAATAATGTATTCAGGCCTCTCTTGGATTTATTCGTAATAGTATTCATTGACGATATTCTGGTATACTCTCGCCCAGAATCAGAAGATGCAGACCATTTACGTATTGTTCTTGGAATTCTTCGAACTCGAGAATTGTACGCAAAATTTTCAAAGTGCGAGTTTTGGCTGAATTCTGTGACATTTTTGGGCCATGTTATTTTAGATGATGGCATTCGAGTTGATACTCAGAAAATTGAAGCTGTGAAGACTTAGCCAAGGCCTACGACGCCTACAGAAGTCCGTAGTTTTCTGGGATTGGCAGGTTACTATAGAAGGTTCGTAGAGGGATTTTTGTCTATTTCAGCCCCATTGACGAAGCTAACCCAGAAGTCAGCTAAATTTCAGTGGAATGATGCTTGTGAGCGTAGCTTTCAGGAATTTAAAGATAGGTTAACTTCAGCTCAAGTCTTAACACTCCCGGAAGGGCCAGATGGTTATGTTGTATATTGTGATGCTTCCAGTGTTAGGTTAGGATGTGTGTTAATGCAGCACGGTAAAGTCATCGCTTATGCTTCGAGGCAGCTGCGGAAACATGAAAAGAACTACCCAACTCATGATCTCGAATTGGCTGCAGTTATTCATGCACTAAAGATGTGGAGACATTACTTGTATGGTGTGCATGTTGATATTTATACAGAGCACAAAAGTCTTCAATACATTTTCAAACAAAAGGAGTTAAATCTACGGCAGAGGCGGTGGTTGGAATTATTGAAAGATTATGATGTGAGTATTTTATACCACACCGGAAAGGCAAATGTAGTAGCTGATGCGCTTAGCCGCCGATCGATGGGCAGCCTATGTGAAACTCTTCCAGAGAAGAAGAAATTAATTCATGAGCTCCACCAACTAGCTAATCTTGGAGTACATCTAATTGATGCAGGTAGTGCAGGAATTGGTATTAATAATCCCACAGTTTCGTCCCTGAATATGGAAGTGAAAGAGCGTCAATATGAAGATCCTCAGCTGAGCTATTATAGAAATACATTTCATGGAAAAGAGAAGTCCCCATTTGAAACTCCTATGGATGGAATTGTTGGATACCGAGGCAGACTATGTGTTCCGAATGTTGCAGAATTACGTCACCGAATTCTAGAAGAAGCTCATTATTCTCGGTATTCTATTCATCCAGGAACGACAAAGATGTATCATGATCTCAAGTTAATTTATTGGTGGGATGGAATGAAGAAAGACATAGCAGAATTTGTAGCTCAATGTCCAAATTGCCAGCAAGTGAAAATCGAACATCAAAAGCTAGGAGGATTATTGCAAGCAATGGAAATCCCTAATTGGAAATGGGAAGTGATCAATATGGATTTCATTGTGGGATTACCCCGTTCCCGAGGCAAGTATGATTCAATATGGGTGATCGTGGACATACTCACGAAAGCAGCTCATTTTCTTCCAGTCAGAACCACATACTCAGCAGAAGATTATGCAAGGTTGTATCTCAAGGAGATTGTGCGACTCCATGGTATCCCGATATCCATTATCACAGATCGAGGGGCACAATTTACAGCTAAGTTCTGGAAATCCTTCTAAGAAGGTTTGGGTACTCAAGTAAAGCTTAGCATGACGTTTCATCCGCAAACTGATGGGCAGGCCGAACGTACTATTCAGACCTTGGAGGATATGCTAAGAGCATGTGTTCTAGATATTTGGTGGTAGTTGGGATGACCACTTACCTGTAATTGAGTTTGCATACAACAATAGCTACCATTCTAGTATCCAAATGGCTCCGTATGAAGCTTTATATGGAAGGAAGTGCAGATCCCCAATTGGATGGTTTGAAATAGGAGAAGTACAACTAATAGACCCCGAGTTGATTCAACAAGCAGTAGAAAAATTCAAGTGATCCGAGATCGATTATTGATAGCCCAAAGTCGCCAAAAATCTTATGCGGACAACTGCCGGTGAGACTTAGAATTTCAAGTTGATAATTGGGTATTCTTAAAGGTGTCACCAATGAAAGGAGTGATGAGATTTGGTAAGAAAGGAAAGTTAAGTCCTCGATACATTAGACCCTATAAGATTATCCGCAAGGTGGGTCAAGTAGCTTATGAATTGGACTTGCCTCCAAAACTTGAATTAGTCCATCCAGTTTTCCATGTCTCAATGCTCCACAAGTGTGTTGGAGATCCTACGAGGATTGTTCTAATAAATGATGTTCAAGTGACAGAAAAGCCAGTCTATGAAGAAGTGCCCATTGCCATATTAGACAGGCAGGTACGGAGGCTTCGAAATAAGGAAGTAGCCTCAGTTAAAGTCTTACGGCAAAATAACAACCGAGGAGAAATGACTTGGGAAGCAAAAAGAGTATGAAATCCAAATACCCGCACTTATTTCAGCCCCCGGAAGAGAGCCAAGATGCAACACCGAGATTATGAGGTATGTATGTTCTCATTTTATGCATATGGGTCGTGCGTGGCCAACTTATATTGCTATTGTGTTGTGGCCCTGTGAGGTAATGTTATTGTGGGCTGTTGTGACAGGATGATAGTGCCATATTACAGGGGAAACTCTGGCGAAATTTTAGTAGAATTCCCGAGTGCTTAACATTCGAGGACGAATGTTCCAAAAGGGAGGAAGAATGTTACACCTCGAAAATTTCCCGTTTACGTACAGTGAATAGACTAAATAAGGGAAAGACGTATACTATGTTTTGATAAGTAAGAAATAGCATTTGATGATCCTAATCGAGATTTCAAGGACATTTGAGGTAAGGGAAGAAAGTTGTGAAGGAAAGCAAGGGATATGTTATGTGTCGGGCAAGATTTATGAGTATCGAATTAATGATGGATTAATGATGTTTTGGAGAAGAGTTATAATGTCCCTTAGATTGGTAATGAGGTGTTAAACAAGTGTCAAGAAGGTTCCATAAGGATTGGAGGTCAAACGAGTCGACGAGAACAAGCTTCGGAAAGCTGGGCATTATACGGCCCAACATACTGGCCGTATAAAACATACTGGCCGTATGTTAGGCCGTATGTTTTTCATAGAATGAAGCCTTCACTGGACCAAATCTACGGCCAGACATACGGCCAGTATAATTTATGTGGACCGTATGTTGGTCTGTAGAATCTGGTCGGGACAGTTTTTAAATTAAATATAAGGGACCAACCTCATTTCATTTATTTCATTTCCTCACTTCACACTTCAAGAATTATCTAGAACCCTCTCCACTCTTTATCCACAAGAACCCAGGAGAAATCTATGATCAACTTCATCAAACCAACAAAATCAAGTGTAAGAAACTCATTGAAGTTCATGTAAGCCAAGAAATTCCAATGGAAGTGAACTAGGGTTTTGGTGCAAGAAGAGTATTTCCACTCAAGGATTATTCTTCCATTATATAAGGTGCGTTTTATGATCATTCCACGTTGTTTAAGGTAATGAGAGGTTGAAAGACTTGGATTGTAGAAGGAAATACAAAGTGGGTCACAAAGATGAGAATAATGAGATTTTGAGTAGTAGTTTGGATTGAATCATGAATATTGATATGTTGTGATTGTAAGTATGCTATAAGTGACATTTAGAACATGGGATAAGTATTATATGTGAGAAAATGCAATAGTGAACTATGACCATGATTATGGAGAAATTGAAGTGAAATTGAGAAATGTGGATAATGTAGACGAATGATGATTGTTGCTTATAATATTGTGAATGTTGTTATTGGTGTTTGGGAGTTAATATATGATATGAGGAAAGTTTTATAAACTAAGAAATGCTGCCCAATTTTCCCTAAGCTTTAGTAAGCACGTTCTTATAATCGATTAGCTAATGTTAATACGAACTTTCTTGAAGGTAGAAATGCGAGCATTGAAGGAGAACGATCAAATGATAGAATTGTTAAACGAAAGAGGTATGTAAGGCTAGTCCCTTCTTTCTAAGGCATGACTCCATGGCATGAATCCTCCTATATTTCCATGACTTTCCTACACATCGGAAATTATGAGTCTATCGTTATAAAGAGTTTTTCATAAGATAAAGAAAAGAGATACGATGTGAGTATAATGATGATGACTATGAGTTGAGCCTAAAAGTTCTAGAATTCATGATATGCTAATTCCATAAAGTTCTTGCTATTGATACGATATGATGTTTCTTCAATCTAATGACCCTAAGTATAGTTCCATTGATGCTTTTCCTTGTGGGCACTCGCCTTAAAATGTTAGTCCCTCCAAGGTGAGATATGACGATTATGATCTATCCATAATGTAGTCGGGGGTTCACGACCTCATGTCACCCCGACATAGCCATGGTTACCTTCAAGCTTTAATGTATGATTAATGATGAATGTATGATGATGGTAAGTTATGATAAGGTTATGATATGCCTATGAGATGTGTGATAATGATAAGTTTATGTTGACTATATGACGATACGATTCCACCGTGCCTAGTTGGCCGGGCATGTCACCACGAAGGCGGGCTGTATACGATTCCACCGTGCCTAGAGGGCCGGGCATGTCACCGCTAAGGCGGGCTTCTATTTTTACACCGAGCCTAGAGGGCCGGGCATAACACCACTAGTGGACGGCATATGATGGTTATCCAGACGCGGGTTAACGATGATGATATATATGATACGATGATGTATGCGCTATGATGATACATGTACTACGATTATATATGATATATGTATGAAATGTATCCACCCTTAAAAGTTACGCAGGTTATATCTTCATCTTATGTTTTATGATTTCTCTATTATGTTCATTTCATTCATGCCTTACATACTCAGTACAATGTTCGTACTGACATCCGTTTTCTTTGGACGCTGTGTTCATGCCCATAGGTAGACAGGGAGGTGATCCAGACTCGTAGGAGCTATTAGCTGACTTGAGAGCACTGCATTGTTCCGGAGGTGCCATTGACTTATTCTTTTGTGCATATATATGTATTTTTAGGCATGACGAGGTCCTGTACCGTCCCCATGTCTAGCACTCTAGTAGAGGCTCGTAGATACATATGTGTGGGTAGTATGGTCTCACGATGTCCTTATTGTTTGTACATTATTTTGATAGCCGAAGGGCTTATGTATATAAAGGTAATTATGTTTCAAGTGGAAATGGTTTTCCTATGACTTGAGTATAAGATTAATGAATGAACGCTTGATGAATACGATGGGTAATGGTATGAGCGGTGCTCGGTGGTTAGCCCCGGGTACCCGTCATGGCCCCTAGTTGGGTCGTGACTGTCAATAGACAGGATGATATTAAAATGAATCAAGACAATCAAATAAGCCAAATAAAGAATGACAACTTGAACATGATACTATCAGATAGGTTATCAAGACCATATATCTTTTCCCTACAACACTCAAACGACATGTTTTTCTAGTGTTGGTTTCACATTCTAGGGATATATTAGTATACATGCTTCATTTTAGTCAAGGAGGATCAAATTCAGGTCACTTCATAACATTCAGCATACTAAATGAAACATTAATCACACAATATACCAATCAGGACAAAGCAAAGTGTTACAATCATTTCCTTTTTTTAGCAGGCCCATAATGAAGTAGATAACATAGATTTCTTCTAAGTGGTAGGATTCAGACTAAAGCCAACCACATGTCTGATTCCTTCAAACACTGAGCATGGAATGAGACAATAGCCATGTTGCACACAAATCAGATTAATATAATGACATACACTCATTGATCTTCAACTAGCATACCTAGTTCCTATCAAACATATCTTGAACTCATTGAATCTCTTAACCAGTTCAAAATTGTTTCTAGTGCCATACCATCAGTATTTAAGCCTACATTAATTTATTAGACATGTTTAATAGACTTAACACAGGGTGAAGGATCATATTAGTCATTGTAGAAGCATTTATGCATGCTTAGATAGACATAGTTAGTTCATAAGCATTACAAGAACTCGGAATAACCTATTAGACTTAGCATTAAGTTTAAGCAGGCAAATAGGCCAACCAAATAGAATAAACTCACTACAAGTTTGTCAAACTTAGGAATATAGGCAGACAAGGCAGCTGTGCACAGCTTATGCACCATTTTAGATCAACTTCAAATAGGATTGTACCTCACTCAAGCATATATCTGAATATCAAACCAATATGCATACACTAGTTTAGATTAACCAAACTGACCATTAACAACATGCTTAATAAAAGTTAATAATTATCATGTTGAACTCCACACATAATGACTCATGTAATAACTAACTTGACACATCTTTAACTAATAGGCTAGGCTTTTTATTCAGGATTTAAATCATACAACCATAGCATACTAATAACCTAAGATGACAAGCAGATAACAATACCATCTAACTGCACATACATAAACAAATAGGCTATATTATATGAGCAGTAAACAAACAAACTATAAAAACAACTCAAAGCAGTTTAATGAAGTAAGATAGAATACTATCTACTTAAACACACTCAAACGAACATGCTACATCATATAACAGCTAATTAGAACCTACAAAATATAGAAAATTGCAAAGATTAATGAGAAAAGGGGAATTGCCTCCTGTGAGTGCAGTCTTTGATCAAGAACTGGACTTGGAATCTCAAATTGATCCCTCAAAAGCTCAAATTCACCAGACACCACCAAGGAAACAAGCAAACAAACTTTTAAAATTTAAACTTCACTGAAAATTAAAGGTTTTAAGCAACGAGGATACAAACCCTAGGTATTCAGTGTTAAGATGTCCAACCTCCTTTTTGTTTTTTTAGAATTAGGGGTTCTATTTATAACCTCCAAATTGAGGTAAAAACCCAAATTTCAACCGATGTGGGGCCTTCAAGATTTTTTCAAAAATTTTCTTCTCAAACCCCATCTAACGGCTAACAATCACTAAATAGAGTAAATGGAAGATCAGATTTGACCTTAAAAAGGTCGATCTATGTGATCAGTCATGAGCCAATGAAAAACCAAAGTTCAAATGGATGCAAAAAAAAATCATTAAGAGATTTTAGGATTCTTACCATTGAATCTGTAAAAATGTGGAGAAAATGGAGAAACAATACTGTGTTTGGGCAGGGTTAGGTGAAAATGAGTGAGAGCATTCAATGCTTTACTTGTTTTGGCCATGCCAGACCTGGGCAAGCTTTTCTTTTCCTGCCATTTTGCTATAAATAGCCATTGTGACGAGGAGAGAAAAGATCGCATAGGGGCGGCTAGGGTTTTTTGGAGAGAAAAGGGGAAAGGGGAAGGGGGAGGCTGCGTTTGGTATGAACTGAAGTGGCAAAGGGGGATTTTCCCCCTTTTTTCTTATCTTTCAAATTGGGCCGGGTCTGGCCCTTGTTAGGCTGGACTCGGTCCCTTTGAAATGGGCAGCCCAAATCTATTTGATATATATATATATATATATATAGACACACACACACACACACACACACACACACACACATATACTAATGCATATATAAGGGGAAAAAATGGAAATTAATGGGAAAGTAAAAATAAAATAAAAATTAACGGGATTGATTTGCTAGGTAATTAAATTGAAACTAAAAAACCAATTAATTTAAAAACCCGACTGATTTTCACAATATATTGAATTTACAGGCATGGCCTTAATTGAATTAAAACATGAATTTTGTTATTTTCAATTGTGGTCCTATTTGACTAACTAATTGATTATTTCAATTGTAGCCATGATTAAACATATAGTAACCAATTTACAAATATAATCATAATTAATCATCTAAATTAATTATAATTAATTTGAGAATTGCCCATATAAATAGAATATGCAGAAATAAAATTTTGGGGGTAAAAATGATTATTTATTTCAATCAATCAATTTCCTTGAATTAAAATGGGGTAAATATTTGCTGATTAATTTCTGATAATTGCACAATTAAATAGATAGCTATTTTATACTATTTTCTGGTTGAAATTAGTAAAATGCATCATTAATTGGTGTGAAATAATTTTCAAATGATTTATTATAGAAATTAGTTTACCAAACAATAAAGGTAAAATATTATCTGCATAGTTTATAAAATCGTCCCGATTTTCTAAAAGAAAACATATATTACCCCATTTAATATTCAAATATTTTGAGCAATTAAAATAAATTATGGAAGGTCAAAAATTAGGTGTCAACATCAGCCACGGGAGACGGAAGAAGACCCAACCTGGTACTCTGAATTCATAAAAGAATGCAGCAAGTGCAGATCAGTACAAAGCCACAGTACTGGTAGGTATCATAGGCCGACTAAGTATTGCTAACATAATCCAGACAATAAAGCAAGATAGGCAGATAAATTAACAAGTATAAGTCAAACATAATCGAAACCAAGTACACGTCATCGCCTAAGTAGAGCATCTAAACCCAAATGGGCCAAGTCTTAATATGTCCAGTCCAAAACCAAAATCACAAGTAAAGCATCAAACCATCTCAATATAAGCCATGATGCAATGCAATGCAATAATGTATGAATGCAAATGCAATCCCATGCACACATGTACTCCAGACGGAATACCTCCACGTCTCGGTAGCATAACCCAAGGTGACTCGTGAAGTCTAAATGCCACTCATGTCGGATCTTTATCTAACAGACAGATGAGACTCCGGATCTTTGCCCACGGAGGCTTCTCACCAACATTACCCTGGGGGACTCGCAGAGTCCATGCACTCACTCAATCCATGATTCCGGGACAAAAATCAGATATCGGACTCTCACATCACTCTCATGCAAAACCGAGCCAAGCTCATCACAGTGTTTCATCAAGTATCAAGAATATATCATGAAGGTTGAGAATGCATGCAACGTATGTATCAACAATAATAATCAAATCAATATCACAAGTACCAAACATGGGTACGCCAACAATATCATGAAAGACTACACAAGTCATATAGAACTATATTATTACCACCCATAGTTTCGTACGCCGAGATTTATAAGTGTTGAAGGTTTTAAGTGTGGATACTAGAGTTCCCTTCAAGGTTATATGATATTATGTGAGCTAATCCTATGGTTATGACGGTTTACGTTCATATAGTAAGCTATGGAAGGATTGGAGGGCAAGTGAAGCAAAAGAATTAAATTGTTGGAACTTTGGAAAAACATAAAGGGCAACTTTGGTCCGACTTGGAGGAAGAATATCTTATAGTATATGAAGAGTTTTGGAGCAAACTAAAGCCTAAAATGAAGTTCGTCAAGTCTAATTTCCAACACAATAAATTGCCTATCGATACAACATCGGAGTAGAGAATTATAGACGTTACAAGTTAGGCTGACAGAATGGAAACGCGCGCTACAGTAACTGCTACAGTACCGAACCGACTTTAGCACCTCATAAAAGGGGTTTTACCCGTCATTTTTCATCCCAAAACCTCTCAAAATCTCCCAAACTTTCTAGAGAGTTTTCCCAACCTTCCATCCACTAAATTTTAACTCGAATTAAGTATAATCTCCGAATTTAAGTTCGGATAGCCCGTAGTTGTGATTATACTATCGTATTGCGGTGAATCTTGGTTGGAATTCAAGGCAAATATTGGAGATATCGCGGTACTAGCGAGAATAAGGCATATAAACAGGGGAGATGCTGCCCGAATTTTGGCAGATTCTAAAAGGATTTGACAAGTACACGATATTGAGCCTAATGATAATATGGATGGTTTATGTGTAGAGTTGCGAGCTTGGAAGAATAAATGTTGAACGACTAAGGCGACCAAAAGGTATGTTAAGGCTAAACCCTTTTTTTATAAAGGCATGATTCTTTTGTTATAAACCTTTGTGCCATATCCGTAATATCCTTGCTTCCACAAATGCCAGAAGTCTATGAATCTTATGATCTTTACGATATTATTGAGCTTATTCATGATCTTGAGACTATTCTTTGTGATTGATCTAACCTCATAATACTTGTTCTTTCGAGGTGAGATATAGCGATGACGATTCTATTTCTAATGCTATCTAAGTTCACAGTTCTCGATACTCTCATGACATTATTGATTTCATCTTACGATGGTTGATCCTTAATGAATGATATAGTGATAATGATAATGATAATGCTAATTATGATGTTGATTTCATTTATGTATTTTTTTATGTTTATATATGTATGTATGTATGGATTGCACTCCCACCGATCAGTTGGGTATTACACCGAGTCCCGAAAGGGCCGGGTAAGATAACACCATGCCTATATAGCCGTGCAAGATAACACCGCGCCTTTATGACCGGGCAAGATAACACCGAGCCTTAATGGTCGGGCAAGATAACACCGAGTCCCGAAAGGGCCGGGTACGGATATAACAGATGTATGTATAGTAAATGTATGTTAATGCAAATGTGTTTATATTGTGTATGGATGTGTATGACTTGTTTTTCCTATCGACGAGTAGTTTACAGGATAGAGATCTCAGAAAGTGTACGAGGTATAGTTACTCACTTTACCTTATGTCATCATCATTCTTATATCATGTCACTATTGATGCCTTACATACTCAGTACATTGCTCGTACTGACGGCCCTTCTTGTGGATGCTGCGTTCATGCCTGTAGGGGTAGATAGACGAGACAAAGATTTTCCATAGTAGGCTTCCTTCAGGTACCAGTTTTGATTGGTGAGCTCCACTTTTTCCTGGCGCACTGCCGAGTCTGGATATATATATATATATATATATATGATTTTTGTTCAGGGTATATCAGGGGCCCTGTCCCGACTTGCATACTTCAGTCATGTTCATAGAGGCTTTGCAGGCAGTTCCTGTGTACAACTTAGTCATAGTGTGACGGTAGTAATGTTGGCATCATGGGTCCATTGTACATATACTTATGCATGATATTATGTTCGTATTTAGTCTCTTGATCCTATTGTTTCCATTTGAGACACGAAGGATGTAAGTTATAAGTTGGTTCGCTCGGTTTTCGTAAGGTGCCGGGTGCCAATCACGCCTTACCGAGGGTGGAGTGTGACATATATCCTCGTTTCAACATCAACAAGTAAGGTACTACAATATCTCAATCACGGTAGAACCACAGTTCCCAATATCTTCTATCAACACGTGGCATCAAGCTATCACAATAGAACAATCAAGTCATAACACAATAGGATGGCTAGCCCCAATCACACAACAGGGCCCAACCTAAAACAATATCCAACCCAACTTCTTACCCGAAGGTTTACATGCTATCTCCGACAATATCATCTAAATATATGCTTCGCTACACGAAGTCTCACCAAGTGTAAGCGATAACCTTGCTCGATGGCCGAACAACAAATACCAACAATCACTCTTTAGCCTTGTCTTTCCCTGAGCCTCAAGATCAAAGAAGTAGGCATATTCGAAATCTAGATTAGAAATCATGAAGATTGATACCTATATCGCTATCATTCAAAAACCAACTCTAGAATTTGGGGAAATGGGGTCCACAAGGTCAAAACGACAATTCGGTAGTAAAGTATCAAATTAATCACTAGGTGATCAAAACCCAACAACTAATTGCTAAATAACTCAAGGATTCACCTAATTCCAAATTTCAAGTAAAACCCTCAATTTTGGGTACAAACCCTAACTCTTAGATCCAAGGATTCATCACTAATAATGAAAGATATATGATTAATAACCTTAGATACATCACAATCTAGTATAAACCCAATCAATTTCATCATTTTAACGCCTAAGTAGAATATCCACTAAATCCACTTTTATCTTCCATTACTAAGGAACTAATAAGGAGAGAGGAATTCTAAGATGATTAGAGGTAATGAATTAGTAAGGAGATTAGCAAGACTTACCACCAAGATTTTTCCCTAAGAATCTTCTGGCACAGTCCCCAAAAGCTCAAATTTCGTAATGGTGATAAATGATATACTAAGGGCTTTTTAATACACACTTAATGAAATAATAGGCCCAATACTGCCATGACGGCATCGGGGCCGCCACGACATCTTATTAGGCTGTCCGGACGGTCTGGGCCAAAATTGGCTTGGCCGCCCCACCGATTGTCCCACCGCTATGGCGGTGCCGTTAGGACGACATTGGTGCTGCTTTGGCGGACGCCAAGTACCCGAATCCCAAATAATTTCCTAAGTCTCAACTGAAATCCGGACTCGAGGCCATCTGTTCAATAAATCCTGCAACTGCTCCTTAAGCTCTCTCAACTCAGTAGGTGCTATCCGATATGGCTGAATAAAGATAGGGCGAGTGCCCAGATCCAAGTCAATACAAAAATCAATGTCATGATCGGGTGGAATACCCAGCAGATCAGATGGGAATACCTTCTTGAACTCGCTCACAATAGGGATAGACTCAAGGGGTAGAGATGCAACAGTCGTGTCTCGCACATAAGCCAAATAGGCTAAACACTCCTTATTGACTAACTTCTTCTCCTAAAGGAAGGAAATGATTTTCTTCGGAGCAGGACTAGGAGTACCCCTCCACTCAAGCCTAGGAATGCCCAGCATGGATAAGGTGACTGTCTTAGCGTGACAGTCCATGATCGCGTGATAAGGAGAGAGCCAGGATATCCCCAATATAATATCAAAGTCCACCATATCGAGAATCATCAAATTACCCAAGTGTCATACCCCCATAAAAGTAACGAAACAAGATCGGTAAACTCGATCAACAATCATAGAATCTCTAACCGGAGTAGACATATGAACAAGTATATCTATGCTATCACAAAGAAGATCCCAAGCAACGGCATGATATGTGGATACACACGAATAGATGGATCCAGGATCAAATAACACAGATGCTGCTATATGACAGACCGAAATGGTACCTGCAATAACAGCATATGAGGCCTCTGTCTCGGGCCTACCTGGAAATGAGTAACAATGGACCCCATCACGTCCAATCTGAGATGCCCCTCTCACACTCTGGGACCCACCTCTAGGTATCTGGGATCCACCTCTGGAACCCTGAGAACCACCTTGGCCTGACTGAGCACCGCCCCTCTGAGAAGCACCACCTCGACCACCAGACCATATCGGAGTCCTCTGTGGCTGATAATCATGTCTAGGTCGGGAACACCTCCTAGTAATATGTCCAACTTCTCCACTAGAAAAATAAATCAGAGGAGAGGAAGGCTGATGAACTGAAGCTGAGGACCCGGATGAAACAACCATGTCTACTGGTCGAGAAAATGAACTCTCTGGAGCTCTCTATCTTGGTGGCTCACTGGAGGAAACCTGCAAGGCAGAGTGCACAGGGCTGACAGAATATGGCTGATACGTCCTAGAAGACTGACCGACACCCCTCAAACTAGAACCACCATAACTCTATGTCTGACGCGGTCTCTTGTCACCCCCACCTACAAATGTTCGGGCCTTAGCGGCGTCAACAAAAGAAGCATGCTCGACGATGGACTGGAAGGAATCCCTCATGGCCTCCATTTGAAGGTAAGGAATCTGAAGAAGGCCGACCAACCCACTAACAAAATGCCTAATCCTGTCAAGCTCAGTAGGGGATCAAGAGGGTGGAATAACGGGCCAGTTACAGATAACGAGTCACATAGGCCTCCACAGTCATACCCCTCTCCTGTAGATGTAGAAACTCCTCCCTACGCGCCTCTCTCAAAGACCATTGTATATACTTCTCAAGGAAGGCCCGATAGAACTGAGTCCAAGTCAGGGGAGGGGAACCCTCAGGTCTGCAAGCAACAAAATACCTCCACCAAGTCTTTGCATTGCCACAAATCTGGTAGGACACATAGTCAAGTCCACGGGTCTCCACGATCCCCATCCTATGCAGCAACTCATGCATATCCATGATGAACTCATAAGCATCCTCAGAAGAAGTACATGAAAACCTCGATGACTCTAACTTCTTGATCCTCCCAACAAGATCCTGATCAGACACGATCATAACAGCGCCCTCCATGGGCCTAAGATCACCTCCAGCAGCGGGTACCGCATCAATACGGGGAGCCATAGCTACAGCGGGAGCGGGGTGTGCTACCCTAGTAGGTCGCTGCTCAGGGGATTGCGCCCCAACTCTGGTCTGTGAACCTCTGCCAGGAGTAGTAACACCAGCGGCAGCCTGCTGGGCATCTAGATAAAATAAAACCCTGGCTATAGTAAAACCCAGGCCATAGTATCCTGCATGGCCTGATCAGAAGTAACCTCGTGTTGTGTCCGTGCTGGGGCCACACCATCCTCTGCGGCCTGGTCTCGATCCTGCTGATACTCACGCTCCGGAGACTGAGATCTCTCGCGCCGCTGTCCTATAGAATGATCCCTGCCCCTGATTGGGGCAGCCCCACGGCCTCTAGTTCTACCACATCCTTAGGTTGTCGCTCGCCCTCGGGTGCCAGCCGAAGCTGTGGGCTCTGGCACCTGACCTGGGGATATAGTAGTTTGAGTACTCACCATCTGTGAGAGAAGATATAAGAGTCAGATACTAATTCAATTGTTCTAGATACCAATTAGAAAAAAAGTAGCACAAAAGGATGAAAGAAAGTGAGATTTCCTAAATGCCCTGTAGCATCTCGCAGATAAATACGGAGCTCGTCGCACAGATCTACGAGAATCTACTAGACACAATCTTGTATTATAGACCGGGTAACCTAGCGCTCTGATACCAACTTGTCACGATCCAATTTAGCTAAGTCTCGCGGGCACTTACCTTTCCACCTTGGTAGGTAAACCCTTAACCCAACGAAAATAGAGACATAATAAATAAATCAATCAAGTGGAAGCGAATAATCACGTAAGTCTTACAATAATATTTAATAGAAACAGTACGAAAATAAAGAAATACCCCCAGGGTCTGGTCTAAGCCATACAAGAGCATCTAAGCGAAAATATATATGTCTAGAATATAAATATACATCAAATATGTCTGTGTATCAGAATAGAAAAGTAAGACATAATAAGAGGAGACTTCAAGGCAGCGAACGTCTCGTGCTCACCTTGTAGACTCGAAGCAGTCCTGATAGCAACTATCAGCTACGGGAGACGGAAGAAGACCCAACCTGGTTCTCTGCATTCATAAAAGAATGCAATAAGTGCAGATCAGTACAAAACCACAGTACTGGTAGGTATCATAGGCCGACTAAATATAGCAAACATAATCCAAATAATAAAGTAAGATAAGCAGATAAATCAACAAGTGTAAGTCAAACATAATCGGAACCAAATACACGTCATCGCCTAAATAGAGCATCTAAACCCAAATGTACCAAGTCTCAATATGTTCAATTCGAAACCAACATCACAAGTAAAACACCAATCCATCTCAATATAAGCCATGATGCAATACAATGCAATAATGTATGAATGAAAATGCAATGCCATGCAATGCTGTGTACACATGTACTCCGGATGGAATACCTCCAAGTCTCGGTAGCACAACCCAAATTGACTCGTAAAGTCTAAGTGCCACTCGTCCTGAATCTTTGCCCAACAGACAGACGAGACTCTGAATCTTTGTCCATGGAGGGTTCTCATCGGCACCATCCTGGGGGACTCGTGGAGTCCATGCACTCACTCAATTCACGATTCCAGGACAAACATCGAATATCGAACTCTTCACTCTCATCCAAAATCGAGCCTAGCTCATCACAGTGTTTAATCAAGTATCAACAATGTATCAACAATATATCATGAAGGATGAGAATGCGTGCAACTTATGTCTGAACAACAGTAATCAAATCAATATCACAAGTACCAAACATGGGTATGCCAACAATATCATGAAAGACTACACAAGTCATATAGAACTATATCCTGAGTTCAATATTAACAAGTAAGGTATTACAACATTTCAATCACGGTAGAACCAAAGTTCCCAATATTTTCTATCAACACATGGCATCAAGCCAACACAATAGAACAATCAAGTCACAACACAATGGGGTGGCTAGCCCTAATCACACAACAGGGCCCAACCTAAGACAATATCCAACCTAACTTCATACCCGAGGGTTTACATGTTGTCTCTGACAATATCATCCAAATATATGCTTCGCTACGCGAAGTCTCACCAAGGGTAATCCATAACCTACCTGGATGGCCGGACAAAAAACACTAACAATCACTCTTTAGTCTTGCCCTTCCGCTGAGCCTCAAGATCAAAGAAGTCTAGGCATATTCAAAATCTAGATTAGAAATTATGAAGATTGATACCTGTATTGCTATCATTCAAATGAGGTAAAAAACCAACTCTAGAATTTGGGGAAACAGGGCCCACAAGGTCAAAACGGGAAATTCGGGAGTAAAATATCAAATTAAGCACTAGGTGTTCAAAACCCAACAACTAATTGCTAAATAGCTCAAGGATTCACCTACTTCTGAATTTCAAGTAAAACCTTCAATTTTGGGTATAAACCCTAACTCTTAGATCCAAGGTTTCATCACTAATAATGGAAGATATATGTTTAATAACCTTAGATACATCATAATCTAGCATAAACCCAATCAATTTCATCATTTTAAAGCCTAAGTAGAATATCCATTAAATCCACTTTTATCTTCTATTACCAAGGAACTAATAAGGAGAGAGGAATTCTAAGATGATTAGAGGTAATGAATTAGTACTGAGATTAGCAAGACTTACCACCAAGATTTCCCCCCAAGAATCTTCTAGCACAATCCCCAAAAGCTCAAATTTCGTAATAGTGATAAATGACAGACTAAGGGCTTTTTAATATACACTTAATGAAATAACTGACCCAATATCGCCACGGCGGCATCGGGGCCACAACGGCATCACAGCCCCGGCGTCCTATCAGGCCGTCGGGATGGTCTGGGCCAAAATAGGCTTGGCCACCCAGTGATTGTCCCACAGCGGTGCCGCTGGGATAGCACTGGTGCTGCTTTGGCGGACACCAGGTACCAAAATCCTAAATAATTTCCTAAGTCTCAACCGAAATCCTGACTAATTCCCGAGGCCATCTGCTCACAAACCACTTACACATATCCACATAAAATCACACTACGAACGCATTTGTGGCCTCGAAATTTCCAACGGAGGTCTCGTTGACCGAGTCAACTCCTGATACCTCATTTTCAATTTCCCAACCCATGTCCCAAAATGCATCCAATTGCATTGGGAACCGAACTAGATATACACACAAGTTCTAAACGATCATCCGGAGCTCTCGGAATTGACGGATTTACGAAAAAGGTCCGTTTACCCAAAAGTCAATTTTGAGTCAACTTTTTTTCGCTTAAAGCCCAAATTTCATAAAAAGTTTCCCGAATCAAATCTGGACACCTCAAGAAGCGTGTCCACGGTCCTTTCGGGTAAAAATGAGCTAACCAAGCTCGAAAAGGGGCGAAAATGCCAAAAAGACTATAACAAACAAATGGGTTGTTACATCAGAAATATGTTACTTGGAAATAAAGACCTGCTAATAGCCCCTTGGATACTGACAAGTACAATCCTAACCATGTCTATAAGCTACAAACTAGTTTCAACCACAAAGTAGCAGATGTTAAGTATGTTTCAATTAATACAAATGTTAGGGGCCAAATATTATGAATAAGAAAAGATAACTAAAGCATGTGGAGAGGATCTCGAAAAGCTTAGGAACTCCTATTCCATTTTAACATAACCCTAAGACGCAACAATCCCTTTGAATCTGGAAGTAATGACAAACTTTTCTAGCACGGTTGCATGCTTGAATAGATATTTTACCAATGGTAGTACTGACTTATTTTCACTTAGTGGTCCAAAATAGTCAATGAACTTGATGGTATTCAGATGTGGCAATGAGCAGTTAAAATAATGTGTCTCAAACCTCCTGCTCTGTTCGTCCTCATTTGTGTACTTCAACAATAGTTTCTGTAGGAAAGAATCCTCTATGTTAACCAATTATTATCCTTATTAGATGGAAGGAGAAAGAGAAAGGGTTGATTATGGATAAAATAAAGGTAATGAAAGATTTAAGGAAAATATCAAGTGCTTAGCAAATGTTACAAAGTTGTTCATGCTAACAACAAAAAATTGTTTCAAAGCTTCAACAAATCTGATCAATTATTCCCCTAGGATGAACGTGAGTACTATCCTCTGTTAAACTTCTTTTTCAAACAACTACAAAAAAGTAATTCCTTAGAATTGGCATGGTCACAACATCATTTTTGATGGTGACAGCATGAGATTTCTGTCAAAGCAACTCATGCTGAACTATTTTCTAGACAAAAATAAATCGAGAGAACAAGAGTTTTCCTCCAAACAAATTTTACAAAAACAGAATAATAAGCATGCTGCTGCAGCAGATTTAGCGAAGAGACACCATCAACTTTCAAGACTAAAATGCAGATTCTGACTCATTTCATTGACCAATCAGAATTGTCTTCCAGGATCTATAATTGCCTCAAATAGTCCAATACTAGGCCTCTTGAATAATGACTAAGTAGATGTTATAATTACATATTTTTTTTTGAGAAGATGTAAACCAGAAATTGGGCATTTTGAAAGACATTTTGTAATTGACTTGGCAAAAAATAAGTTTTAAATCTATTGGACTTTGTGAAAATAGGTTGAAAATCTTTAGCAAATATTATATATTTGAAATAAATTCAGAATTAAATTGAATAGATATATCTAGGGAGAATTCACTTTGAAGACACTATTCCTTAGATACACAAGTTGTGTTATATCACAATTGAATCAATTTTTAAAATAATAAAAGACCTAAAGTTAGGGATTTATCAATAGTTTATCACCATCAACCTCTATTATTTCTTTTCTATTACAATTACTAGATTGTAACTGAGAAGCCAATGGCCTGGCTGATTCTTTTGATGGATACACTTACCTAGTGATGCAGAGAAGAAAGTTTTCAGGTTTAACTCACTACCAAGAGAAGCTAGAGGGAACTAAAGTGTTGACAAGTGGCAGCTCCCTTCCTTTAGAATTAGGGATTTAAATGGGGCGGGACGGATGCGGGGTTGGGAGAGGCAAGTTTGACCTTACGCAGGGCACGTTGAAACAAATTTTTAGAAAAAATTTAATCGAGTTCTTTAAACAAAACTGTTAGCTACCAAGTTAAGTGAACGGATTTTTGTTCTTTTCGTTGTTACTTTTCTTTAAAATTTCATAATTCGCATGTTATTTGATTCTTCATTAAAATTATTCCATTGATCTTAGATTTTCCTGCATTTAATTTTCTCATCCAAAATAACTCAGCTTATAGCAATGCCCTTAGGTTTAGCGGGGGTGGGCGGGTTGAACACATCAGATTACACTAGGCGGGCGGGCGGGGCGGAGCGGTTTGAAGTCTTCGCATGTTTATGCGGGTTTGTCCCACAACCGCACCGCACCATTTGCCATCCCTATTCAGAATTCGAAAGAAAGTCCAAGGCTTATCCAAAAATGCAACAGGATGAACTTCCCGGTTTGATCATTCTATCAGCTCCCATGTTACTTGAGAATACTCCTCTCACTTTATCTCTTTTTTAGTTCTTAACATATATGAGAGTAGTCTCCACAAGTTAGAAAGTTATTGCTGTAAAGCTCATTAAGTACTTGAGCTAGTTATGTTTCAAATTGCAAATGGGAGTCATCTTATACAAGAACCCTCTTTTTGCTTACACATTAGAGGTTTATCTCCTACACTTTTGCAAAGATTGAACCTCCTTAATCTTCTCTATACTTGAGGATTGAACCTCCTTTTAAGATCCAGAACCAGTTTATACATTGCATGTTACTAAGGGAAGTTGTCCCCAGTGTGTTAAGGGAGTTGTGGATATATTCAATGGTTGTATATTGAGTTTTGGTATTGGAGAGTTTATTGTTATTACTGGTTTGAAGTGTGTTGAAAATGATGCAACTATGTATGACAAACCAAGTGCTAGTAGGTTGATGGAAATGTATTTTCCCGAAAACACATCAGTAACGAGGGAGCAGTTGCTTACTCGCTTTAAGGAAAAGGAATGGAAGTCGGATGATGATGCGTTAAAGTTGGGTTTGATGGTATTTATCCACCATTTCTTATTTTTGGATACCAATGATCACTCTATCACCAAAGCAGATTTTGATATTGTTGAAAGTGGTGAATATCTGACTTATGCTTGGGGGAAAAATGCTTTGAAGAGATTATCAAAACAACAATGGACAAACAGTGTGAGTTTTTGACAATGCACAGGCTTGGAGGGTTCTCGCTTGCATTGGAGACATGGTTTTTCGATTGTAGCTCTACAGTTGATAAAAAAATTGTTGTTCGTGTTGGCAATAATGTGCCACACATTCTTAACTAGAAAGTGACTGATTCTCCGACGTATACGTTCTTGACTGATGATGTGCTCATGCATAGTATCGACAAAGTAAAATGCCTACTATCCTTTTTCTTCAAATTCTCTGATACAAGATTATATATACTATATAAAATTAACCTATTTTTTGCTTTTTAACTGCAACATTTCTCCTACCATTGAGAAAAAAATAAACTTGAAAATTGCTGCATTTTTTGAAGATATATATGCCGACCATGTTTCTTCACGGGGTTTGCCCTTTTTTCAGAATGAAGATTCTAACATTTCACCCCCACCACATCCTTTGAATATGGAGCAGCAGGCTAAACAACCTCATCCTCAGAATACGGAGCAACAACCGGTATTGAGACGCGATCCTTCTGGGAGCAATGATAGGTTGATGGCTGAAGTTGCTCAGTTGAGGAGTAACGTTTCAGAGGTACTGCATCTTTGATATCTTTGTAGGTTATCAATTGTTTTTTTTTGTATACACATGCTTGTTAATTTAATTTATGTCATTTTCCTTTTCCTAGATTATTAGTAAAGTTGCGGAACTCAACACTTACATCACATCTTCCTTTGGAATCATATTTAAGCATCTGAAAATTAAGAAACTAAGTGATCAAGGCGATGCTGATGAGGACAGTGCATCTAGGCTAGGCAATGATGGGTTTGAAAATAATGATTATGTTACACCTCCTTCAGCCCCCCCCCCCCCCCCCCCCCCCCCGAACAAGCGCATGATCTGAACATGCAAGGTGACAAAGCAACGTCAAGTGTCAAGGGAAATGAAGAGGGTACTAATGTCCCCCCCCCCCCTCGCGTAAGGGCATGACCAAAACATGCGGTCTGACCAAAACGCGTCATGTGTCAAGGGAAATCAGCAAATTACTGATGGTCTTCCTAGTATATTTTTGTCCTGTACTTGGTTTTTTTTTTCTGCCGTCGGATTGAAATCTTTTGATTAATCTATTTCTCTGTCTAAGTGGTAGTAAGTGATGGTGTTGAGCCCTGTCACGATCCATTTTGGCATAAGCCATGTGGGCACTTATCTTTCCCACCTTGGTAAGCGAAACCTTAACCCAACGATAAATAAATACATAAACAATTAAATCAAGCAACGGAATAGAATAAATACGTAAGTCTCATGATATATATATATATATATATATAAATACATAAACAATTAAATCGAGCAACGGAATAGAATAAATACGTAAGTCTCACGATATATATATATATATATATATATAATGGAAAATTGCGGAATAATAATAATAAGACCCCCAGGGTCTAGTCTGAGATGTACAAGAGCATCTAAAGGGAAATAATACAAGTCTGGAATAATATACATAAAGTGTCTATGTCTCTGAATAGAAATAGGACATAATGAGAGATAAGTGTTCAAGGTAGCGAATGGCCATGCTCACCCTGGAGACTCGAAGATAATGCCGAAGCGACTATCAGCCACGTGTAACGGAAGCAGATCCAACCTGATACTCTGCATTCATAAAGGAATGCAACAAGCGCAGGTTAGTACAAAACAACAGTACTGGTAGGCATCATCGGCCGACTAAGCATAGCTAACACAATTAAGATAATACAACAGATAGGCAGACAACCAGCAAGTACAAATCAAATGGAATCAAATCCAGGTACACGTCATCGTCTAAGTAAAGCATCTAATCCCAAATGTGTCAAGTCTGAATATATCAAGTCGGAATCCAACATCACAAGTACAACACCAAAACATCTCAAAATAAGACATGGTGCAATGCAACGCAATAATGTATGTATGTAATGCAATGCCATGCAAATGCTGCGTACACATGTACTCCAGACAAAAACATCGACATCTCGGTAGCACAACCCATTGTGACACCCGAAGTCTAATTTCCACCCGTCCCGGATCTTTGCCTAACAGACAGACGAGACCCTAAATCTTTGCCCACGGGCGGTTCTCACCGGCACCACTCTGGGGGAGTCGCAGAGTCCATGCACTCACTCAATCAACCATTCCAGAACTAACATCGGATATCAGCCTCTCACGTCACTGAAGTAAAACCGAGCCCAGCTCATCATAATGTTTCATCAAATATCATCAGTATCTTAACAGTATATCATGAAAAATGAAAGTGTGTGCAATGCATGTATCATCATCAATAATCATGCTCATTATCACAAGTAACAACAATGGGTACACCAATGATATATCTGAATCATAAGTACCAACAGTGGGTACGCCAACAACATCGTAATCAAGATGATAAAATAGAAACCAATATCTATCAACAACTCATGGAATCAAGCCAACACAATAGAACAATCAAATCACAACACAATGGGGTGGCTAACCCCAAACACACAACAGGGCCCAACCTAAGGCAATATCCAACCGAACTTCGTACTCGAAGGTTCACATATTGTCACCGATAATATAATTGAAATTTATGCTTCGCTATACAAAGTCTTACGAAGGGTAAGCTATAACCTGCTTGGATGGCCGAACGACAAACACCAATAACTCACTCCTTTGCCTTGCCTTTCCGCTGAGCCTCAGAACCAAAGTAGCCTAGGCATAATCGGAGTGTAGATTAGAAATCATGAAAAATGATACTAATATTGCTATCATTCAATTTAGGTCAATTCTAACCCTAGAAATTGGGGAAACGGGCCCACAAGGGCAAAACGGGAAATTCGGAAGAAAAATATCAAATTACGCACTAGGTGATCATAAACAAACCACTAATTGCTTAATTAGCTCATAGATTTACCCAATTTCGAATTTGAAGCAAAACCCCCAATTTGGGTATAAATCCTAACTTTTTGATTCCGAAATTCAGCACTAGAAATTGAAGATATATGATTAACAAGCTTAGATTCCTCAAAAACTAGCACAAACCCCATCAATTTTACCATTAATAAGCCTAGATAGAACAATCATTATCTCCACTTTTATCTTCCATTACTAAGGAATTACTAAGGAAAAGAGATCTATGATGATTAAGGTTAATGAAAAAGTAAAGGGATTAGCAAGATTTACCTCCAAGAGTTTTCTCCGAATATCACCAAGAACACTCCCCAAAGCTCTAATTTTGAAATGGCAATAAATGATAGACTAAGGGCTTATTTAAAACACACTTAATGAAATAACAGGTCTGTTACCGCTACGACGGTAATGGGGCCGCAACGGCGGTGCCGCTACAACGCCCAATAGACCGCCATGGCGGTCTTGCCAATTTCCCCTTGGTCGCCCCAGCGGTCAATCAGCCGCAACAGCAGCCCCGCTAGGACGACACTATCACGCCCTAACCTTGGTAAGGCGTGATTGGCACCCAGCACCTTACTGGGGCCGAGCAAACCAAGCTGTAACTTGCATCTTCTATGTCTCGAGTAGAAAAATAAGGCCAAAGAGGCTAACTATGAATATAATATCATGCATAAGTATATGTACAATGGCCCCACGATACCGACATAACTACTAACAAGACATAACTAAGTTTTATACAAGAAACTGTCTGCAAAGCCTCTATGAACATGACTGAAGTATACAAGTCGGGACAGGACCCCCGGTATACCCGTAACATATAAAAATACATATACGAACCTAGACTCGGCAATGCTCCAGGAAGAAGTGGTGCCCACCAATCAAGACTAGTACTTGGAGGCAGCCTACTGTGGAAGGTCCTCGTCTCATCTGTCTATACCTGCGGGCATGAATGCAACGTCCATAATAAAGGACGTCAGTACGAATAATGTACCGAGTATGTAAGGTGAAAATGTAACATAATAAACATACGTTGCAAAGAACAAGGATAAGAATCAACTTGGTGCATTTGACTTACTACTGAGAATCTAGTACGCATGTTTCTTTATTCTCTCATATCTTTAACTACATCTATATATAATACTGTGAACCTGACCTACGTATCATCCGGGTGCTATCTGCTTAACTGATCAGTGGTAACTGCCCAACCGGCTGTAGCATGGTGGTAACTGCCCATCCGATTATTGCCCGATGGTAGAGCGCAACTGCCCGACTGATCAGTGGTAACTGCCCAACCAGCTATAGCTTGGTGGTAATATATAGCTGCCCAATTGGTCGTGGACCAGTGGTAAATATAATCAACATCATGACCCGGCCTCCATGAGTAATTTCTAGGCACTTCTCATGGTCATCACTTATCCGTTATTGCGTACATGATCACATAAGACTTATAGGCACAGTTCTGGGCCATTAGGACTTCTTCCCGCTTAACTAAATATTAACCAAATCCTGAGATACATCATAAGCCTCTCTTCTAGCATCAAATACCTCTTTAGGGATCCTTTACTAATACTCTATTCATGTCCTACAAAACATTGCTTAAGTACACATTTCTAAACTCATCGGAGTGACACAAGGTCGGTAAACCTCCGATTAAAATTATGGAACTATCATCATGAACATATCTCACCTTGAAAGAACAAAATCATAAAATGAGATCAACATCAATGAATAACATCTATAGTCGTGAAACAAGCTCAATGATATCATAAGAACATCGAGAACTATAAGCTTTGGTATCTTTAGAAACAAGCTTATTGAAGATATCATGTATAGGTTCATAATAAAGGAATCATGCCTTAAGAAAGAAGGGTTCAGCCTTAGCATACCTGGAAGCTCACTTCCCGACTCTCTAACTTACCTCCTGTCTTGTAATCTATTTAAGATCGTTCGTAGTCTCGTAATCTACATATAAAACCATTCATACTATTGTTAGGCTCGTTATCATATGCTTGTCTTGAACTTCCAAATTAAATCCTTTTAGAATCTGTCGAAATTCGGGTAGTATCTTCCCTGTTTATATCCCTAGCCCGAAATCACAATACCATCAACCAACAACAACAACAACAACACTAACATCAACAACATCATCATCAATACCAATATACTCAATAAAACATCCCACACTATGTTTACCCTATTTCTCAACCAACTAATCCACTACATGATGATTTAATAACTCTATCTTTGTAAATAAACCTAAATCAATATCAATAAAGAGAGATCCATACCTTGTTCTTACTAGAACAACAATATCTTCAATATCTACTTTGAATCCAATCCAAAAACCATCCCAAAACGATACTATAATCACAACTATATGTTACCCGAGCCTCAATTAGTACTTCGCCACTTGAAATCACTCAAATTCCTCAATTCTATGATACATATATATCCCTCCAGGTTTGCTGAGCTTTCTAGAATATTTTTGGGGGATAAATGAGGGTTTTTGACCCTTATATAGTGGGTTGAAGTCGGTTGGCACCGACTTAAAAATTGCTCTTTGCGATCGCGCAGAGTTGCCCAGTGCTTCGCGTTCGCGTCACCTATAGGCGCGTTCGCGCAGGGTTAATTCCCTGCTCTGACAATCCGTCTTAAAATGCTCATAACGTTTGATTCCGATGTCGGATCGGCGTGCGGTTTGTTGCATTGGAAACTAGACTTCCTGAACTTCAATTTAGGCTTTTGTTTCACTTCAAAACTCCTAGTATATTAGGAGATATTCCTTCCGCAAGTTGGACCAAAATTTTCCCCATCTTTTCTCCAAAGTTCCAACAAACTTAATTTGCTTAATTCACTTGTTCTCCAATCCTTCCATAGCTTATTATATGAACTTAAACCGTCATGACCATAAGATAGGCACATATAATCTCATATATCCTAGAAGGTAACTCCAGTGTCCACAATTAAAACAACCAACACCTAATGAATCTCAACGTACAAAACTACGAGGTGTCACAGACACTGGTGCCACCAATGCGGGCACCAGGTACCAGAAATTCCCCAATTTTTCTAAGTGTCAAATGAAATCTCGAAACATTCCTGAGGCCATATTCACACAAACCACAAACACAGACCCACACAAAAATACGCTATGACCGTGCTCCTGACCTCGAAATTCCTAACGGAGGTCTCGTTGACCGAGTCAACCCCCAATACCTTAATTCTAATTTCCCAACCCAAGTCCCAAAATGTATCCGAGTGCATTAGGAACTGAGCCAGATATACACACAAGTTCGAAACAACCATCCGGACCTCTCAGAATCGATGGAATTCCAAAAAACGTCCGTTTACCCAAAATTCAACTTTAGGTCAACTATTTTCCCTTTAAGCCCAATTTTACCAAAAAGGTACCCGAATTGATCTAGACACCTCGGGAAGCGTATCAACAGTCCCCTCGAATCAAAAGTAAGCTAATCAATGCTTGAAAAAGGGAAAAAATGCCGGAAGAACTATAACGACCAAATAGGTCGTTACATCAAATACCAATTGAACCGTCGCTCATCCTCGAGCGAAGAAAAGAAAGAAATGGGAAGTACCTGAATCAGTAAACAACTGAGGATATCGGCTACGCTTGTCGGAATCGATCTCCCAAGTAGCCTCCTCAACAGGGCGGTCCTTCCATTGCACCTTTATAGAAGCAATCTCTTTCAGCCTCAACTTCTGAACCTGCCTATCCAAGATCACAATAGGCTTTTTCTCGTAAGTCAAATTATCATCAAGCAATATAGAATCCCAACGAACAATGTAGGTACCGTCGGAATGGTACTTCTTCAGCATCGAAACATGAAAAATCGGATGAACTCCCGCCAAGCCTGGCGGCAATGCCAACTAATAAGCTATATCACTCATACGGTCAACAATCTCAAACATACCAATATACCTAGGGCTCAACTTTCCCCTCTTTCCAAACCTTATAACACCTTTCAAGGGTGAAACTTTCAATAGAACCTGGTCACCAATGGCGAACTCCAAATCCCGAAACTTTCGGTCCGCATACATCTTTTGCCGACTCTGAGCTGCCAAAATATTGGCTTAAATGACCCTTACTCTATCAAGGGACTCTCTCAACAGATCTGTACTCAAAGGCCGAGCCTCGAATCCATCAAACCAACCAACTGGAGATCTACATCTCCTACCATATAAAGCCTCAAAAGGTGCCATGCCAATACTCGAATAATAATTGTTATTGTACGAAATCTCTACCAAAGGCAAGTGCTGATCCTAATGGCCACCAAAATCAATAACACACACTTTCAACATGTCCTCGAGCACATGGATAGTCCGCACGGACTGACCATCTGTTTGGGATAAAAAGTTGTAGGAAGATCCAAGTGGGCACCCAACTCTATGAAATGCCCTCCAAAATCGGGAAGTGAAAATAGTACCCGATCAGATACAATAGAAATAGGAACCCCATACAATATCACAATATCCCAAATGTACATCTTGGCTAACAAAGTGAGCTAACTTAGTTAACCGATCAACTATAACCCTAATAGAGTCAAGCTTGCCAAGGGTCTTCGGAAGACCCGTGACAAAATTCATGGTAATCCTCTCCCACTTCCACTCGGGAATGGGCATCTTCTGAAGTACCCCACCGGGTCGCTGGTGCTCATACTTTACCTGCTGACAATTTCCATCTTATCTAGAAAATCAACTATAGCTCTCTTCATCTAACACCACCAGTAGTGCTGTCTCAAATCACGGTACATCTTAGTCGCCCCCGGATGAATGGAATAGCGAGAGCTATGAGCCTCAGAAAATATTAACTGAATCAAATCACCCACACGAGGAACGCACACGCGTCCTCTAATCCTCAAAATATCCTGAGAATCAATCACGACCTCCTTGGCCTCACCCCTCAAAACTCTATCTCGAATCGTGCTCAACTGAGCATCCTCAAACTGATGAATCCTGAACCGGTCCAATAAAGATGACCTCACCTCTATACAAGCTAAAATCCTGCTTTGAGCTGAAATATCAAGGCGAACGAAACTGTTGGCTAGAGTCTGAACCTCGATGGCCAACAGGCGCTCGGAAATAATCCATCGAGCTATACTCCCCATACTCATTGCCTTGCGAATCAAGGCATCTGCCACCACATTGGCCTTCTCGGGATGATATAAAATAGAGATGTCATAGTCCTTCAGGAGCTCCATCCATCGGCGCTGCCTGGAATTAAGACCTCTCTGGGTAAACACATGCTGAAAACTACGGTGATCTGTGAAAATCTCACACTGAACGCCGTATAAATAGTGCCTCCAAATCATCAAAGCGAAGACCACAGCCAGTAACTCTAAATTATGGGTAGGGTAGTTCCTCTCATGAACTTTCAACAGACGGGAAGCATAAGCTATCACTCTACGCTCCTACATCAACACAACACCCAAGCCCATATGGGAGGCATCACAACAAATAGCGAAATCCTTACCCTTCACGGATAATGCTAAGATCGGGGCTGTAGTTAAAAGAAGCTTGAGCTTTTGAAAGCTCTCCTCACAATCATCGGTCCACTGGAAGGGAACATCCTTCTGAGTCAATCTAGTCAAAGATGGAGCAGTAGCAGAACAACCCTTCATAAAGCGACGGTAATAGCTGGCCAAACCCACAAAACTACGAATCTCAGTAACAGTAGTGGGCCTCGCCCAACCCCTCACAGCCTTAATCTTCTATGGATCAACCATAATCCCTTCCCTGGACACAGCATGGCCCAAAATGCTACAAACTTCAACCAGAACTCACACTTAGAAAACTTAGCAAATAAGCTATGTTTCTTCAATAACCCAAGAATAGAACGAAGATGGATCTCATTCTCCTCTCTACTCTTGGAATACACCAAGATATCATCAATGAATACAATCCCGAAGGAATCAAGGAATGACCTAAACATGCCATTCATCAAGGTCGTAAATGCAGCTGGGGCATTGGTAAACCCAAAATATATCACTAGAAACTCATAGTGGCCATATCTCATCCGAAATGCTATTTTCGGAATATCCTCCGCACTGATCTTCAACTGGTGATAGCTGGAACGCAAATCAATCTTCGAAAATACTAAAGGACCCTGAAGCTGGTCAAACAGATCATCAATACGAGGCATAGGACACTTGTTCCGAATAGTGACGTTGTTCAGCCAACGATAATCAATGCATATCCTCATGGTCCCATTTTTCTTCTTCACGAATAACACAGGAGTACCCCAAGGAGAGACACTCGGTCTAATGAACCCCTTGCTCAACAAATCCTATAACTGCTCCTTAAGCTCTCTCAACTCTGCAGGTGCCATCCTATATGGCGGAATATAAATAGGACAAGTGCCTGGATCCAAGTCAATACAAAAATCAATGTTGCGATCGGGTGGCATACCTGACAGATCCGACAGATCCGACAGGAATACCTTCGCAAACTCTCTCAAAATTAGAATAGACTCAAGAGGTAGAGATGCAACCGTCATATCACGAACATGAGACAAATAAGCTCTGCACCTCTTACTTACTAACTTCTTTGCCTGAAGGAAGGAAATGATCTTCTTCAGAGTGGGACTAGAAGTACCCCTCCACCCGAGTCTAGAGATGCCCAGCATGGCTAAGGTAACTGTCTTGGCGTGACATTCTAAGATCGTATGATAAGGAGAAAGCTAGGACATCTCTAATATAATATCAAATTCCACCATATCGAGGATCATCAAATCTACCCAAGTGTCATACCTCATAAAACTAACCAAACAAGACCGGTAGACTCGAACAACAATCACAGAATCTCCGACCAGAGTAGACACAAGAACAAGTATATCTATGCTATCACATGGCAAATCCCAACCAATGACATGAAATGCAGACACATACGAATAGGTGGATCCAGGATTAAATAACACAAATGCTGCTCTATGACGGACAGAAATGGTAACTGAAATCATAGCATCTGAGGCCTTTTCCTCGGGACTACCAGGAAATGAGTAACAATGGGCGCCACCACACCCGCCCTGAGATCCCCCTCTCGCACTCTAAGAACCACCTCTAGCTGGCTGGGAGCCATCTCTAGAACCATCAGAAGCACTGCAACCTGACTGAGCACCGCCCCTCTAAGAAGCCCCACCTCGACTACCAGATGATGTCGGAGTCCTCAGCGGCTGATAATATCGCCTGGGTTGGGGACATCTCCTAGCAACATGCCCAACCTCTCCACAAGAAAACAGGTAATAGGGGACGAATGCTGATACACAGAATATGAAGACCCGGATGAAACAACCCTGTCCACTGGTCTGGAGAATGAACTCTCAGGAGCTCTCTGCCTGGGTGGCTCACTAGGGAAAGCCTGTAACGCTGAATGCACAGGACGGCCAGAATATGGTGATACGGCCTCTAAAATTAACTGATGCCTCTCGAACCAGAACCCCCAAAACTACTAGTTTGATGTTGCCTCTTGTCAATACCACCAAAAGCACGCCCTCAACCATAGAAGCATTCTCGATAATAGACTGAAAAGAAGCCCCCATAGACTCCATCTGAAGACAAGGAATCTATAAAGAGCCCACTAGTCTCCCAATAAAATGCCTGATCCTATCGGTCTCAGTAGGGATCAAAGGAGTAGAATAGCGGGACAAATATAGAAAACGGGTCACATAAGACTACAAAGACATGCTTCTCTGCTCAAGATGCAAAAACTTCTCCCTACGCGTCTCTCGCAAAGATCAGGGCACATACTTCTCAAGGAAGGCCCGGTAAAACTTAGTGCAGGTCAAAAGAGGGGAACCCTCAGGTCTGTAAGCCACGAAATATCTCCACTAGTCTTCGCGTCGCTGCGAAACTTGTAGGACATATAATCATCCCCGCGGTCTTCACGATCCCCATCCGATGTAGCAATTTGTGCGTATCAAGAATAAACTCATAAGCATCCTCAGACGAAGTACCATAAAACCTCGGCGGCTCTAACTTCCTGAATCTCCCAACAAGGTTCTAATCAGACGCAGTCATAATAGAGCCCTCCATGGGCCTAATATCATCACTAGGAGTGGGTATCATATTAATGTGAGGAGCCATAGCTGCGGCGGGATGTGCTACCCCCGTAGGTCCTTGCTCAGGTGTTACGCCTCGAAAAATTTCATGTCGTTGCTCAGTGAATAGACTAACGAAGGGTAATAGGTATATGATTTTTCTACAAGTAAGAAGTAGTACTTAATGGTTCCAATTAAGATTCCAAAGAAATTTGAGGCAAGAGAAGAAAGTTGATGGAAGAATGTAAGGCATAAACCATGTTTTGGAAGGGTTTTACGAAATACCGAGCTAATGTTGATTTGATAATGTCTTGAGGAAAAGTTATAATGACCCTTATATTATTAATGAGGTGTTAAACAAGTACTAAGAAGGTTCCATAAGGATCAGAGATCAAACGAAACGACGAGAGCAACTTCGGAAAACTGGGAGTTATACGACCAACTTATACAGCCCGTATAATTTATACGGTCCTTATAAGGGACCGTATAACCTATCTAGAGAAGGGTCCTCCACTGGAAGAATTATACGGTCACATATACGGACCATATAAGTTATACAAACCGTATGTGTGTCCGTATAATACCGTCGGGATAGATTTTATGTTTTATATAAGGAGGCCCAAATTCATTTCTTTCATTTCCCACTTTCTCTCCAACACTCTCTGTTATACCTCGTATTTTTATACGTCTTGGAATTCGCAAAGAGAATAGACTCAAGTTAAAGACGGGATCATTTTCGGGTACGAAATAGGACCTTTAATTTTCGATTTTAATTAGAATATAAATTGTTTATAAATTTTATTTAGTGTAAAAATATTACTGGAGATTAGGGACTAATTAATTATGATTAAACTATTAAGTAGGAATTAGTGATTAATTATTAAAGTGGGCCCCACCCGAATAAATAAATAATAATAAAAAATAAAAAATAAAAATAAAGAGACAAGTGTATTGGCATGGCCAGGTGCATACATTACAAGGAATCAAAATATGACTCATACATGTATATGGATCTGGTGGCATTTATAGAGGGATTTTAATTCATGCAATTCTAAAGTGGGCCCCATTTTCCAATTAAAGAAAGGAAAAAGAGTTCCTTGAGTTTCACACTTTCCAACGTTAGTTTTCTTAAGTTAGCAGCAACATGATTTTATATTCTAGCAACATTTACACTTTGGAATTCATACTTTCACCTAGACAATTTACTGAAGACCAAAGATTGCATAGGCTTCATATATCATTGTTGGCATTTTACGTAAAGGAAAACAAAAGGTGCAGCACCTTGCTTGACCAGCAACGTTGGAACTCCATTGTTGGGCAACAATAAATTTCCTTTGGAGCAAGGAAACGTTAGCAGCAACTGAAACCAATTAGTATACTCCATTTTAAGGAAGTTGTTCGTGGCTTTGGAAGTGAATCTTGAAGGTCTCGGCTAATTTTGTTCTTGAGATTCCAAGATTTCGGAGTCACTGTTTCTTGAAAGCACAGGAAAGAGAGGGCTGGTTCCATCTTGTTTAAGGTATGTAGCAACTTCCTAACTTCGTGGAGCAGGTCGTGAAGCTCATTCTTAGTACGTATCGTATAGGGCTCACGGGACGTCAATCGAAAATCGCATATAGTTTGTTGTACTTGCTGGACTATTTTGGAACTGTTTCTACGATGTCATGTGGCTGGAAATCAGTAGGAATAACTTAGTTTGTCGTGGTTGCTGTTATGATTATGGTTAAATGTTGTAACTTATGGAACGATTTAGAGTGTTGTGCATGTGGACTGTTTTGAGTTTGTTATTAAAATGATATTGAAGTAGTTTTCTTGTACATGGATAGTAGTTGATGTTGTTGTTGTGTTGTTGTTAATATGGCTCATAAATTTGGGAGAAAGAAGTGTATACAAGTATCGATATAGGAATTGATGGAATAAACGCAAACTTACGAATAGAATTGTCAATGGATATAATTGGAGTTGTGGGCTGTTTTTCTTGTTGTAAATATATGATATAAAGCCGAGATTTGTGGTAAATGATGTCCTTATCATATTGAGAATATTTTTAAAGTTAAGAAGAAAACATACGAAAAGGGTGCCATGGAGTATACGGATTGTAATTCGAGCTTGTCGCTCGTTATAAAGTATTATGAAATTGTTATGGACATGCATGTTGTGTTTTTGGGATTTATTTGTTGTTGGGGTGATATACCAAATTAGGAGATGCTAATGATATAGAGGAGATGCTGCCCGTTTCGTTTTAGAATTAAGCCATCAATTAATATATATGATATGCGGAAGCCTTCTTAAGTCACGTTACGATTATAGGTTTATCATATTAATTGTGGAAGTTCTTGGCTGGACCGAGCTCTTGAACGACGTAAGGTATGTAAAGCTATCCCCCTTTTTTTTTTGGCATGATCCTTATGAAACGAATAGACAATATGTATATGATTCCAAAGAAGTTCTTACTCTTAGAGCCACTAGGATGGCTACTGTTATTGATTTCCAGAAGCTATTTTATTATATCTTGTTAAGTATACATGATTCCAGGAGTTCTATTTTGATATGGTCCACTGCGACATTCAAAAGGTATTTGATATGACTATTGTCTTGATTTTCAAACGACAGTTCGTTTTGATTATTCCATTGAGTCTCAGATATGATTTATATTGCATATGGTTTCTCACTACTCTGCTCGTGCATGCCTCAATATATCTTTCACTGAGTCCCGGGCCAGGACACGTTTTCGTGCGCAGTTTCACTGCATTGTTCACCGAGTCCCTCACTAGAGGGCCGGGACACGTTATATGTATATATATGATAATATGATGATGTGATGATATGGTAATGTGATTATGGCGCCAAGGATGACTATATTCACCGAGTCCTTCACTAGAGGGCCGGGACACGTTATATATATATATATGATGATGATGATATGATTATGTCACTGAGTCCCATAATGGGCCGGGTATGATATATGATATTGACATGCATGATTTATGTTTCAAAAGGCAAGTGTTTTGGTATTCTGGATGTTATCCTTGTCTCCTGTGACCTTTATTTCAGTTATGATCCTCTTTACTGTATCACATGCTTTATATACTCAGTACATATTCCGTACTGACCCTCTTTCTTCGGGGGGCTGCGTTTCATGCCCGCAGGTACAGATAGTCGGTTTGGTGAGCCTTCAGCATAGGACTCCTACTCAGCTGTCTTGGAGAGCTCCGTTGTTCCGGAGTTTAGACTTTTGGTACAGATCTTATGATATATATATATATATATATATACATATGTTTATCCAGGGGTACGACGGGGCCCTGTCCCGTCATATTTCACTGTTAGTACTCTTAGAGGTCTGTAGACATGTATGTGGGTTGTGTATAAGTTCTGTTCAACTGTGTCTATCCGATGTGCTATGATATGATGTCCGTCTGTAGTGGCAGCCTTGGCGGCTTGCATATGACATGATGATGATGTGTAGTGGCAGCCTTGTCGGCTTGCGTATCATTTTATGATTTGATCAGTTGTGACTCCTCAGGAGACAATTATCTGAATATACATATATGATGACGTTATGAACTGTTGGAGTTCTTTTGCAAGTTTCCATATTGTTCATAGATTCAGTTTGATTATAATTTAACAGGTTCGTATACGGGTGTCCAGTTCGGGCACTAGTCATGGCCCACGGGGTTGGGTCGTGACACTCTCCACACCTCTAGAACTTTCCACACCCTTTATTTAAAAGAATCCACAATAAATCAAAGATCAACTTCATTAATCCAAGGAAATCAAGTGTAAGGGAGTCTCTAGGGTTGCTTGGAGTCAAGAAATCTCTTTGGATTGAAGCTAGGGTTTTTCTTCAAGTGAAGCATTTCCATCCAAAAATTATTTCTACACAATCAAAGGTAAGTTTTATGATCATTTCATGTTATATAGGATATTGAGGGGTTGAAAGACTTGGATTATGGAAGAAAATAGAATATGGAGCTCAAATGTGAAAATAATGATATTCTTGAATAGTAGTTGACATGAATCATGACTCTTGGTGTATTATGAGTAAAATCTTGTTGTAAGCGATACAAATGACGTTAAGGAAGTGTAGTATGAGAACGAATACGATGTTGTGTGATAATTTTGGTTATGGATGGCTTTGAGAGGAAATTGTGCGAATTGAATGATGGCCAACTTAATAAAGGTTATTGATTATGATATTGTCGGTGTGTTGTTGACGCTTGGAAATTATTATATTATATGGAGAAAGTTATAGAAACAAAGGAGATGCTGCCCAATTTTCCTTAGCTTTAGCTTAAGCTTAAGTATGTTTCCGATTATCTAATTCTAGTATGAATTCTCTTGAATTTAGAGTCGTCAACATTGGAGGAAAGCGCTTAAATTGATAAGTTAGAGCGACATCAAGGTATGTAAGGCTAGTCCCTTCTTTTCTTAAGGCATGATTCCTATGACACGACTTCCTTTATCTTTCCATGATTTTCTTACATTTCGGAAACTATGAGTCTATGTTTATAAAGAGCTTCTCATGAGATAGAGATAAGAGCCATGTTATGAATATGATAATGATGATGATGAGTATATGTCTAAAGAATTCCAAAGCCTATGATACGATATTCTTATGAAGTTAATGATTCCTTGATGATATTCATTGTTGTTACACTCACCTTATACTGCTAGTTCCTTCAAGGTGAGGCAGGATGATTATGATTACTCCATAATGGAATTGGGGGTTCTCAACCTTACGTCACCCCGATAGAGTTATAACTTATCTTTGAATTTTGCTGCATGTTTTATGATAAGTACATGATGATGCGATTACACCATGCCTATATGGCCGGGCAAACACCGCTAAGGCGGGCGGCATATACACCATGTCTAGAGGGCATGGGCAGACACCACTAGTGGGCGGCATGAGATATTTAACCCGGACGCGGGAGGCCTGAACGCGGGCTAATGATGATCACATCGCACCTATATGGTCGGGCAGCTTATATATGTATATTTGATATGATGTTGATTATGATGTAAGTTAGCATGCATTCTTCTGTCTTAAGTGACATTCAGTTACAGGTTGTTTCTTTACTTGATGTTTCCTTATCTCCTTAATATATTATTATTGTTCATGCCTTACATACTCAGTACAATGTTCGTACTGACGTCCTTTCTTTTGGATGCTGTGTTCATGCCTACAGGTAGACAAGGAGGTGGCCCAAATTCCTAGGAGCTACTCAGCAGACTTACAGGAGCACTCCATTACTTCGGAGGTGCCATTTTGATATATTATTTTGTGTATATAATTGGGCACGTCGGGGTCCTGTCCCGTCCTTATATCTAGTAGTCTAGTAGAGGCTCGTAGATACGTACGTGTGGGTAGTTGATGTCCCATGATGATCACATTGTATATTTGTATATTATTTTGATAGCTCGAGGGGCATAGGCACATGAATGTAGATATGTTTTGGAAGTGAAAATAGTTTCCGTATGGCTAGTTGTGTTGAGAATAATGTATGCATTCAAGATGAGTATGATGATTAACATGGTGAGTGGTGCTCGGTAGTCAGCTCCGGGTACCCGTCATGGCCCCCTAGTCGGGTCGTGACAAAAGTGGTATCAGAGCAGTTCCATCCTAGGGTGTGTCTACGAGCCGTGTCCAGCAGAATCTCGTTTATGGGTGTGAAGCGCGCCACACTTATAAACAAGAGGTTGCGGGGCATTAAGGAAAAATGACCATTATTCTTCTTATTAGATCGTGCCATAGAGCCATGTTATAAGATTTTCTCCTCCCTAATTGTGCATTATGATTTCAACAATGCCAGTAAAGAGAAAAGTTATAGCTGCCCAGATGGGCAAGACTACGACAGAAAGGCGGATGGAAAGGGAGCCACCAACAAATATAGAAGAAGGTGAATCTCATAATGAGGCTCCATCCAATACCTCTCACACTCTGCCTATTCTGGAAGAACAACAGGGGGCTTCAGCTCCAGCTCCTACGCCTCCAGTTCCTCCACCGGATGCTTCGGGTCAACAAATGACCAAAGCTATTCAATTATTAACACAGCTAGTTGCCACTCAGGCACAACAGTAGAGTACGAGTCCTGGTGACAAGGCGACTAGTGCTAGAGCCCGTGATTTCATGAGTTTAAATCCTTCAAAATTTTTCGTGTCAAAGCCGGACGAGGACCCGCAAGGTTTTAATGATGAGATGTTGAGAATCATCCATGCCTCCGATATTAAATCTGTGGAGTTGGTATCTTATAGGCTCCGAGATGTGGCAGTTCTTTGGTATAATAACTGGATATCTTCGAGGAAGGAAAATGCAACTCCCCTAGTTTGGCAAGAATTCGTAGATGCTTTCATCTGCCACTATTTGCCACCCGAGGTTCATCGGGCCAGAGCTGACAAATTTTTAAATCTTAAGCACGGGAATATGAGTGCCCGGGAGTATAGGCTTCACTTTAACTCATTGGTTAGATATGCTCCGACTATGGTGGCTGACATGGGAGATAGAGTGCACAGATTTGTGAGTGGCTTAGGGCCACATTTGTTCAAAGATTGTTTGACGGCTTCACTACAGGAGGGGATGGACATTTCCTGTATTCAAGCTCACGCCCAGAATTTAGTTTCCGTATGGCTAGTTGTATTGAGAATAATGAATGCATTCAAGATGAGTATGATGATTAGCATGATGAGTGGTGCTCGGTAGTCAGATCCGGGTACCCGTCATAGTCCCCTAGTCGGGTCGTGACATCAGGGGTCTACGCCCTAACTCTGGTCTGTGAACCCCCACCGGGAGTTGTGACACCAGTTGCCGCTTGCTGGGCATCTAGATGAAGTACGACCCTAGCCATAGTGTCATGCATGGCCTGATCAGAAGTAACCTCAGGCTGTGTCCGTGATGGGGCCACACCATCCTCTGCGGCCTGGCCTCGATCCGGATGATATTCGAGCTCGGGAGACGGAGACCTCTCTCGTCGCTGCCCTACCGCAGGAGCCCTGCCCCTGGCTGGGCAGCCCTGCAGCCTCTCGCTCTGCCGCATCCCCTGGCTGTAGCATCCAGCCGTGGTTGCGGGCTATGGCACCTGACTTCGGGCCATAGTAGCTCGAGTCCTCACCATCTGTGAGAGAAAAGATAAGAGTCAGATGCCAATTGGAATAGAGTAGCACGAAAGAATGAAAAAATGTGGGATTTCCTAAATGTCCTATAGCCTCTCGCAGATAAGTACGGAGCTCATAGTATCGATCCGTGAGACTCTGCTAGACACACTCTTGTATTATAGACTGGGTAACCTAGGGCTCTGATACCAACTTGTTACGACCCATTTTGGCATAAGCTGTGTGGGCACTTAGCTTTCCCACCTCGGTAGGCGAAATCTTAACCCAACGATAAATAAATACATAAAAAATTAAATCAAGCAACGGAATAGAATAAATACGTAAGTCTCACGATATATATATATATATATATATATATAGTGGAAAAGTGCAGAATAATAATAATATCCCCAGGGTCTAGTCTGAGTAGTACAAGAGCATCTAAAGGGAAATAATACAAGTCTGGAATAATATACATAAACTGTCTATGTCTCTGAATAGAAATATGACATAATGAGAGATAAGTCTTCAAGGCAGCGAACGGCTATGCTCACCCTGGAGACTCGAAGATAATGCTGAAACGACTATCAGCCACGTGTAACGGAAGCAGATCTAACCTGATACTCTGCATTCATAAAGGAATGCAGCAAGTGCAGTCAGTACAAAATAATAATACTGATAGGTATCATCGTCCGACTAAGCATAGCTAACACAATTCAGATAATACAGCAGATAGGTAGACAACCAATAAGTATAAATCAAATATAATCGAATCCAAGTACACGCCATCACCTAAGTAAAACATCTAATCCCAAATGTGTCAAGTCTGAATATATCAAGTCTGAATCCAACTTCATAAGTACAACATCAAAACATCTCAAAATAAGTCATTGTGCAATTCAATGCAATAATGTACTGATACAATGCAATGCCATGCAAATGTTGTGTACACATGTACTCCGAACGGAAATATCGACATTTCGGTAGCACAACCCAGTGTGGCTCGCGAAGTCTAAGTGCCTCCCGTCCCGAATCTTTGCCCAACAGACAGACAGGGCCCCGGATCTTTGTCCACGGGGGGTATCACCGGCACCACTCTATTGGACCCGCGGAGTCACACGCACTTACTCAATTAACGATTCTGGAATTAACATCGGATATCTGCCTCTCACGTCACTCAAGTAAAATCTATCCCAGCTCATCATAATGTTTTATCAAATATCATCAGTATCTCAATAGTATATCATGAAAAATGAGAGTGCGTGCAATGCATGTATCATCATCAATAATCATGCTCAATATCACAAGTACCAACAATGGGTACGCCAACGATATATCCGAATCACAAGTACCAATAGTGGGTACGCCAACAACATCGTAATCAAGATGATAAAACAGAAACCAATATCTATCAACAACTCATGGAATCAAGCCAACACAATAGAACAATCAAATCACAACGCAACGGGGTGACTAGCCCCAAACACACAACAGGGCCCAACCTAAGGCAATATCCAACCCAACTTCATACCCGAAGATTCATATGCTGTCTCCGATAATATAATCTAAATATATACTTCGCTATACGAAGTCTCACGAAAGGTAAGCCATAACCTACCTGGATGGCCGAATCGCAAACACCAACAACTTACTCGTTTGCCTTACCTTTCCGCTGAGCCTCAGAACCAAAGTAGTCTAGGCATAATCAAAATCTAGATTAGAAATCATGAAGAATGATATTAATATTGCTATCATTCAATTTATGTCAATTCTAACCCTAGAAATTGGGAAAACTGGCCCATAAGGGCAAAATGGGAAATTCAGAAGAAAAATATTAAATTAAGCACTAGGTGATCATAACCCAATCATTAATTGATGAATTAGCTCATAGATTTACCCAATTTTGAATTTGAAGCAAAACCCCCAATTTGGGTATAAACCCTAACTCTTTGATTCCGAAATTCAACACTAAGAATGGAAGATATATAATTAACAAGCTTAGATTCATCAAAAAGTAGCATAAACCCCATCGATTTTATCATTAATAAGCCTAGATAGAAAAATCATTATCTCCACTTTTATCTTCCATTACTAAGGATTTACTAAAGAAAAGAGTAATCTAAGATGATTAAGGTTAATGGAAAAGTAAAGGGATTAGCAAGATTTACCTCTAAAAGTTTTCTCCAAATATCTCCAAGAACAGTCCCCAAAGCTCTAATTTCAAAATGGCAATAAATGATAGACTAAGGACTTATTTAAAACACACTAAATGAAATAACAGGCCCGTTACTGCTACGACAGCAACGGGGCTGCAACGGCGGTGCAGCTATAGCGCCCAACAGGCTGCCATGGCTGTCTGGCCAATTTCCCCTTGGCCGCCCTAACGGTGAACCCACCACAACAGCGGTGCCGCTGGGACGGTACTGGTGCCTCCAATGTGGGCACCAGGTACCAGAAATTTCCTAATTTTTCTAAGTCTCAAATGAAATCCCGAACCATTCCTAAGGCCATCTGCTCGCAAACCACAAGCACAGACCCACACAAAAATATGCTACGAACATGGTCATGGCTTCAAAATTCCTAACGGAGGTCTCGTTGACCGAGTCAACCCTGATACCTTAATTCTAATTTCCCAACCCAAGTCCCAAAATGCATCCGAGTGAATTGGAAATCGAACCAGATATACACACAAGTTCTAAATGACCATCCGGACCTGTCGGAATCGATAGAATTCCAAAAAAAGTTCGTTTACCCAAAAATTAACTTTCGATCAACTATTTTTCACTTGAAGCCTAATTTTTTCAAAAAGTTTCCCGAATGTGATCTGGACACCTCGGAAAGCGTATCAACAGTCCTTTCGGGTCAAAAGTGAGTTAATCAATGCTCGAAAAAGGGCAAAAATTTTAGAAGGACTATAACGACCAAACGGATCGTTACAAGCCCTTCGAGAAAGTGCATGACGTAAACATGCAACCTGACCAAACAAGATCAAGTGTCAAGGAAAATGAGGAAGTTACTGATGGTCATCTTGGTATTTTTCATGAACTTTATATTTCTTTCTCTGCCTTCATATGTTTTATTAATCCTTTTTCTCTTTCTAAGTGGAAGCAGTTGATGGTGTCAAAGACGATTCCTGGTGTGGTATTACTGATGAAGATTTTGCTAATATAAAGATGTCCCAAGTTGTGCCCCTAGACTTTAGGATATTAGTGATGGAGAGGTTGCCAAGATAAAGATGTTCCAGATTGGGCTTCCTAGACCACTCGTCATGGAACTAGAAGAAAAAAGACTTCTGAAAAATTGGAACGGAAGAAATTTCCAGGAAAATTAGCCCAAGATCCATATGTGGAAGATTTTGATTCGGGTACATCCAAGTGTATTTTTGATATCAATCATCCTTTCATAATTGACATTGATGAATTTGATGCCTTGTGGGTTTTGGCCCAAGAGTTTGTGGAATTCGTTGAGGATGGGATGAATATGACACGACTATAACTTTACTCATTTTAAGCTTTTTATGTTCTGGTTTTTTACATTTCTGCAAATATCTTGATGGTGTTTTTTTTTCCCATGATTTTTAAGTCTCAAAACTCTGTATCGTCACGGAAAAAATGATCTCCCCGAAGATTTTGCTTTCGGCTCGTGTCATATAAACACGAAGGACTGGTTCGAGGTGCTTGCACATAGTGGTCAACCTTTGAAAGACACCATATTACCACTTTTTCTGTCCTAAAATGTATAATTTTTATATGTTTGTTTAATTGTGTATAGTGGGAGTATCTATCCTAATGAACATACACGACATGCTTTTGCATATGTTTGTATAAATATGTATATGTGAGTGTATACTTTTTTTATCTGTTTGTATATTTACTTTTGTCCAACAGAAGAAAAGATAGTAGCAGAGCTAAGTATAGATCAATGCTTGTATATGTTTGTATAAATCTATATATGTGTTGGGTTGACTGTTTCTAGCATGTTGAAAGTTTACTTTCGACTACTCATTTTATAAAAAACCAATGATTTTATTCTAAGTCGCTGAGTTTCATAGTATTCTTGCTTGTTCTAATTATGGTTTCAAGATTTAATTTCTTAATTAAATGCTTTGTATATGCTTGAATATGCTTTGACTGTTTGTTTGAGTGCTGGTGAATTGTTGTAGCTACTGAACATTTGCAAGAATGGCCTGGTCATATGAGTTTGGCGCAATTGTATGAAGTGGAGATCACTCCACTGCACCATAACTATCCCGCACTGTCCCAACTCTTCTGCATAATCAGTAAAACAAATCTTGTTCCAACTGCTGCAGTGTGTAAAGTAACTGCTGCAACTACATCTTCCAGTTGCATACTTAGCAATTATGTAGATACTTTGTGTTGCATACTTAGCATCCTGCAGATAATTTGTGTGATCTGCAGAAATTGCTGCTTCTGTCCACTGCACTACAATGCTTCAACTAACCTATAATTTGTACCAATACCGTTTTCATAAATTGGCAAACTCTCAGCAGGTTGAGTATCTAATGCTAATGCCACACACTGAGAACAAGCCAATAAATAGATCAAGTATGGAATTATATCATATCTAACCATAAAAACTTCATTATTTGATGCCACTGCTAAGTTTGAAAAACTACATCTATGTAGCAGCAACTTTGATGAACCTGTATATCTACAAATTTAAAAACTCTGATAATCTGCAGACTACACTTGGTTCCTTTTGTGTCAAACTTGAGTCCCATGTCATTTCCTTTACCAAGTGAATCGATGGAACCATAGCACTGTCTTTAGTAATCCTTTTTTGTTATCACATCATATGCCAAGTGATTAAGATCAGTGACACAACTATGAACATGGCATTTACTGCACTTAAACTGCAGTTTCCATACCACTGTATGTAACAAGCACCAGTGCATATGCATCTTTATAAATAATCCTGCATACTTAGAAAACCTCCATGCATAGTATGAACAACCTCTGCAGCTTCTGAAAACTGAGTCAATCCAATTGAAATTGTTTCCTTGTGTGTTCCAGTTGCTTCAATAACTGTCAATAGCTAATCTGTAGTGCTTGGAAACCTGCAAAGCATACCTGATACTTGTGAGTGCTGCTCCCCTTTATGTGCATCCGCCCATGAGTTGCTGCATTTGACCTTCTCAAAAAATGCCCTGTTGTTTATATGAAACCAACCATATTTGTACCATATTTGTATCATATCATGTCCCATATGACATGGCTCAATGCTTGGAAACCTGCAAAGCACACTAGTGGTATGCATGTGTTTGTATAAATCTGTATATGTGAGTGTATACTTTTGTATACGTTTGTATATTTACTTTTGTCCAACAAAAGAAAAGATAGTAGTATAGATCAATGCCTATATATGTTTGTATAAATCTGTATATGTGTTGGGTTGACTGTTTCTAGTATGTTGAATGTTTACTCTCGACTACTCATTTTATAAATAATCAATGATTTTATTCCGAGTTGCTGAGTTCCTGGTATTCTTGCTTGTTCTAATTCTAGTTTCAAGATTTACTTTCTTAAGTAAATGCTTTGTATATGCTAGAATATGTTTGCATAAATCTGTATATGTGCATGTATACTTTTGGTATATGTCTGTATATGTTTATATTTTTTGGTATATGTGTTGTATATTTAGCGTTCTTATTTTCTTGTCTCAGCATTTGGATGTCATATTTTACTATCTGAGGAAGAAGGCAAAATATGGACCTATTCTTGCCATAAAATTTACTACAACTGACTTTTTGTTTTCAATAAGAAGCTTTATTTACTCTATATGGAGTTTGAGAAAAAAAGTCAAGATTTTTCTGTGGTCCCAAAAGAGCATTGTGACGACTTGTTTGGTCGTTGTAGTGTTTTTGACCCATTTACCCTTTTTGATCCTTCCCCGGGTCCCTTTAATATGATTTATGACTTAGTGAAGTCATTGGTTTGGTTCCCGAAAGGTTTGAGTGTGATTTGAGTCATTGGTAGAGGAACTAGTTAAGTTAACGAGTTAGAGTGGACCATGGTCAACATCGGGTTAAGGTGACCCCGTGTCAATCTTTTGAAAGTTCCAACAAGTTTGTATGATGATTTAGGTGAGATTCCGAAGTAATTCAGATGGATTTGGGTTGGGTCGCGCTTGTATTTGATGTTTTCACAGTAGTTCATTGGGGGATAAAGGGCTCCATATTGATCAAACGACCTTTGTTTTATGTTTTGACTGAAGCATTAGATCCGTATCGTAATTATGAAGCTATAGCAAAACGAATCATCGCATTTCGCCTCCATATCAGGAAGTTATGATCATTTTCGTGCGGGTTGTACCAGCAGGTCCGTTGTAGTGAAGCTCGTAACCGCTGCAGCGAAGCTCTGCGGGCAGAAACCTATTTTTATATTGAAATTTCGACCCCAAACACAGTCTTCAAGAGAGAAAGAGGCGAATTTTATTCCATTCATTGGTGAAAGCATTGGAGGCTAAGTCCCCACCATTATTTGTTCCTTTACCTTTCTTCCTTCTTCAAGTTTCATGATTAGTTTAAGGTCCATCAATGGTGGGTGAAAATCCTAGAATCCTAGAATTAGTAAACCCTTAAATAATTAATTGATTGGTGATTTTGTTATTGCTTAAACATCTAGGAGTGAAGGCTATCATTTTCTAGGATGGGAATTTAATTATTAATTATGAGAATTGTATATTGAGACGTAGGGTTCTAACAAAAACGTGAACTTTGGCTTAAAATCTGTTTGAAAGGGGTTAAATTGAACAGAAAACCCATGAATTGGAATAGTATGATTGTAGAGATAAAAGTTATGATAAATTCACCACTAAAAGATAGTTTCATTTAATCCAAAAGAGTAAAAGCAATTGGGTCTTCTTCCCCAATTGTTGTTCTTGTTTGATTAGAAGGTTTATCGCTTACTTAGCATTGTATTCATAGACTTTGACTGTTCTAAGGGGATTAAAAAACAGAAGGCTCATGTGGAGTAGTTCGTGGCTCCTATTCTGCACTCGAGGTAGGTTACGACTTACTTTAGTTAGACTTTGATTAGAGAAATGTATATGTTGTGTAGAAGACGGGAGAAAGCATAATTAGGTCTTCGGACATGGTGTTTGGTTGGATATTAGCTAGGTTGGTATGATTTTTGATTATGTGGGCTTGTCGCCATTATTTATGCATTATGAAGGTGTAGTTGTATTCATACTGTGGCGATTCGAGTGGAATTTTATTAGCTTGGTTGTTGTTTGTGGTGGCTTGCTGCCCTATTATTGTGATTAGACTTACTACCTGAATGGTTGTGTTGTGATACGTGTTGTACCCAATTTTCTTTTATTGGGACACATTTCATCGTAGAAAGGAGGGATAATGAGTTTAGACTTGAATTGTAATATAAACTTATCATAATGCGCAGATGAAAACTTGACGTATGGATTACGGTTGATGGTGATATTATACTTGGCATGCATTCTCATTCCATATGTATATTGATATTGAATTACGACTTGGAAGTGATGATGATATATGAGAAAATAGAGCTCCTTGGTGATGCAAGACTTAGTTGTGAGGTGTACTCGTTATATTTTGAAGTAAAGAGGGACATAGACTCTTTATGTTGACTAAGATAGTTGGTATGATTCATTCCATAGTTGAGTCGATTTATCTAAGTCTTGATATGACTTATGGTGCATTGATTTACCATATTTACACACATTTCTGCATTCATACATTATGGAAATGGTTTGGAAATGTTGAAAGGAAGGTGTTCATATATACCCTTCACTGATTGATTGAGATAGCTGTATAATTAGGCTATGATTGAGCAGAGTTATTGGCGAGTTTTTTATGACTTATATTACTATGACTGTACTTCATTGTTTCTATCCTTGATAAATGTTCTTGAGTCATTCCTTGTGATTCGGTCACGAGGCATTGTTGATGAGATTTTGAGAAAGAACATATACATCTATTAAGACACATTTGACAGGGGCTGATGATGTGGCCTAGTTGTGAGCTCGTGGTCCGAGGTTCGTTTCAAAAAGAGTGGTACACGGACACCATGGGTCCCCTGCAGGTCATGACTATTTGGGGAAACATTACTATTTAGCATGTGCATACAGGTTTGGAGTATTTGGCCAGTGCATTGAGTTGCACATCACTATATTTTGCATTGCACTTCTGTACATTTTATTCTACATTATTATATAGTTCATTTTGTTTTGGTTTTGGTATGGTTTGTTAAAATGGTTGTTGTGGTATAGATATGATCATTGACTGAGTGAAATTGTGGATTAGGGACTCTACCTAGGATCGAAACTTGGAATTGTGATTATTTGGTGAGATTATTGAGACTGGACGGACTTGTGGTTTAGAAGCTTCATCTTAGGCTGTGATGGTTGTGATTTAGTTATGGATATTATGTGACTTGGATCTGAGTATTATGTGCCTATCTATTTATCTTGTTGAGTAATGGGATATTTATTCCCGATGGTGACTTTATTTAATTGTAGGTAATCGATGCACATCCGCATAGTCCCATCCTTCTTTTTCACAAAAACCATAAGTGCGCCCCATGGAGAGACAACCGGATGAATAAGACCCTTACTGAGAAGGTCTTGATATTGTTCTTTCAATTCCCTCAACTCTGCCGGAGCCATACTATATAGAGGGATAGAAATAGGGCGAGTCCCCGGCTCTAAGTGAATGTAGAAATCAATGTCTCAGTCTGGTGGCATACCGGGTAAGTCCGCAAGAAACACCTCTGCGAACTCACAAACTACAGGAACTGACTCAAGTAGTGGAATCTTAGCATCAGTATCACGAATATGCGCCAAATAAGCCAAACACTCCCTCTCAACGAGTTTCTTAGCATGAATATAAGAGATAATTTTTTTGGGGAGGGAATAGGTTTCCTTTCCACTCAAGTCTAGGTATCCCGGGCATACCTGAGGTGACTTTTAGCGTGACAGTCTAGAATCGCATGGTAAGGAGATAGCCAACTCATACACAGAATAACATCAAAATCTACCATGTCTAAAATCATTAAGTCTACCCAGGTGCCATAACCCATAATCGTAACAGTGCAAGATCGAAACACTTTATTTACAACCACAAAATCTTCGACCGAAGTAGACACAAGAATAGGAATATTAAGCAAGTCACAGGTCATATCAAAACTCCTAGAAAAGTAAGTAGAAGCATACAAAATATGGAACCCGAATCAAATAGTGCAGAAGCCTGCCGGTGACAGATTGAGATAGTACCTTTGATAACTACATCTGAGCCCTCGGCCTCTGGCCTGCCTGGCATGGCATAGTAATGGGCACGCCCATCACTAGCCTGAGAACTTCCACAGTCCCCCTGACCTATCTGACCAACACCCCTACCAAACTGATAATCTCCTTTGTTGAACTGAGCGCCACCTTTACCTGTCTTGTGACCACCCCGCCCAGTCTGAGTACGGTTCCCACTAAAAGATCCCTTTCCTCTAATCGGAGAAACTGGGGCCATGGGACCCTGAAACTGACCACTCTAGTTACCCTATTTGAGTTTAGGACAAAACCTCTTGATGTGCCTCTGCTCGCCACACTCAAAGCAGGCACGATTAAGAGTGGGCCTCTGAACTGACACCGAAGAGGCTGAAAAACCTCCCTGATCTAGAACTCAGGACTGAGAGCCCCCTGCCTAACTGATAGAGTACTGAAAGACTCCAGATGAGCCTCCAATCGAACCCGACATAGTGTACTGAGCCTGATGACCCAAGTAACTCTGGGATCTTTGTCCCTTAGAAAACATACAGCTGAAATTACCACCCTTTCAGCCTTCTTCTCTGCATAATTATCGTAGCCATCCTGACGGACACCCTCAACAGTCTTCACGTGGTTCATAACCTCTTGAAAAGAATAACCTCTGGTTACCAGCTAAAGAGCCCACAACTGAAGGACAATATTTAATCCCTTCACAAAGCTCCTAACACTCTCCCCCTCAGTAGGAAAAAGCTGGAGAGTATAACGAGCCAAGGACTGAAATCGGGACTCATAAGCAGCCACAGAAGAATTTCCCGGCTTAATATTACTGAACTCGTCACGCCTCCTGTCCCTCAAAGTACGAGGAACATACTTCTCAAGAAAAATTTGGTAGAACTGAGTCCAAGTTAATGGAGGCAAATTCGTTGCCCTACACTCTACAAACGCTCTCCATCATAACTTGGCATCTCCCATGAGCTGAAAAGTCAAAACCTCTACTCCATACTTCTTGACTTCCCCCATTGTATGGATCCTCTCGTGGCAATTAATAATGAACTTATAGGCATTCTCTGTCTCAGTACCAAAGAACTCTAGAGGCTTTATCTTAGTGAACCTCCAAAACAAATCATGTTCGTCACTTGTCATCACCGGTCCTCCCACTGGACTAGGAAATAACTTAGGTCCTGGGGCCTCATCCAAACGTAGAGCTACAGCTGCGGCATACTGTGACCCTAGAGCCTGAATTGGAGCCTGAGTCGGACCATCTGCTCTCGCACCCTGATTACCTACTGCTGTCGGTAACACTCCTACCTCTGCTAAGCCATTTAATAGGTTCAGCACTCAGACCATAACATCTGACAGCACTGGAGTAGCAATAATATCCGGCTGAGCTGGTGCTGCTGCGAACTCGACTGCCTCATTCTGAACAACCTGAGGCTCAGGGGACTCAGCGTGTTACTGACCAGCCGCAGGAGCCCCGTCCTGGCTGGTGCTGCTGCTCCCCTACCTCTACCTCGGCCACGGCCCCTGGCCTTCCTCCCCCTCCACAAGCTGCGATTGCAGCGGCCTGACCTCTCCTTCGAGCTGCAGCCCCAGCGACTGGCGTAGGTGCCTCATTAGCTGCTGCTGCCGCACGAGTCCTCACCATCTATGAGAGAATAGAAAGAAAAGTCAGATACCAATTCGAATCATCTAGATACCAATTGGAATCAAGTAGCACGAAAGAAAGAAAGAAAGAAATTAAAGTTTCCTAGTATCCCATAGCCTCCCGAAGATAAGTACAGACGTCTCTGTACTGATCCGCAGGACTCTACTAGACGTTAGTGGCACCCACACTAGTCCTATAGTGGGCGAACCATTCCCATAACCCATTATCAAGCCAATTTCAATTACTTAAACCAATTAATAAACATTGCTCACAGATAATGGAATAAGATGTCTGACAATAAAATAAATAAAATAGCGAGTGCAAAAACCTAGCTATTACATCCCAAAAATCTGAAAGTCACCGTATAAGGACTCTAACCAACAATGTCTAAAGAGAAGAGATATTGTCTAAAAATATACATAATGTCTGGGATGGAAGATAGACATCTGAAATAAAGGAAGATCTTTAGGCGACATGGCACGTATAGGAGCTCACCCTCTGATCTTGATAACGAGTAACCTCAACTAGATGTGAAGTCTAGATGACGCCTCTGGCTCAAAAGCTACACTTATAAAAAAGTGCAGAAGTGTAGGTCAGTACAAACAACACGTACTGGTTGGTATCATAGGCCAACTAAGATTAGTATCATGCATACACATATAAAATCAATGGAATAGGTAGACAGGCACAACACACATGTATCACAATCAGAATCAATCACCAATTACCAACAATGAAACACCAATACTCAAGCCGAAATTAAAACAATAAGCAATGAAGTTTCCAGCTCTGTCACATATCTGTACACACATGCTAAATGATAATGATTTCCCTAAATAGCCATGACCTGCAGGGGACCCATGTTGTCCATGTACCACTCGTTCTGTAACGAACCTCGGACCACGTGCTCATAACTAGGCTACATCGTCACCCCCTGTCAAATGTGCCGTAAGAGATGTATATGTTCCATCTCAATCATCATCAATAAATGCCTCATAATCACATCACAAGAATATCTCAAATACACGTGTCAAGTCAACACTAACGAAGTATAAGCAAATAACACAAGCCACAATAAGACTCACAAATAATCTGCTCAATAATAATATAATATGTAGCTATCTCAATTCATCTCTGAAAGGTATATATGAACACCTCCCTTTAAACAGTCTAAAAAATACAGTTCAAGTTTATCAACCTCAACAATGGAGAATCACTTCACACAATTTAATCATAGAACTAACAACGATCATCAAACTCCAAGTCCGAAGACCTAGACATGCTTTATCCCATAAATTCTATGACATATACAATCAACTAATCAAAGTTGAACTCAAGTAAACTGTAACTTACCTCAAAGCAGATTTGAGCAATGGAGTCACTTCGCAACAACCTTCCTCTTTCGCAATGCCTCAGAATGTTCAAAGTCTAGAAATCATAATTCTAAGTAAGTAATGGATTATTAACTCAATTTATGGGTTCTATAATCAATTCAACCCTACAAATATGGTTTTATCCAAAGTTCCCATTTTTATTGGAGCCCTAGGTCTTAACAAACAATTTCCATCATTGAATATCCAATTCTCATGCTCTGAAGTGATAATCTCTACTCTTAGATGATTAAACAACAATAAGAAATAACCCATCAATATTCTAGGGTTTCATGAACTTAGGTGTTCTAACCTTTCAATTCTCCCCAAACTAGCTTTTATTTGGTGCTAGGATTGGATAAGATTAAAGAACTAACGAGATTAATGGTGGAAAGTTACCTTGATGAAGAGTATTGACCTTGCCTTAGAAAATTTGCCTCAAGGATTCCTGGGAACTATTTTTAGAGTTATGTGAAGAGTGGGGTCGAAATAAAGTATTTAAGTAAGGTTTTTGACTTAATAAGGAAGGCTGCAGTGGTCCCCACTTCGCTGCAGCGAGAACCAACTTCGCTGCATCGGGCCTTTGAAAAATCCAACCCTTCACTGTAGCAAGACCCCTTCTCACTACAGCGGCCTTGTTGCTGTGGAAAGATTTCCACTGCAGCGATGCATTTTGGGCAATGAGCACGAAATTTTCTACATTTTATACTTAGTCTCTCAAAATCATTCTAAGGCCCTATGAACACGAGCCAACAAACAAACGAAGTTAAAAATACATAACAGAGTCACTTATAAGTCACAAACCACAACATAAGATACATCCCAATTTATTTAGGTCTTCTCATTCCTAACCTCGGGAAAGTACTAGCAAGGGTAGAATGGTAAAATTATGCATAACGACCAAGCGGGTCGTTACACTCTTTCTTTTTCATCTCTATGATGCTTCTCTAATTGAAGTGACCAAACCCTTCCTGCCATAGGTCAGTACATGTCTTTGAAGTGCTGGTATAACCCTACTCGATTCTTTTCTCCCAATTAACTGAAAATATTTTGTTGCTCATCTCGACACAAAATAATTCCACTCCACAAGGGTAAAAAACAACGCATTTGAGATTCTTAAAATGTAATGAGTAATTTTTTTCAAGCATTTGTCCAACACTCATAGATTTTGACTCATATCAGGTGCGTACAAAACATTAAGAATAGTTTTGATACTTGAGATTGTTGAAATAGTCACTGTCCTCTGCCTTTCACTTTTACAGCCTCACCATTTCCCACCTTTACTTTGGATTTGTAAGTATCTTCAAGGAACTTGAACATTTCAGCATCATTGCACACGGGATATATGCAACCACTAACAAGAAGCCACGCATTAGGGGACTCATTCGTTGAAAAGTATGAAACTACAAAGAGTTGCTCCTCATGTACGTCAACATCTTCTGCTAGTTGTGCTTATAAAGCTCTAGAGGCCTTTTTTGTAGATTTGCAAACCTTAGATATGTGCCCCCATCTGTTTACAGTTTCCGTATATGGCATCGGCTCTCCACCAATAATATTTTCCCAGATGTGTCATTTTTTGGCAATGCTTGCACGAAGGAAACTTCTGCTTTAAATATCCAATATTGTTTCCACCGTCATGCTTGGCCTTATGCTTTTGGCTGATCTGCTGCTTTCGTTTACCAGAATATTTCTTTTGCACAAAAAAAGCTCATTAAGTGAACTTTTCTCGTCTTATAGTCCTTCTTTGCTCTTGTGCTTGAAGAGCACTCATTAGTTCACCTAATAGGAGTTTGCTTAGGTCCTTGGATTCTTCAAGAGAGGAAATCCAAACCTCTCAAGAAGATTTACAAGAACTTTCTCCACAATCCGTTTGTCTGTAAATTCTTCACCAAGAAGTCTAATGTTATTAACAATTAAGGAGATTTGATCAGCATACTAACTGATTGTTTCATCCTCCTGCATATTCAGAGACTCAAACTCTCTTTTTAGGTTCAACACTTGCATTTGACGTGTTCTATCGCTGCCTTGATATTCGTCTTTTAATCTATCCCAAGCCTCCTTTGTTGTATTACAAGCCATGACTCTATAGAACACAGAATTCTGCATAAGCGACTTGGCCTTAGATTTTTTTTTCCTTCTCTTCACTGTTGGATTTGATCTCAGCCAAGGTAGGATTTGCTGGTAGAACAGGATTGGTTTATCCTCTATCACAGTTTCCCAGAGGTCATAGGCTTCCAGAAAAGCTTGCGTCTTCACAGACCAAAATTGATAATTTTCACCGGTGAAAGTGAAAGGTGGATTTAAAGGTAGGCAGTTGGATGCCATTTGTGTTGTAGATTAAAACTTTTTGGTCCTATTAGATCAACTATGGCTCTGATGCCACTGTTAGAACATATAAAAACTCTGAACACTGAATAGAAGAGTAAGGATAGTAAGAAAGTATTAATATTCCAGCATCTCATTAAACATGGAAACTTCAGAATTTAAACAAGAAAAAAATAACCAACTTCCTATCTAGCAGCCACTTACAAAGTGGGCTGAGAACTGGATAAGAAAATGTGCCTAGTAACAGATATAAAGTTCCACTAACTTCATAAAATTAAGCACTACATCTGACCAAGTCTTTGCTTGAAAAGATGAAATCAGTAAACTTAAACTAAGTAAAAAACAGTAAAAACAATAAGCTGAAATAGAAATACCAATTGTCTAACAAGAGGAACTTGAATTGCTATGACAGAAATTTCATGTTGTCACTGTGGAAATTGATTCTATGAGTAAAGTCAGTTCTATAATCAACTTATTTATAGTTGTAGGAAAATAATATTTAAAAAGGCGTTAAGAATAAACTTAAACTAAGTAAAAAATAGTAAAAACAATAAGCTGGAATAGAAATGCCACTTGTCTAACAAGAGGAACTTGAATTGCTTTGACAGAAATTTCATGTTGTCACTATGGAAATTGATTCTATGAGTAAGGTCGGTTCTACAATCAACTTATTTATAGTTGTAGGAAAACAATAGTTAAAAAGGCAATAAGACTCAACTTCATGCCAAGAGACAAAGGATCAACTTCAATGAAGCTTTGAAACATTTTTTTTTTCTTGTTTGTATGTACCACTTTCTAAGATTTGCTAAGCACTTGATATTTTCCTTGAATCTTAAAGTTCATCACCTTTTCATTTATCCACAATCAATATCTTGGCTTTCTACCTTCATCCAAGGAGAATAACCGGTTAATATAGCGGATTCTTTCCTGCAGGACTTGTTGTCAAAGTACACAAATAAGGATGAAAGAAGCAGAAGGTTTGCTACACAGTTTTAACTGCTCATTGCTACATTTGAAGACCATCAAGATCATTTCTTTTTGTGGACCACTAAGGAAAAATAAGTCAATGCTGTCATCGGTAAAATATTTTCTCAAGCATGCAACCGTGCTAGAAAAGTTTGTCCTTGTTGCTAGATACAAAGGGGCTGTTACGTCTCAGGATTATGTTAAAATGGAACTGGAGTTCCCAAGATTTTCGAGATCCACTCACCACGCTTCATTTATCTTTTCTTATTGATAATCTTTGGCCCCTAACATTTGTATTGATTGCAACATACTTTAACATCGGTTACTTTATGGTTGAAACTGGTTTGTAGCTTATAGACAAGGTTAGGGTATCTTTTCTAGATTTTTTGTCAGCATAAATGGACCTCGTGGACTCAAAGTGCCGTTGTAAGCTTCTCTCTATTTCACTCTGTATATTCTCTTAAATCAGTTTTTGGTAAATTTGTTAGCTTTTTGTTAATTCACTTGTCTATTTATACAAGATGTTAATTCACGAACATCTTCTTTATCTCATTTCTGTGCGTTAATTTGATTATGGAATTGGTGGGTTGCTTCTGGTCTTATGCAAAATAATTGACATATAGATTATTTCTGGTTTACTTGACTAGTCTTCTTTTATTTTGCAATCATTTTCTATTGGGACTTTTGGGCTCTTTTCATAATTTGCTGTGGATTTTTTGAGATATTTAACTCTTTGGGTTGACTAATTCTTGGCATGTAGTCTCTAAATTTAGTTTGATATAGTCTGAAACTATGATTTGTTTTTGTTTTTGCGATGGGATTTTTAACTTTATTTCGAAATCAATAGAACGCACTCCCTCCCTCCGTTTGATTTTATGTGCCACTTTTTTTTTTTGGTCGATTCAAAAACATTGGCACCTTTTTTATACTGGAAATTATTTAATTCTTACATTCTAATTTACACTTACCCAGATCCCACTTGTGGAACTATACTGGGTATGTTGTTGTTGTATCTTACTGTATCTTACACTTAATGATACTCTCTTATATATAAGACATGACATGTTATAACCATAAAATTTTAGGAGCACCTTTTGATATGTGATACATATTTGCATAATTGCAATGTCAAAAATATTTCTTCTTTGTATTCCATTTCCTGTTAAATACTATCATATAAATACTATAGCTACAGCTACCTTTCTCAGGAGTTGGGTTCAAGCCAGTTAAATGCCTGACTGAGCCTCTTGGCATTGATCGACCAAATCAATGTCCATTGCCAAAACCTACAATACTCAATATAAATAAGCTAAGTTGTTTAGCGTATGCAAAGTTGAGGTATATCTTGATGCAATCAACTATATATAATCACACAGACTATTCAGGCGGATTGACCTACCTTAGCAGTACTCTCGTCCAATCATGCTCAACTTCGGAGCTCGATTAGGTTCTGATTGTGTAGAAATGGGTAATTGGAGACACTTCATTGTTTTTTCCAGGAAAGGGGATACATATTTATTCCAAAAATGAAAAGAATAGAAGAGAAAAGGATAAAAAGCTGGTGATAGCCTTGTAGGAAATAAGATTCAAAAGCAAGAAAAAAAAAAAAGGGAATGCTTCCTTTATTTTTGCTTTTCTTCAACATACGTGATGAGCATTAATGTTTCTGCCTTGGTGATTATATTAGGTTTTTTGTGTGTGTAGCTATTGATACCAGTTTTGTGAACTAAAGATTACTATATGATGGTTAGATATTCCTCGAGTTTTATGAGCTTATTTGAAGTGATTTTTATGTGAAGTTAGAGATTTTAAGTGTGGATATTGTTAAATTGTGTTGTTTTACGTTTATTTGAGGATGAACCAAAATTGAGAGCAAAATGAATGTAACAAGTGAGAAACTACACATGAAGTGGTGCGCGATGGCGCACCTGGGCGTGTCATTGCACAAGCCATCATGCAGGAGAGACAGTTTGCGAAAGTGATAGTGCCACACAAAGTGCTATCCAGCTGCGCGATCGCACAATGAGCGGACGAGGAATTTAATTTGAGGCTAATTTCGGCATTTGACAGACAAATCCCTGGGACTATATAATGTTTTGGCACATCCTAATTAGGTTATCTGGGAACTTTTGACCTAGGCGTATTGGAGGAGCGTAGAAGAGGATTTGACGGCCGAATTCATAACTTTCCATCGCAATTCGATTCAATACGGGAGTTGGATCAATCGTCGGTTGTAATGTTTTCTAATTCTATTTCTTCTGTGTTCTTTTATTCTATTCTGGAGTAGTTTTCTTATTGAATTTTGACAAGACATGATGTATTGATTGGCGTTTTTAGATTCGATTCTTGTTTTATTGCTTGAATTCATTAGTGGGGTTCTGAATTGAATTGCAAAGTTATTTACCATTTTATTTAATCGAGAGAGGAATGATTTGGTGAATATCTTTGTATTATTTTTGATTGGTTTTAATTGGTGATTCTTCTAAGTAATCGAAAAAGCTTCTTGAATTATTGGTTGAATCAAAAGCGCAAAATATTCGCGTGACGTTTTCCTTGACATTAAACCCTTAATATTTTCTTGCATATGTTCACAAGCTTTTCATCAGTCTTGAACTCATGGAAAGCAGTTTAACTTGATTTTTGAGATATTCCTGAATGCTTTAATCGGAAGAGAAAGTATTTTATAAACTATCTTAATATAACTATGATTTAGCTCATGATTGAATGATTTTATTGAGTAATTGGGAGAAACTCTTGAATAATTTATCTTGGGTTATAAACTGACGATATTCGTGAGAAGTCGTCCGAAGATCTATTTCTATCCATATATTTTGCACATTCTCAGGGCTTGCATTAGTTTAATTTGTGGAATTTAAATAAATAGTTGGAAGATGTTTATCAAATTCTTGAGTAAACTAATTACTTATTGAATTAAATATTTGAAGAGAATGATAAAACGAATCGGATCTAATTGCTAAAATCTTGCATCTGTCTTGTCTACTACCCTTACTTCTCATATTAATAGTAACCTTTGCTTTCATTGTCAATTATCTTTAATTATGTTCGTAGTCGATAATCGCGGTTTATAACCACAACAAACTTAAGTTTTGATCACCCGAATAAGACTGAGCAAGACTTTGTTTGAGTAATTGTTTGTACCAATTCCTATAGAGACGATCTAAATACCATACTATCTTTGACTAACGAAGCACTTAATTTATACTATGTTTTGCACTCGTCACTGTAAATCTTAACAAAGTTAATTGTCATGTTCTTTTCCTTGATATTTCTTGACTGGCCCTATAGTTAGCCTTTGTGAATTGATTGTTGATATCATATTTAAGTTGTCAAAAGAAGAGAAAAATGCATTACAACAACAAATGAACCATCAAAAGGAAATGCTTAATTTATAGGACTATGTAATAACTGAGAACTTGTATATTGTGTTATTAACAGGATGAAAACGAATAAACAACCGACTGTAATAGGCTAAAATACACTGATAATATAAAAAAAAAATTACAATGTCAGTGTATATAAGTTAAATCGATTACTTATTCCTGGCCCTGGTATGCCAAAGATAGTTGATGGTTTCATAGGTAAGCTCTTTCCAAATTTCTTTCCTTGCTTTCAGTTAATTGTTTGGAAGTATATTTGTAAGAAAATTCACATATTTATATGCAAATTTTTACAGAATTATAGAATTCTTTTTATGCTAGCCAATTGTATTTATCTGAAACCTACTCACTAGACTTATCCAGATTCGTTGCATAGGGTCCATTTAAGTGGAAGCGCTACATATCAAGAATTTTTCCATTTCCAATGATTGAACGCGAGAACTTTGATTAAGGGTGGAAGAATCTCCTCCCTTAGTGGTTGCCAATTTGTATCTTTTGCAGCTTCATTGGTTGCTTTTGTTATTTTGTCTAACGACGTTTGTGATTTAAGAAAAAGAACATATATATGATAGTTTCTGGAATAGAACTTCAATCAAGCATGTCAAACCTATTGCTGTGGTATTATTTGTTGAGTATCAATTCACTAACCTGAAGATTGTACTTACTTCAGGTTCATTTGGATGGGGCTGTTATGACATCCTTGAGAGGAACTGAATAAGTTGAAACTTATCTACAAGCATTAAAAAATATAAACAAAGATCTTTCTTCACAAGTGTTGAAAGTATGCAAAATTAATTTTACCATGTTCTAAAAATCATAGCCATAAACAATATTGTTAGCATGGAATGTTTTAAACCAGAAAGGAAATAAATTTTATGCCAGTTGTTGGCTTAAATCACGAAAACTGATTTTATTGAGTAATTTGCCGAATAGCCCTCAGATTTATTTAAAATTACAGAAAGATTTTTAACCCAAAATAGATAAAACTTAGACATAAGAAAGAGAAACATGTATAATGGGAGTGATGAAGCAACTTTGAAGGTGCGTTATGTAGATAAACGTATAACAAGAATTATTCCACTCTTCTTTTTCTGAAATAAGTACGAGTGTGTTAAATGGAATTAAAAGACTTTTTTAAAATAAGCAGATTTTAAGAACTTGATAAAAAGGTTATTAAAGTCAAACACTTAGCTACTAGTGTTCTGTTTAAGGTATCTCCCTCCATTCTAACTTATTATCAGATAACTTATGGCTAACAACTACTCCGTATTATTATTATAAATATAATAAATGGTAAATACTTAATTTAATTAGTTCTCGCACTTAGCTTTCTATTGAGACTAAAAAATATCTAGAAACATATTGTATAAAACTCTTTATTGTCAATCTTAATTAATAAATAAACAAAATAACTAAATGGTGTATATTATAATATTTCCTTGTGAGAAAAGAGAAATGCACAAAACTCTTTCATAGTATACTCAGAATTGGTTCTGGGCTCTAATATATTCCTGCATTTTGAGTACTTTTATGCCCAAACCACTCAGCCATTTCCTCATCCCCAGTATACCTGCCGCTATCAGGTATAAAAGAAGACTGCAATTCATCAGCTTTTTCTCTTTCTCTTGCACTCATCTCCCTCTTCCACCTTTCTTGCTTCTTTGCGTCTCGAGATAATTCGCTATTCCCCCCTAAAACAGGAAAATCAACGAATCCTGCTACCATTGAGCTAACAAGATCTTCATTGTCACTCTGAACTAATTCCCATTCATCTACGTCCTTATCTGTTTCTTGATTCACTTCACCAAAATAAGGCCGTGTTCGACTAATGCTTCGATTTTGTATTGTAGATCGAGATGAAGAACCTGCACTGCTAGATGCTTTTGGCCGTCTGTGATCACATTTCAAGCACACCATGTTTCTTTTGAAATTGATGTAGTTGCACCTAGCCAAGGGGAAAACCGACAGAGTTAAGCTAAAAAGGGAGGATACGAAAACACATTCAACTGATATTAACCGTTGATCACAAATAAATAAAAGTGTCTATGGCTTATGTAAGAAAAAAAAACGATTAAGTTCTTACGATTCACACTCCCACTCTCCAGAATTAAGCTGCCGTTTAGGAGGCTTTTCTTTACACTGCAAACACCTTGTATTCCTTGCGAAGTTCATAAAATGGCATCTGCAAGAGATTGGAAGTCAAATGACACACTAGGACGTAAGCTTATCTACATGCAAAGTTATCCAACAGCATTCTTACTTATAGCAAATCCAGTCGCCTTTCTTTAATGGAAGATGATCCTGCTCCTCACTTAACTTGCTAAGTCTTTCGTGAAATAAGCCATTGCACTGTAAACACTTAACATTTCTGGAAAAATTCAAGAAGTTGCATCTAGGAACAAAACCAAAAGGAAAACAGAAAATTTTAGGATTGTGCATGGAAGTATTATGTCTTAAATGCATTCAGAAATCAGACTCACTTGGGACAAAACCAATCACCATGTTTCATCAGAACATTGATCTGACCTTCTTCTTGGTGATCAGAAGGGTTTGCGGATTTCTGTGTGAGTTCCTCTGAACTGAAACTCACAATTTCTTTCAACAGCTTTCTTGCTGATTCCTTAACTCTTTTGTTCAAGGAAGGTTTATTCTGGACAGCACCAGTAACTGGATCAAGTCCATAAGTCAATAAAAGACGCATAACATCAACAGTTCGACCACCTTGATCTTCATGTGCCATGATATATGCCCTCTCACAACTTCCCCTCAATATGCAGAAGCTGCAAACCTACTAAAATTCATCTTGTTAGACAGGTGGTTTGCTACTAACACTCTGATGGACATGTCTTAGCTAGGTTAAGAACATACATTTCCTTCCTCGATGCCTAACGATACCCTAAGGCGCTTTCCAGAGTTGACAACTTTTCTATCCGTGCTTGGACAGCCGCAACCTGCAAGCACCCCAATATCTTGCTGGGACAAATATCTGTTACCATGGCCGTATTTGCTAGATCAGCAACAAGCATGATAAAACAGAGTATAATTAAACCAACACTGCTTTCTTTAGGGGGCAGGTGTTATGTATAAATATCTTGACAATACCAAGCAGCTGAATACTTGCAAGTATGATTATGAGATTGTGAGGTTGGTAATTCTCCGCTGTTTCTTTCAAAATCATAATTCTCCTGGTACTAGCTTGATACTTAAAATTTAGGTCTTCGTGATATTCAGAAGAACTGAGTTACAATTTATTTCTTCATATACTGAAATACCAGTAGCATTTACCGAAAAGTTCATCCCAACTTCAACTTCACAACAAGAACTACTACACCTCAAGCAAGTTGTGGTCTAACCATGCTGCTCTAATTAAGTTCATCTTAATAATAAGTAGTCCCTCCATCACATTTTATGTGGTGTATTTGAGTAGGTACAGAGTTTAAAAAGAAAGACTTCTGAAACTTGTATTGTAAAACAGGTCATAAACCTTTCTGTGGCTATAAATCATGTCATTTATTAAAAGTTTATAGTTAAATTGTTTCCAAAAAGAGAAGGTGTTAGTTTGACATAAAAAGGGACTGAGGGAGTGAGGTTGTACTATAACACCAAACAAAAGAGATAATGTACAGGAACGGTAGAAAGAGTTGTGATACTCGGCTTGACTGAATAAAGAAGAGAGAAACAGAAATTAAATTCTCAAGCAGTGGCAGTGCAGTAAAAACTTAGCTGACATTCCTATTGTTTTATAAGCTAAAGCTTACACTCATCGCGGCTCAAACTAGGTACGATTCTCTTGCATGTTGGTAATATTAAATAACTAATTCAAGCACAAGCAAATAACCCGTAAATCCCTCGCAATATGCTTACATAAGTTAAAGTACTCCCTCCGTCCGTCCCATTTAAGAGTCTTACTTTCTTTTTTGGTTTGTCCCAAAAAGAGCGTCTTTTCTATATTTAGTAAGTTGATAATTCAAACATCCTACATGGCAAGTTTATAACTACAAGATTCAACGGACATTTTAATACAATATACACATCTTTAATTTAGGACCACAAGATTAAAAAAAATCTCGTTATTTCTTAAACTCCGTGCCTAGTCAAATTAAGACACTGAAATTGAGACGGAGCGAGTAGTTAACTTGACTTCCATTGTATTGTCAATACAAACTCAAGTGTCCAACTGGTTCATGAAGCTAAAATACAAAACCAGCACCAAAATACAGAAATCAATTCCAACAAATCAGCAAAAGCAAGAAAGTTGCTAAAACAGTCATTTCAAAGAAGGCTATTAGAAGGGTGTTTGGAATGGATTTTTTTGTTTTTGTTTTTTAATAGCTTATAAGCTAAAAGCCTAAGTTGGGATAATGACTTTTAGCTTATTTTTGTACTTTTGAGCTTAAAAGCACTTGTTTACATTTTCCAAACAGAAATCAAGAAAAGCAAGATATTTGCTAAAGTGGTCATTTCAAAACAGACTAACCTTATAAGATCAAAGCGGTCTCGAGCAAAATTCAAACAAGCAGTTCTAATTTGGTTTGCATCCATTTCAGCATTTCCCAAATAGCCACTTTTTAACAACTTGTCCATCAAGTTCATCCATTCAGGCCAAGGATGAGAAATCAAACGAAGTTTTCTTGAAAATTCATTTTGCTTATTTGGTTCTTGAGTTGGTTTTGGTTCTTTTTTGGTTTGTGGGGTTTGGAATGCTTTGCCTTCTTCAAGAATGAATTGGATTGCCCCATTGGAAAATGGGTTTTTGCTATGCAAACTGAAGACCTGAATTTGAATAATTTTCAAGATTTTAAATGGGGTTTTGACAAGGATTGAATTGCTTCCCTTGAACATCTGATTAAGGAGTTGCTCACAAGAGGTTTTTGGGGGTTTACCACTGCAGACGTAGGTTTTAGCCCTGCAATTTTTAACGAGAAAACTACCAAAATGGTCGTTAGGGGCCGTTTGGTTGGGAACAAGTTATCACACGATTAATTATATGGGGTTTAGTTATCTCGGGATTATTTTGCCAAAAAACACTACAATTTTGGGATAGTTTTTGCGATCGACCCAATTAAATGTGGGATAAACTCATCTCAAATTTAATTCCGTAATTAATTATCCCTTACTCCTCATACTAAATGAGCCCTTAATGTATGAGGGTTGGACTATTTTAGTCCTTCATATATACTACATAATCGAAAGAGTTCTAATGTATGAAAAAATGTCCATTTTAGTCGTTCATACATACCACGTAATCGAAATAGTTTTTAAAGTATGAAAAAAACGTTTATTTTAATCCTTCATATATACCACGTAATCGAAATAATTCTTAATATATGGAAAAAGTGATCATTTTAATGGTAATAGTCCTTAATGAATGAAAAAGTGAACAGTTTGATTGTAATAGTCCTTAATGTATGAAAAGAGTTATCATTTTGATTCTAAAGCTTAAAAGTAACAGCGCAATAAAATAGAAATATTAAGTTTAACCAGCAACTAAAGTGAGTTGTATAAAAACATAAAAAAAATGGGAGTGAAACCTTTAGACAATAATCAAATCTTATATGATGAGAAGAAAGGTCAATTTTTGCTACTTTTAACGGAAACTCTTGTACCAATACTTAATGTATGTTATTGCCTTTGAAACCATAACACAATTGTCTCTTGATACAAGAACAAAAACTAAGTTAAAAGGAAAGCAAGAAAAATGTATACTCCATTGTTGTAGGCGCGCGAACACGGTGGCAGCGGGAGGATAATGGTAGTTTTTGCTCCCCTCAAATGAGTTGTTGGTTAAACTTAACATATTTTTTGACTTGCACAGTTACTTTTAAGGTTTAGGACTAGAATGATCATTTTTTCATGCATTAAGGACCATTATGATTACGTGTTATATATGAAGGACTAAAATGAACACTTTTTCATACATTAAGGACTATTTCAATTACGAGGTATATATAAAGGATTAAAATGATCATCTTTTGTATACATTAAGGATTATTTCAATTACAGGGTATATATAGAGAACTAAAATAGTCCAACCCCCGTGCATTAAGGACCATTTTGATTGTTTTCTCCTCAACTATACCAAACTGCAACTGAGGTTTTACTCCATGGAAATGCAGAGAAAAATCATGGTGAGAGGAGACCAACTCAGCGATTTGCCAAAGCCAATTCTAATTCACCTACTTTCTAAGTTGCACGGAAAACAAGTTATGAAAACGAGCGTATTATCTACACGATGGAGGTCTCTTTGGATGTCCATTCCACCATCACTCCTTTTCTTCTTCCCAGTTAGTGACAGTAAAGAAGCCACTCTTGCTTACCTGGCTTCCATCTACAAAGAACTTTATTACTTCAAGTCCTGTGAGAAAATTCATAAATTCAGTGTTTATAGTATGACGTTTGATGTTGGTCTAAAGTTGCATATATTTAGCTATTAGTTGTCTCACATTTTAGTACTTTTAATTGTCTTTTGAGTATTAATTGTAATGAGTTGTTCTTAATATTATATTTTATTTTATAGGAATAAAACGGTGTGAAGATGAAGAAACTTGGACCAAAATTAGATGCAAAGTGTTGAAATTGAGAACAAAATAAATAAAGAAACAAGCAGTTGAAGGGAGGGATTACAATAATTTAATCATTGAATACATACAAGGAATGGTGGAATAAATAAATGAAAAGAGCACGAGAATTGAAAAAGTAAGAGAACAAAGTGCATAGTGAAGAACAAAAGAAACAAAGGGAATCACACCTGGCAGCCACCGACCGAAGCAAAAAAATTGAGATTGCAGCAACCATCAGGCGATCCTTCCGCGATGCGGAAGGAAAGCGAGAGGCCGCAGTACTTTGCGCGATCCTTCCGCGATGCGGAAGAAAAGCGGGGTTCTGCGCAGCTTCCCGATTAGACTAGGATTTGGATTCTTTATGTATTATTTTTACCCTAGCCTATATATACACGTTTTTATAGCTGAAAACGGTATTCGGGGATTATTCAAGGATTTGTAAGCCACCGTTCTCCTTTTTCTTTCTCTAGGTTATTTTCTTTTTCATCTGTTTCAACCCTAGTTTATTCATGGCTTCTTTTGTCTATGATCGAACCATGGGTAGTTAAATCTCTTAGTTCTAGGGTTGTGGCGAAAGACTTGAAATCGAGCCTTCCACATTGATGAAGAAGTGTATAGATGAGGAACAAGAGCCTTACATCCCGAAATTTGCCACATCGAAAAGACAAAGCGACATTCCTCACTTAAGGGCCAAGAAGTTCAAGAAACGATATCTATTGATTGGTTCCTTTATATTCACACCACCGCCCCAGAAGCGTGATAGAAAATTGGATGCAAAATTAGGGGTGAAATTCATAAGTTCGAGGTGGAGGAAAAAGTTGATTTATGTCGTGCCATGACGATTAGGGGAAGTCTGAGTACCCAAAGTTGAAAGTCGAGAAGCATGCCAGAGTTTTAAGTGTGGGGTCATTCGCCCCTTGACGATGAGGACGACTAGGCCCTAGTGGGCCCCAGGGAGTATTTCTTACCTCGCTTGTGCTTTATTTGTTTTCAAGTTTACCTGCATTGAGGGCAGTGCATACCTTTAAGTGTGGGGTGGGGAAATACGTCCCTGGTTTGTAACACCATGTTTTGAGCTTGCGGATGATGATTAGTATGCCATAGGATTTTTTTTTAGGATTTCTTTTTAGTTTTGCATCTTAGTGTCGAAAAAAAAAAAGATTTTATTTTCTTTATATTTCTTTGATAACTTCTTAAGTCCCTCATTAGTAGGCATTCATCATCCACCCCCTTTGGTTTTCTTATGGCCTCGGTTCTTTCCCGAGGGGGGGCCTTTGAACCGGACGTAGGTAGATTTTTTTTTTTAGTCATAGGAAGGGTTGTTCCTGATGACGGGTGGATGACAACCTGCTTGAGGGAAAATTAGTCCGTAGGCTAGGTGCATTCAAACGCTAGGTGCACGGGATAGGTGAAGTCTTGGCATATGAGTGATCTTGAAATATTTTGTGAAAGCATGCCGTGAAACTGTATTACTTTTCTTGGAAGCATGTGAAAATGGTTTTTGTGTTGACTCGTATGACCCACTTGGCATTGTTGATTTCCATTGTGTTTGATTGTTTCGAGGGACAACCGGATCCCTCTTGCGTTGATTATGTGCCATGTGTGAGTAAGGTTTCGTATTTGAATCCATGTTTGGTATTGACATCTAGAACTTGCCCTGTGTGTTCGCAAAGCGAAATGAAGTTCGGTTGAGCCTAGAAAATGATAGAGGTGTTTCTTTGATTAGTCACTAAAAATCCTAAAAAGTTATCCCACCAACTTGCAAGTAGCACCCTAGTTAACCCTTTTGAGCCTTTAGCCTTTTCTTTGATAGCAGTTAATTAGCCTTTACCCCTTCGTTCTATAAAACTTGATTTTTGATCCAAATACTCTATGAGCACTTTAATCATTTACATGTATAATGGGAGTTGGGAGATGAAATAAAAAGGGGAAATGGTTGTTAATTGTAATCTAGGAAGACAATGGGAGCACCGAATGAACAGAACTAATTCACGTGTTAGCTGGGAATTGAAAGAAAAAAAAAAGAAAAAAGAAAGAAATCTGAAAAAAAAAAATTATAGCAAAAACTTGTTGCTCCCAAACGCACACGCAAGTATACGTGGTCGTACAAGTAATATAGACTGTTAAGTCCAGATATCGATCCCACAGAGACTTAGATTCTACTGTTAAACTAATTCAAATTCGAATGAAACTATTCAAGAAAGTGAAAATCAAGATGTTTGTTGTACTAAACTAAAACTGAAAAGTAAACAATTTGTGATGGGTGTTTTTGTGACTGGGACTATCTTGACAAAGATTGTAAGAATTTTCAGATGAGAGAAAGATCTAGGGTTATGGCTTTCGACAATCCAGTTGATATTCAGACAATTCCACCTATTTTATTTCCGGGACTACTAGTTGACGGGTTAATTATGCTTTATGATATTCTCTCGAACTACTCACAAGCCTGTAGATGTTACTTTAATGCCTATATCTCTATGGTCATTAGATGCAACAAGAACGCCTTTATTCCACCGTATTCAACTAAGTAGGGCTAATGGGTATATCTCTATCCTCAGTAGCAAAACGATTAAATCGAACAAACTCTATTTATTCTTATTACGTACGTGAATTCCCCTTTCTCAAGTTCAATCCACGCACCACAGATAGTGTCTAACTATTGGCCAGATAATCAAACAATTAAAACCAAGAATAAATAAGCAACCCACAATATGGAAAATCAATAGATAATAATTGTCATCACATCAACTTTCAAGTCTTTCGCCACAACCCTAGAACTAAGAGATTTAGCTACCCATGGTTCGATCATAGACAAAAGAAGCCATGAATAAACTAGGGTTGAAACAGATGAAAAAGAAAATAACCTAGAGAAAGAAAAAGGAGAACGGTGGCTTACAAATCCTTGAATAATCCCCGAATACCGTTTTCAGCTATAAAAACGTGTATATATAGGCTAGGGTAAAAATAATACATAAAGAATCCAAATCCTAGTCTAATCGGGAAGCTGCGCAGAACCCCGCTTTAAGGATCGTGCAAAGTACTGCGGCCTCTCGCTTTCCTTCCGCATCGCGGAAGGATTGCCTGATGGTTGCTGCAATCTCAATTTTTTTGCTTCGGTCGGTGGCTGCCAGGTGTGATTCCCTTTGTTTCTTTTGTTCTTCACTATGCACTTTGTTCTCTTACTTTTTTAATTCTCGTGCTCTTTTCATTTATTTATTCCACCATTCCTTGTATGTATTCAATGATTAAATTATTGTAATCCCTCCATTCAACTGCTTGTTTCTTTATTTATTTTGTTCTCAATTTCAACACTTTGCATCTAATTTTGGTCCAAGTTTCTTCATCTTCACACCGTTTTATTCCTACAAAATAAAATATAATATTAAGAACAACTCATTACAATTAATACTCAAAAGACAATTAAAAGTACTAAAATGTGAGACAACTAATAGCTAAATATATGCAACTTTAGACCAACATCAACGTTATGCTAAAGATGTTGATTTATGGTTACATTTTGCTACTAAAGTTGAAGAATTTACACTTGAAATTTTATGGATAAATGACCAAAACTATGAGTTTCCTCAGTTTGCATATAAAAATGCATCGCTGAGGAATTTGGTTTTATGGCATTGTCATTTGAACCCTCAAGATAGCATTCACTGGAGTAGTCTAGTTTCTCTTTCAATTGGGTACGTGAAACTGATAGATGTACCATGAAAAAAGGTATCATCTAGTTGTCCTAACCTGGAGTGCTTGGAACTAAATCAAGTTTAAGGCATACAACGTTTGGAAATTAGATCTGTGCGGCTGAGAGAATTGACAATAAAAAACTACTACTATAAGAATCGTGATATTTGGCTCAAAATATTAGCCCCATATATTCATCATTTAGAACTTTTGGGATTGCACTATGATACGCATCACACAGAGAAATGTGGTTTCACTTGTTACTGTTACTGCAATCCTTCGTTTAAACTTTGATTTTGAGGATGAAGAAGACATTTGAAGGAGTGTAGCTATTTGAAGGAACTTCTTCATAGTGTTGCCCATATCGAAAATCTTGAATTGGGTGCACCAGTACCTGGTGCATCGAGGTTTATTCATATTCTTCACTATTCAAATTCAGAACTTTCTTTTAGGAAATTTTTGTTTGCTATTGAATCGTCAATTTAGTAACATTAACACTGCCACTAACTAAGTTGGTAAGCACTAAAGAATTAACTTCTCATGGCCAATATGGTTGGACAATAGTAGTAGATTGAAACGTGACTTTTTGAACAAAATTTTAGATGAATAACTCTGAGAATTAAGAGTTTGCAATGTATAAAACATGTAAAATTTGGATTGGTTTACATTGACCATACTTTTTGAGTCATGTTGATGGGCTTTTCCAAATGTTTAAAAGGTCCGTTTTTGGATTCTCAAACCAACCATGAACACTTTGATGTGGCAAACCGCAATCATATGGTCCAAGCTGTTTTTGTGAATAATTCAACAATTTGCATTTCATTTGCTAAGTATGTCATATTTCATTGTTTTGACATGTTCTGATTTTTCTATTTTGTTTTTTAAGTGCCTGTCCATCCTTGAGTTGAAAGGGTGGTAGTCTCCTTCATCAAACTCGAAATTCTTAAAACTTAGTGCAATCTTAGTTTCTTGGAATTTGCAGCTTTCTATGGAGTTGATTGGATCTTGAGATGTTGGTCATTAACCGACACTGACACAATCACAAACCTTTAGTAAGTTTCTTTTAGATCTTTATTTTTGTTACTTTATGTTATTCATATCAAACAACTATTAGTGGAAGAAGAAGATGATATATATCATATTTCTTAAGTACTTCAAGGAAAAAAATTATGAAACCTTTTTTTTTTTTTTGAGTTAAGCCACATCAGTAGTATATGTTATAGCAATTGCTAAAATGTTACAAAGAGGGACACTTGACAACCTTACCTGTTCAAAATAGGTAAGACCGGAACCGGTTCAATTCTCAAGTATGGAGAAGATTAATTAGGTACAATCTTTGACAAAAGTGTAGGAGATAAACCTCGAGATAGTAATTCAGAAGATACCCAACTATAAATAATTATCTATCAAAATCATGTTTCTTTGTTTTGTAACAACAAGGTCACCCAACTTTACTTATATCACTTTAAAAGTTACCCTTTTAACTTTACTTATATCACTTTAAAAGTCACCCTTTTAATATTTGGCTAACATAATATGACATGACATTTTATTTAGCCCACATGGACTTTTTCTTCTTTTTTTTCTCAAACCACATGGCAATAATACAACTTTAAACTTCTCATTTTAATCTAAATGAGATGATTTATAGTCACTTTACTATATTTCCTTTCTAAATCTTCTTTGTATTGGTTTAATTGGGCCAAGAGTCTTACGAAAATAACCTCTCTGGCTTCTCTAGATGATAAGGGTAAGGTAATGTGTATACATTGGCTAATTTGTACCATAAGTTTCAAAAGTTCCCTTTCATTCTTAAAATTGATACCCAGTCAAACAACTTCACGTAAACTGACATAAAGTGAGTACTCCCTCCCTCTAATTTTACTTGTCATGTATTGAATTGACATACTTATTAAGGAACCAAAAATAAAATAACTACTTTATCATATCACTCTCCTAATTATTGCTAAGTAACATAATAATTGTAATCAATTAAAGCTTACTAGAAAAACTGTGCAGCCAACTAATTGAATATTGGATTCCAACAATTCTCGTACTCCCATAGAAAATAGTTCTTGAGGTAAATTTTTCCTATCTTTTCATCTTATACAGAGTGTTGGAAAAAGGAATTGGAAAGTCTTTTCATAATTCCGAAGTATTGGAAAAAGGAATTGAAAAATCTGACTTATTAATACTAAGGGGTCGTTTGGTACACGGTATTAGCTGGGTATTCCAGCACTAACTGTGGGATTAATTTTATACCAAAAAAGTATAAAGTGCATCCCAAACTTAAAGATGGGATATCCCATCTTATCCCATTAATCCTGGGATTATTTTATCCCATCTCCTAGATGGAATAAATTAGTAACAAGAGATGGGATAAATTAGTCCCAGGATTATAATCCTGGGATAATTTTGTCTACGTACCAAACGACCACTAAAGGTATAATAGGAACAAAATGGTAAATAATCTCTTGGTTTTTAAACTGGACAAGTAAAAATGGACAACTATTTTTAATAATGAGCCTTGTTGGTTGCATATTCTCCTGTTTCTTGCCTTTCTTTTCTCCTTTCATTGATCTAGGTGAAAGATCTGCTTGTCTGGCAAACTGCTGAAAGTTATGTGTTATAGATTTATCATCCTGCTAGTCTGATCTATCCCCTATTTTTGTTGTTCAACGCTTATATATTTTGCATCTCTACTTTAGCACCATTATGAGAAACAATATCATGTAGCATCTTATTTGGAGGCTGCCTAGGACTGGCCTACCTTTGACTCCTTCCATGTAACATGCACTGCCTTATTGGCTCTGAGGAATGTTTGCTATCTCCTCACTGATAATCAGATCTCCTGCACATACATCGTGCCCCCCGTACCTCATGAAGCTTATCTCCAAGTTCACCCTCTGGAGCTTCATTTTTTGTGCTTGAAATCTTGTTAATATTTGGTGATTGAAGAGCAGCATCAGTAACATGTTTCCTCCCTGACTGTATCTCCTCTAAATGAATATCTCATGCCTTCTTATTACTGCATTGCGCAATGATCAGGTAAACTAGTCTTGTTCCTTGCCCAGAGCAATACACTTCCTCATGACCTCTGCTTTTACATCTCATTATGTTCATGTCAAAAAAGTACTAAAAGCTAATTATTTTTCATACAAGAAAGGAGACCAGAAGTTGATAAATGTAAAGGCGTATGCTATTTGTTCCATCACCTACTAATCTTATGTCTATCTTCTTTCAGTATATGAAAAGTTTAAAATTATATTGTTTCCAAAAATAAATGTGCATTCTTTTTAAAACAAACTAAAAACCAAATGGTGTCACATACAATGAAATGGAGGGAGTAATAAGGAAAAAGAAAAAGAAGAAACAACTTCAAGCTAGCAAAATCGTCTTCATTTGTCCCAGAAAATAGATTTTCCCTTTTGGTCAAGAAGACCTAGATGATTTTTATGTAGAAAGTCTTCTTACTGATCTTCTATTTTCGTTTCTCTTCCTTTCCCTACTTTCAAAAGAAAGAAGAAAGCCAGCCATTATCAATAAGGGGTCGTTTGATAGGTGGTTAGAGTTATACAGGGATTAGATAAGGAAATTTATGTATTATTTTATGCAGTTAATCTCTGTATTAGTTATTCTATCTTCTATCTTACATAAAATAATAAGAGTCCGGAGCCTAAAGGGCATGAATTTGCCACAAAAAAAATCCAAGGGGGTTGCCCTTTCCACGATTAACCAAAAGGGGGTTTATCGTGGAGCACCCTACGTTATACCAAAAAAATAATTTACGTTGTCAGATTTCGATATTAAAATACGTAGACCATCCACGTTACAAAATATAATTTTTGTAAAACGTGGACTGGTCTACGTTTTACAAAATCTAATTTTGCCCGACTAGTTTTTTTATTAAAAAAAAATTCAGTGAAGGTTTTTTTTAACTCAAAACATACGCCACAAGTCATATAATAATTAACTCAAACAAATATTCTAACTCAAACAAAGTCATACAATAATTAAAAATGTGTGAAATAATATTTAAACCAAAAAAAAATACTAAAATATAAGTTAAATAAATGTCACACATTATCTGAATAGTAAATGTTAAATTAAATACGTAATTAAACACCACAAGACATATTATATATTTATTACAATAAAGATAACAACATATTCTTGGAAGATTACATAAGGAAACAACGATCGTACAACTTAGGAAAAAACATAAAAACCAACAAGCAACAACAACTACTGATTTCTGTAGGGGCAGCGATTCTTGTTATGACCGGTTTGCTTGCACGCACTACACTTCCTAGCCATGCGAGCAGGAGCTATATCCATTGCATTCCTCCTTCTAGTTGTACTTCGCGCTCTTGAAGTTCGCTCGGATTTAGTGTTTGCAATTAAATTGATGGGAGAAGGTGGCCAATATGCCTCATCACCTAACAATGAAAAATTTCCATTGTACGTTTGTTTGTAATACCTACAACTATAGTACTTGCTAACATCTTTGGCTGAATGTCGCGGGTATCACAAAATTTAATGGCATATGGTAGTTTCTCCACTTCCCGCATGAACACTTTTGCCCTTCGACAGAGACTTTATGGATATTTCCGCCCTTACCTTCACGTGCAAATGTCTGAATCTCAAAGACCCCATCAGCTGTATTATATTGATGCATGTCAGTGTGCTTTAGGGACCTCTCCCAGTATTCATCGAACTTCTTTTCAACAGCGAGCGACCAAGGTTTTTTATTCGCAATCAACAAAGAAACAAGGGAGCTTCTCTCAACAAACCGATCAACAAGATTTTTAAACGTCAGACGGATCAGGGTAGTAATAGGCAATCCACGAGCTTTCTTCAATAAACCATTGTAAGATTTGGAGACATTCGTTGTCATAGCCCCCCACCTATGATCGTTGTCCTTAATCAATATCGTTGTCCTAAATCAATGTCCATTTCTCCTCCGGAAGATTATTTAACTATAGATACGCTGGAGGTGATAATCTTTTGATTTGTTCCATCCTCATTTTATACTTCTTCTTCTGGTTCTCTGTAGCCGCCAACCACAGTAGCTGCTCAAGGTCACTGTTGAGGAACTTTTTATTAAAGTTGCTTTTCAAATATCGAACACAAAACCTATGGTGTGTGGATGGTCGTTGTAACCAATTATGTGTTTGGACACATTGCAAGATGCCTTGATGACGGATAGAAATAAGTCCAATTCCTTGTCTCCCAAAAATAACATGTCTTTACAAAGGCCCCTCAGGTGTGATTACGCTTGTTATTTGGACACGTGAAACCTCGGGAACAAACATCGATGAGCTGGACATATCAAAATATATTACTCGGTAATATGCATCATCAACTGCAAGCATCGATGAGCTGGGCATATCTTGATCAAAACGAACGTCATCTTCATCAACCAACTAGTGATCCACAGGGCCTCGACCCCGCCTGTTACCTGCTTGGCATCCTCTACCACGTGTCGTAGGTCTATGTACATTAGGATGTTGATGACGTGGAACATGCACAGTAGGCGGCTCAACGTACTCCGAGGGTGGTGTATAATTTGGAGCGAAACTCAACATCGTCCCCAGGGAGGCAGCAGCCATAGACTTCGTATTAATGTGGCTAAACTTCTCTGCTAATTCCTTCATTTCATTAGACACGGTAGGATCTTGGATAGTCTCATGAGCTAACCTGTACGATTCTTGATGTCCTAAAGCCTAACAAAATTAAATAATAAGATTTGACAGTGGTCTAAGACACATATAAAAATATCAAACATCTAAAGCAATGTAATGTACCTACCAGTGCCTCATGCCTGCCTGCCATATGTTGGTATCCTCTATCCACATTATGCGCGAGATTTCCTATGAAAGTGCGCGAGTGGCATCGATACCAACGAAAGTACTCTGGTAGTGCCTCCGGCTGTTCAGTTTGATACTCGGCGAGAATTAACCTTCGTCGACGATCAGCCCATAAAGAGTCCGCACGCATAAAATTTTGTTCATCTTCCTCTTTTATAGCATACCACTTGTCACGTTTGTAATGAAAAGGATCAATCTCAACACATAGTCCTGGAATATGTTGCTTCCTACCACACCGTCTAAGAACGCGGTCTACCATGCGTCACTCACGATAGATTCCACAAATGAGGGGTACATGCGCCATCCAAATATCTCGACCATGCCGACACCACTCAGGGAGTCCATTACTGAAGGCCTCTGAATAAGGCTGCCACACAAACTATGATAGAAATATAACATAAAATTACATGATAATAAAAGAAACAAATTACACATAAGCGTAACTATTATATCAAAACACCAATAACAAGCATAATTATGATAAAATACCTGACCGTCTGTTAGGTTGTCCAATACATCCCTACATATGACTGGCACATCACGTGCCTCATTTTCGCAGACTCTACAATGAGTTCACTTTCGTGCAAAAGTCGTGTGTGACTGAAGAGTTGTGTGTGGTGGCTGCATCGGTATAATTTGCTCCCAAGCCCAAACCTATATTAAAAAAAAATAGAAAGCTTATAACTATCAAATATGACAACCAAATAAAATCATATAATTTTAAAAGTCACGTACCTGCAACAAAGAAATGAATCCACACACATCCTTGGTGTTGGTCATCGAATCGCAGCACAAAGAAGTATACAAATATGACAATGCAGCCACTCCCCAAGCTTATGTATTGATTGTGTTAAGGTCACACATGTCAAGCAAATAGTCTAAATTAAATAAGTCATCAGACTTATCCGAAAATATTATGCCTCCACAGAGCCATAGCAAATACAACCTAACCAACTTTTGCATATCAATTTTTGTGGTTTGATTTGTAATGGAATCTAAGTTGTTCATATATTCAACTAATTTATTTACTTCCAACATACTAACACCGTTAAAACAATCCTCACCGGGTGCCCAACCAGTAAGCTCGTGGATCAACTGTTGCCACCCCACAATGTTTATATTTCTAGAATTAGCTTGATTCAAGGAGTAACCATCTACAACCATGCCAAACATGAGCTCAATATCTTGTAATGTGATAGTCGCCTCACCCATACGCAGATGAAAGGTGTGTGTCTCAGGACGTCATCTCTCTATAAGTGCAGTGAAGACTCCCCAATCATATTATACAAATCCTACCTCTACTACTCCCTTAAATCCACAACTGCCAAAGTAGTCAAGGATGCGGGGATCAAAAGGATGACGCCTCACGTGCCTCCAAAATTCGCGATCTGCGCGGCGTGTGTCACGACCCGACTAGGGGCCATGACGGGTACCCGGGGCTAAGCACCGAGCACCACTCGTCCTATTACTCCTCATACTTATTATACACTTCTTTACTATTCATGTGCTCATAATCATAAGAAAACCATTTTTCATTTGGAAACATAAATACCTTAATATACATAAGCCCTTCGGCTATTAAAATAATACATATATACAATGAGGACATCGTGAGACCATATAACCCACACATGCGTATCTACGAGCCTCTACTAGAGTACTAGACATATGGACGGGACAGGACCCCGTCATGCCCAAAATACGTACATGTACACAAAAGAATAAACCAAATAGCACCTCCGGAATAATGGAGTGCTCTTGTGAATCTGCTGGTAACTTCTACGAGTCTGGATCAACTCCCTGTCTACCTGTGGGCATGAACACAGCGTCCAAAGAAAATGGACGTCAGTACGAACATTGTACTGAGTATGTAAGGCATGAATGAAATGAACATGATAGAGAAATCATAAGTCATAAGGTGAAGATATAACCTGCGTGACTTTTAAGGGAGGATACATTTCATACATATATCGCATACATATACTCATAGCACATATATTATCATAGCGCATACATCATCGTGTCATATTGATCATCATCGTTAACCCGCGTCCAGGTAACTATCACATGCCGCCCACTAGTGGTGATCATGCTCGGCCCTCTAGGCTCGGTGTAAACATAGTAGCCCGCCTTAGTGGTGACATGCCTGGTCATTTAGGCACGGTGAAATTGTACGCAGCCCGCCTTAGCGGTGACGTGCCGACCAACTAGGCGCGGTGAAATCGTATCGTTATATAGTCAACATAAACTTATCATTATCATACATATCATAGGCATATCATAGTCTTATCATACTTAACATCGTCACACGTTCATCATTAATATCATACGTTCATCATTAATCCTTTATTAGAACCTGGAAGTAACCATGGCTATGTCGGGGTGATTGACATGAGGTCGTGAACCCCCCGACTACGTTATGGAGAGGTCATAATCGCCATGTCTCACCTTGAAGGGACTAGCATTTTAAGGTGAGTGTACATAAGGAAAATCATCAATGAAACTATACTTAGGATTATTAATCTCATGGACGTCGTATGTTACTCTAGGATTTCTTTATACTAAAATTTATCGTCATCATTATCATGCTCGTCTATAGCTCTGTATAGCCATGGGCTCATAATTTCCGTTAATAGGAAGATCATGGAAAATTTAGGAGATTCATGCCTTAGAAGGAAAGGATTAGCCTTACATACCTCTTTCATTTAGCTACTCTATCACTAGAACGTTCCTCTCCAATATTCACGTTTCTACCTTCAAGAGAGTTCATACTCATATTAGATAATCGATAACATAAGCGTGTTTAAACTAAAGTTAGAGAAAATTGAGCAGCGTCCCCTTTACTTATACTACTTTCTCCATATCATATATCAACTCCCCAAACGTTAATAGCAACATTCATAATATCATCATCAATATCTTTTATCAAATTCATCATTATCCAATCCCCACAATTTCCTCTCAAGGTCATCCATAATCATGGTCATAGCACAACATTACATTTATTCTCATCTAATGTTTCTATCATACTCTTAACATCATTCATAAATAATTACAATCACAACATATCAATATTCATGATTCACCCCAAACTTCTACCCAAAAATGGCACTATTCCCACTTTCATGACCCATTTCCTATACCCTTCCACAATCCAAGTGTCTCAACTTTTCAACACCTTAAATAACATGAAAATACCATGAAAATTACCTTAGATTGTGTAGCAATAAGCCATAAGTTGAAATACTTCACTTGAACAAAACCCTAGTTCCACCTTCCATGAGATTTCTTGACTTATAGGAACTTTAATGTGTTTCTCACACTTAGTTTTGTTGGTTTGATGAAGTTTATCATTAATTTTATCTTGGGTTCTTGTATAAGAAGTGTGTGTAAGGTTCTACAAATGTCATGAGTCGTGTAGAATGAAAATGAAATGAAAATTATGAACTTGGGGTCCTTTATTTAAAAACTTAAAATCTGTCCCGACGACATTATACGGTCCGTATAAATTTATACGGTCCGTATAAGTGACCGTGAAACTGCTTCAGCAACCATCCCTTTCTGTGTCAATTTGACGGCACATTATACGGTCCGTATAAGTGGCTGTGAAATCACCCCGTCAACTTCTCGCTTCTGTGATCATTATACAGCACATTATACGGTCCGTATAATTTTATACGGTCCGTATTAGTGACCGTATAATCCCATCAACGAGGTACTTCACTGTGGCGATTCTGCGGTCCATTATACGGACCGTATAACATTATACGGATCATATAATCGGCCGTAGAACCCACCTTTACTCCGATCTTGTTCTCGTCACTTCGTTTGATCTCCAATCCTTATGGAACCTTCTTGACACTTGTTTAACACCTCATTAACAATCTAAGGGACATTATAATTCCTCTCCAAGGCACTATTAAATCATCATTAACAGATTACTCGTAAACCCTTTCCGATACCTATCGTATGCCCTGTCTTTTCTTGGCAAACTTTCTTCTCTTACTCTGAATGTCTTTGAGACCTTAATTAGGGTCATCAAATGTCATTCCTTACTTATTCAATTACCGTATTCTCGTGCTCTTCATTAGTCTATTCATTATGCATCAACGGGGAATTTTTCGAGGTGTAACATTCTCCTCCCTTAAGAACATTCGTCCTTGAATGTTAAGCACTCGGGAATTCTACTAAAATTTCGCCAGAGTTTTCCATGTAATATGACACTACCATCATGTCACAACAGCCCACAATAACATTGCCTCACAGGGCCATAACACAATAGCAATATAAATTGGCCACGCACGACCCATATGCATAAAAGAAAGTATACATACCTCATAATCCTGATGTTTCATCGTGGATCTCTGCTGGGGGCTGAAACAAGTGCGGGTATGTGGATTTCATTTTCTCTTCCGCCTCCCAAGTCATTTCTTCTCGGTTGTTATTTCACCACAAGACTTTGACTGAAGCTACTTCCTTATTTTGAATTTTCCTTACTTGTCTGTCTAATATGGCAATGGGCACTTCTTCATAGGCTAGCTTGTCTGTCACTTGAACATCGTCTATTGGAACAATCCTCGTAGGATCTCCCACACACTTGCGGAGCATGGAAACATGGAATACTAGATGGACTGACTCAAGTTCTGGAGGCAAGTCCAATTCATAGGCTACTTGACCCATCTTGCGGATAATCTTATAGGGTCCAATGTATCGAGGACTTAATTTCCCTTCCAAATCTCATTACCCCTTTTATTTGCGACACCTTCAAAAATACCCAATCATCAACTTGAAATTCTAAGTTTTGCCGGCGGTTGTCCGCATAAGATTTTTGGTGACTTTGGGCTGTCAACAATCGATCTCGGATCACCTTGACTTTTTCTACTGCTTGTTGAATTAGCTCAGGGCCTATTAGCTATACTTCTCCTATTTCAAACCATCCAATTGGGGATCTACACTTCCTTCCATATAAAGCTTCATACGGAGTCATTTGGATACTGGAATGGTAGCTATTGTTGTATGCAAACTCGATTAGAGGTAAGTGGTCATCCCAACTACCACCAAAATCTGGTACACATGCTCGTAGCATATCTTCCAAGGTCTGAATAGTGCGTTCGGCTTGCCCATCAGTCTGCGGATGAAATGCCGTGCTAAGCTTCACTTGAGTACCTAGACCTTCTTGGAAGGATTTCCAGAACTTGGCTGTAAACTGCGCTCCTCTATCTATGATAATGGATATCGGAATACCATGGAGTTGCACAATCTCCTTGAGATACAACCTTGCATAATCTTCTGCTGAGTATGTAGTTCTGACTGGAAGAAAATGAGTTGCTTTCGTGAGTCTGTCTACGATTACCCATATGGAATCATACTTGCTGCGAGAACGAGGTAATCCCACAATAAAATCCATATTAATCACTTCCCATTTCCAAGTAGGGATTTCCATTGCTTGTAACAATCCTCCTGGATTTTGATGTTCGATTTTCACCTGCTGGCAATTTGGACATTGAGCTACAAATTCTGCTATGTCTCTCTTCATGCCATCCCACCAATATACCAACTTGATATCATGATACATCTTTGTTGCACCCGGGTGAATAGAATATCGAGAATAATGAGCTTCTTCTAAAATTCGACGGTGCAATCCTGCAACGTTCGGAACACAAAGCCTGCCTTGGTATCGAAGAATTCCGTCCATAGAAGTTTCAAATGGAGACTTCCCTTTTCCATGAAGTGCGTCTCCATAATGGTTCAACTGAGGATCTTCACATTGACGTTCTTTTACTTCCATATTCAGGGACGAAACCGTGGGATCATTAATACCAATCCCTGCACTACCCGAATCAATTACACTTACTCCAAGATTAGCTAGTTGGTGGAGCTCATGAATCAATTCTTTCTTTTCCGGAGGAACTTCACATAGGCTGCCCATTGATCGGCGGCTAAGTGCATCAGCTACTACATTTGCCTTTCCAGGGTGGTATAAAATACTTATATCATAATCTTTCAATAATTCTAACCACCGCCTCTACCGCAGATTCAACTCGTTCTGTTTGAAAATGTACTGAAGACTCTTGTGATCTGTATAGATATCAACATGCACACCATACAAGTAATGTCTCCGCATCTTTAACGCATGAATAACTGTAGCCAATTCAAGATCATGAGTTGGGTAATTCTTTTCATGTTTCCGCAGCTGTCTCGAAGCATAAGCGATGACTCTACCGTGATGCATTAACACACATCCTAACCCAACACCGGAAGCATCACAATACACAACGTAACCATCTGGCCCTTCTGGAGTGTCAAGACTGGAGCTGAGGTTAGTCTGTCCTTCAACTCTTGGAAACTGCGTTCACAAGCATCATTCCATTGAAATTTAACTGACTTTTGGGTTAGCTTTGTCAATGGGGCTGAAATAGAGAAAAATCCCTCTACGAACCTTCTATAGTACCCTGTCAATCCCAGAAAACTACGAACTTCTGTAGGCGACGTAGGCCTTGGTCAAGTCTTCACAACTTCAATTTTCTGAGTATCAACTCTAATTCCATCATCTGAAATAACATGACCTAGAAATGTCACCGAATTCAGCCAAAACTCGCACTTTGAAAATTTTGCATACAATTCTCGGGTTCGAAGAATTCCAAGAACAATACGTAAATGATCTGCATGTTCTGATTCTGTGCGAGAGTATACCAGAATATCGTCAATGAATACTATTACGAATAAATCCAAGAGAGGCCTGAATACATTATTCATCAAATTCATGAACACTGCCGGAGCATTTGTTAGCCCAAACGACATCACCCGGAATTCATAATGGCCATATCTCATTCTGAAAGCTATCTTGGGAATATCTTCTTCTTTAACCCTCACATGGTGATAACCTGACCTCAAGTCTATTTTGGAAAACCACTTGGCACCCTATAGTTGATCAAATAAATCATCAATCCTTGGGAGAGGATATTTGTTCTTTATCGTCACCTTATTCAACTACTTATAATCAATGCACATCCGTAGGGAACCATCTTTCTTCCTCACAAATAGGACTGGTGCTCCCCACGGTGATGAACTGGTCTAATAAATCCCTTCTCAAGCAAATCTTTCAACTGTGCCTTTAATTCTTTCAATTCTGTCGGAGCCATTCGGTAAGGAGGAATAGAAATAGGCTTGGTGTCCAGCAACACATCAATAGCGAAATCAATCTCTCTTTCCGGAGGAAGGCCTGGAAGTTCATCTAGAAATACATCCGGAAATTCATTCACTACCGGAACGGATTGGAAAGTTGGCGACTTTGCTTCGGTGTCATGAACTCAGACTAAGTGGTAAATATAGCCCTTAGCTATCATCTTTCTTGCCTTAAGGTAGGAAATAAACCTACCTCTTGGAGATGCTGTATTACCCTTCCATTCAAGCACGGGCTCTCCCAGAAATTGAAATCGAACCACTTTCATTCGGCAGTCAATATTAGCATAACATGAGGCCAACCAATCCAACCCATAATCACATCGAAATCTAACATTTCCAGCTCAACTAAATCAGCTTTAGTCTGGTGGTCGTATATCAAAATTACACAATTTTTATACACTTGCCTAGCTATCACGGGATCACCAACCGGAGTAGATACCTCAAAAGGCTTGATTGGCTCGGGTTTCACCCCAATACGACCAGCAACATACGAAGTAATACAAGATAAGGTAGAACCCGGATCTATCAATGCCTACACATCATTGGAAAATACTGATAATGTACCTGTAACCACATTCGGGGAGGATTCAAGATCCTGTCGTCTGGCTAAAGCATACATACGAGGCTGAGTGGCACCTGAAGTAGATGCTCGTCCTCTGCCTCTACCTCGACCTGCTGGAATCTGGGGAGTCTGCCCTATCGGGCGCACTGAAGAGGAACCAGCTGCTGATCCCGTGGGCTGAGCCCCACCTCTACCATACCTCGAGGGACAATCTCGCATCAAGTGCCCAGTCTGTCCACAAACATAACAAGCATCTGTACCCTGGCGACATAGCCCCGAATGTAATTTACCGCACTGACTATACCGCGGCACTGGCAGTATCCTCTGACTATGATCACCCCCAAATTGAGAACCTGAAGCCCTCGAACTCTAACCCTGTCCTAAAGGAAAGGAGCGATCAAATCTCCTATCCGCAAATCGTGGAGGCGCACTAGTCGCTGACTGGCCTGAATGTCTGGGATATGTCTGCCTCGATCCCCCTCTGTAATCACTACCTGCCCCCATAGATCTGGCCCTCTTGCTTTGCCTTCTGTCAGTATCACGATCACCCCTTTGTGGATATTGTTGTCCTTCCAGATTCTGGGCATGGGCTTGAATACGGGAAATGTCCATCCCATCTTGCAATGAAGCCGTCAAACAATCCTTGAATAAATGTGGCCCTAAGCCACTCACAAACCTGTGCACCCTATCTCCCATATCGGCCACCATAGTCGGGGCATATCTAGCCAAGGAATTAAATTGAAGGCTATACTCCCGGGCACTCATACTTCCATGTTTCAAATTTAAGAACCTATCCGCTCTAGCTCGGCGGACCTCGGGTGGAAAATAATGGCGGATGAAGGCATCTACAAATTATTGCCAAAAGGGAGGAGGCGCATCCTCTTTTCTTGATGATATCCAATTATTGTACCATAATACCACTACATCTCGGAGTCTATAAGATGCCAACTCCACAGATTCAGTTTCGGAGGCATGAATAATCTTCAACGTCCTCAACATTTCATCAATAAAACTTTGCGGGTCTTCATTCGGCTTTGACCCGAAAAACTCCGGAGGATTCAAACTCATGAAATCGCGGGCTCTGGTACTAGCTGGTACTAGCTGCCCGATCACTTGGACACACATTTTGCCGCTGTGCCTGGGCGGCAACTAATTGCGTCAATAAATGAATAGCCTCGGTCACTTGTTGAACCGAAGTAGCCGGTGGAGGAACTGGAGCTGAAGCTCCTCCTTGTTCTTCTACATTGGGCGGGTGGAGGAAGTATTAGATGGGGCCTCATTATGTGACTCGCCCTCTTCTACATTCATTGGCGGCTCTCTTTCCACCCGCCTTTTCGTCGTAGTCTTGCCCTTCTGGGCGGCTGTAGCTTTTTCCTTTGGCGGCATTTCTGAAATCATAGCACACTATTAAGAGGAGAAAATCTTATAACACAGCTCTATCGCACGATCTCCTAAGATGAAAGATGGTCATTTTTCCTAAATGTCCTGTAGCCTCCTGTTTATTAATGTGGCGTGCAACATACCATAAACAAGACTCTACGAGACACGGCTCGTAGACACTTCTTAGGACTGAACTGCTCTGATACCACTTTTGTCACGACCCGACTAGGGGCCATGACGGGTACCCGGGGCTAACCACCGAGCACCACTCGTCCTATTACTCCTCATACTCATTATACACTTCTTTACTATTCATGTGCTCATAATCATAAGAAAACCATTTTTCATTTGGAAACATAAATACCTTAATATACATAAGCCCTTCGGCTATCAAAATAATACATATATACAATGAGGACATCGTGAGACCATATAACCCACACATGCATATCTACGAGCCTCTACTAGAGTACTAGACATATGGACGGGACAGGACCCCGTCGTGCCCAAAATACGTACATATACACAAAAGAATAAACCAAATAGCACCTCCGGAATAATGGAGTGCTCCTGTGAATCTGCTGGTAACTTCTACGAGTCTGGATCAACTCCCTGTCTACCTGTGGGCATGAACACAGCGTCCAAAGAAAACGGACGTCAGTACGAACATTGTACTGAGTATGTAAGGCATGAATGAAATGAACATGATAAAGAAATCATAAGTCATAAGGTGAAGATATAACCTGTGTGACTTTTAAGGGAGGGTACATTTCATACATATATCGTATACATATACTCATAGCACATATATTATCATAGCGCATACATCATCGTGTAATATAGATCATCATCGTTAACCCGTGTCCGGGTAACCATCAAATGCCGCCCACTAGTGGTGATCATGCTCGGCCCTCTAGGCTCGGTGTAAACATAGCAGTCCGCCTTAGCGGTGACATGCCCGGCCATTTAGGCACGGTGGAATCGTACGCAGCCCGCCTTAGCGGTGACATGCTCGGTCAACTAGGCGCGGTGGAATCGTATCGTCATATAGTCAACATAAACTTATCATTATCATACATATCATAGGCATATCATAGTCTTGTCATACTTAACATCGTAACACATTCATCATTAATATCATACGTTCATCATTAATCTTTTATTAGAACCTGGAAGTAACCATGGCTATGTCGGGGTGACTGACATGAGGTCGTGAACCCCCGACTACGTTATGGAGAGGTCATAATCATCATGTCTCACCTTGAAGGGACTAGCATTTTAAGGTGAGTGTACACAAGGAAAATCATCAATGAAACTATACTTAGGATTATTAATCTCATGGACGTCGTATGTTACTCTAGGATTTCTTTATACTCAAATTCATCATCATCATTATCATGCTCGTCTATAGCTCTGTATAGCCATGGGCTCATAATTTCCATTAATAGGAAGATCATGGAAAATTTAGGAGATTCATGCCTTAGAAGGAAAGGATTAGCCTTACATACCTCTTTCGTTTAGCTACTCTATCACTTGAACGTTCCTCTCCAATATTCAAGTTTCTACCTTCAAGGGAGTTCATACTCATATTAGATAATCGATAACATAAGCGTGTTTGAACTAAAGTTAGAGAAAATTGAGCAGCGTCCCCTTTACTTATACTACTTTCTCCATATCATATATCAACTCCCCAAACGTCAATAGCAACATTCATAATATCATCATCAATATCTTTTATCAAATTCATCAATATCCAATCCCCACAATTTCCTCTCAAGGTCATCCATAATCATGGTCATAGCACAACATTACATTCATTCTCATCTAATGTTTCTATCATACTCTTAACATCATTCATAACATAATTACAATTACAATCACAACATATCAATATTCATGATTCACCCCAAACTACTACCCAAAAATGGCACTATTCCCACTTTCATGACCCATTTCCTATACCCTTCCACAATCCAAGTGTCTCAACTTTTTAACACCTTAAATAACATGAAATACCATGAAACTTACCTTAGATGGTGTAGGAATAAGCCTTGAGTTGAAATACTTCACTTGAACAAAACCCTAGTTCCACCTTCCATGAGATTTCTTGACTTATAGGAACTTTAATGTGTTTCTCACACTTAGTTTTGTTGGTTTGATGAATTTGATCATCAATTTTCTCTTGGGTTCTTGTTTAAGAAGTGTGTGGAAGGTTCTAGAAATGTCTTGAGTCATGTAGAATGAAAATGAAATGAAAATTATGAACTTGGGGTCCTTTATTTAAAAACTTAAAATCTGTCCCGACGACATTATACGGACACTTATACGGTCCATATAAATCTATACGGTCCGTATAACTGACCGTGAAACTTCTTCAGCAACCATCCCTTTCTGTGTCAATTTGACAACACATTATACGGTCCGTATAAATTTATACGGTCCGTATAAGTGACCGTGAAATCACCCCGTCAGCTTCTCGCTTCTGTGATCATTATACGGCACATTATACGGTCCATATAATTTTATACGGTCCGTATAAGTGACCGTATAATACCATCAGTGAGGGACTTCACTGTGACGATTCTGCGGTCCATTAGACGGACCGTCTAACATTATACGGACCGTATAATCGGCCGTAGAACCCACCTTTACTCCGATCTTGTTCTCGTCACTTCGTTTGATCTCCAATCCTTATGGAACCTTCTTGACACTTGTTTAACACCTCATTAACGATCTAAGGGACATTATAATTCTTCTCTAAGGCACTATTAAATCATCATTAACTGATTACTCGTAAACCCTTTCCGACACCTATCGTATGCCCTGCCTTTTCTTGGCAAACTTTCTTCTCTTACTCCGAATGTCTTTGCGACCTTAATTAGGGTCATCAAATGTCATTCCTTACTTATTCAATTACCATATTCTCGTGCTCTTCATTAGTCTATTCATTATGCATCAACGGGGAATTTTTCGAGGTTTAACAGCGTGAAATTAGGCACGCTTTCGGTCCTTTCAAGATCCTATTCCACACACCTTGCGATTAATGCTTCTCCTGGAGTATTAGCACATCGTACACTTCTGGCCCCGGATGTAGGGGCACCTATGGAAGATCCATACCTATAAATAAAACGAATAATAAAACAAATAGGATAACCTTACTAGGAAAGCAAATCTTGCAAAATGGTTAAGAGAATATAACATAAATAAGCAATGTTAAAATAGACATTGCCAATTTGGCATAAAGGGTCCGTTCTTTCGATAATTTAAAAAAAATACCAAAAGAAAATCTCCTACAATATTTTATTTGTCTTCTTTCTTGTTCTCTTTTTCTTATTTTTGGTTGGGTGGGGTAGAAAAGAAAGGGAGCATGTGACATATAATGTTGAAACTTCATCGTATTTCATATTCGGACATAATATTTGAATGCAAAATAATCCACAAAAATAGCAAATTTAGGTGCAACAAACCCACGAAAATAACAGTAATATAAGAGCAAATTTCTTCAAAAGTGCTACTTAACAAATGAGACGAAATTATTTCACCAAAATAACAGTAACAATGCTTCTAACAATCATGTTTAAAGTTCAGATAAAAATCACACAATCAAAAATTAAAAAAATACATACAATCAAGAAATCTATATATAATATAAAGCTAGGCATAGACAAGGTGATGGGCACCTCTCTATGGCCTAGAATCATATTTATCTTGTTTCTCCTTTTTTTGACATTTTTCTCTCTTATTTGGTTTATGTTTTCTTCAACATCATTATTATTTATTTAATGTGCAATTAGAGAGGGTAATTATAGGGTGAAACATAAATGATAGCTTTATTGTTGGAATTGAAAAAGACAATGAAAAGTTGTAACTTCTTCAATAACTTATTGCACTCAACAAATCAATTAGCCTTCGGTACAGTTTGATCTATCCCCTTATTTAAGGTCTAGAAAATCTGCAAACAAATAAATCAATATACCTTATTTATTGTCATTCCTTAATATTACTATCATTTATGCCCACGTTCCTTCCTTATGAAAGCTTTCCTCAATTCCTGATGAATATCAGTCATTAGTTATTTCTTATTCTTCTTATACCCACGTTGCCACCACCATTAAATCCCATTACTTGGATCCTTCATAACATAAATATAATGGCAGCTAGGTTAGACCTATAAATAGTACTCCAGAAGCATTTGATTTCAAGCACACATCCTCTTCCATTTCAAAATCAAATTCATTTTGGCTTTATATAGATTTTTGTCTCACCTCTTTCTTTCGTGGGCCTTCCGTTCAAAGGATTAGCAAAAGGATTGGAAAAGAATTTGTGCAACAGATTCACCATTGTCTCCCGGAAGTCTGTCTTCGCTGCATCAACATTAATTGATCAAGGTCTGGAGAGAAAGTTAGAAATTAGTTTGAGAGGATAGTGAAGGAGAGTGTATTTAAAATTTCATGGATATTTTTTCATGTTCTTGTACTAAAGAATATGCAACAATGTTAACAAAGAATTCATAGGAGTTCTATTCTCCTCTTCTTTCTTTCTTTTTTTTATTTGGACTCCTTTACATTGTTCATTGTAATGTGTGATGAATTCATAGAATAATTATGGAATTATTGGGATGGTAAAAGAATATAAAAGGAAGAGGAAGAATTGTGGGGATTTTGCATAAAATCTGAAGTAAAATGAGGATTTTACCGATTTTAGACGAGAATCAGAAAGAACAAATTAAGAGAATATTAATAAATTATGGAGTGAAAATAACAATAGGTAGCAATTTGCAACAGTCATGATTGAGGTCAGGGGCACAGAAACTCCAACTTTCAACACGGAATATAAGTTTATGTGTAAAAAATTATTAAAATTGTATATAGAGTAGATATGAACCCATAACTTTTAAAATATAATGAGTTCAATACTAAAAAATTTAAGATTGAACCCACAGAATCTAAATCCTGGATCCGCCTCTGAGTGAGGTGGTAAGTGACTTTGAAAATGATAAAAACGGGGGCAAAAAAAGAAGATTAGTTTCACAGATCTATCCATCTTGATTCTATCATTCACGTCCATTTATGGCCACAATTTGTGTCATTTGTGCATTCCCTCAATTCGGGGAATTTATCAAGTACACTCCATACTACTTTCCTTATTTTTCTACTTTTTATTTTGCCGTTTAATTCATTTATTCTTAGATTATGAAGATCTTTTAAAGATAACTATACTCCAATTTATGACACATAATAAATATGTATTAAACAACACAATCATGCACAACAATATACTTTACCTACATACACCTATATTTACAAAAAAAAAAAGTATAATAATGAAAAATGTAGTTTCACCTAATATAAATAGGTAGTGAAGTTTAATTTCTAAATGATGAAAACTAGCGGAAAACATTTTTGAAATTTGTTTTAGGATTTTTTTTTTTTTTTGATGTAAAAGAAAAAAATGAGAGTGATGTTGTTATGGTACTTTATAGTATCATTGGAATATGTTAGGATTGTTATAAAATAATAAAGCAAAGAACAAGAATAATTGTAGAGAAAGAGAGAAGAGAGGAGAATTCTTATTTCTCTTGTTAGGGATTAATTTACAATGAAGGAAAACCTTTATATTTATAGGGGAAAAGTGACTTGATTCCAAAGTCACAAACCCTAATATTTCTCCTAAAGATAGACATCCATAATAATAAATAATATTTATAACACTCCTCCTTGGATATCTATTTGATAGATAATGTGCCTCGTTAAAACCTTACTAGAAAAAACCCAGTGGGAAAAATTCTAGTGAAGGAAAAAGAGTACACATTTCTAATAATACGCCATTTGGTTGCTTCATTAAAAACCTTACAAGGAAAAACCCAGTGGGACAAAAATCTTGAAAGGGAAAAAGAGTATAACGCACATTAACTCCCCCTGATGAGAACTTCAATCCAAAAACTTGAATCTTCACATCTCAATCTTGTGCACCATCTTCTCGAAAGTTGCAATTGGTAGAGACTTGGTGAATAAATCAGTCATATTATCGCTCGAGTAAATCTGTTGCACGTTGATATCACCATTCTTCTGGAGCTCGTGTGTGAAGAACAACTTTGGTGAAACTTTCCTTGTGCTTTTATGAATCCTCTCTTTAGTTGGACTATGTATGCCGCTGCATCTTCAGTCTTTGGATAGAGTTGCATCGGTATATAATATTATTGAAAACACTCCAAGTGCATTCCTGACTTGCTTTATAAACAGATGTTACCTTTATATGATTTGACTGTCATATAGAACAACATTGTATGACTATAATCCCTCATAGTCATAGAAAAATATATAAATGCATTAATTGCATAAAGATATGGCACTTCAGGACCAAACAATTCTGCAAGTTTCTCATTTCAACTTCTTTCAACAGATAATATATTGCTTTTGAGAACTCTTCAAGAGTTTCAATAATATTCAAGTAATCAACTTGCACCAACAATATGACAGATTTTGATTTTTACAAAGATGTAAGGATAAATAGAGTCATTTGTGCCCTTAGTCAGTAAATATTGATTAAGGTGATAAAATCGCGTTCACCTTGCTTAACTTAATTCATATAAGAATTATGAACAAATTTCTACAGCTTGTATATGCTTCAGGCATTTAAAATTCTTCAGGAATTTTCATATAATTTTGTCAAGTAATTTATATAGGTTGTGACAACATCTATTTCTATTAAATATGTGACATCTTCGGGTGTCTGGACAGCAGGTCCAATAAGCTTTACGCTTACCAAGATGCGTCATTTCACTTGATAATAATTTCTACGTTAGCATGCTTTAATAGACGTAGAATTTAGATTCTCACAATCTTTTACAATATTGCGCTATATTGTACCAAAGATATCGTCGACGATATATCATTGGTATCGGTTCGCAATGTGACATAACTTATTGAGATCTCATCACTTCCATTATTTTTAGGTACCTAAACCTCTCATGAGGTTTCATGAAGTGTTATGTCGTAGGCTCTTCAAGAGCACATTGCCTCCTTATAATGATCATTGTCTCCTTATAATGATCATTGATCATTTTGCTCTTCTTTCTTTTCAATGATTATTGCGTTTGGAACCGATTAGTCTACCACGCTTCATGTATGCTATAGACTCTATCCTTCAGGGACATGAATTTAATAGGAGCATTTTGCGGCTGAAATTAGAAATTAACTTTGGGTCAGCAAATGCTTCTAGCATTTGAGTTGAATTATCTTTTGAATGAGGATCATACTAATGATAATTCATAACATATTTCTCAGCTGCTTCTTCTCTCTCCCTTATGTTAGAAAAAACTAACATATATCCCATCTTCTTTAGGGGAATCCATCTTTGTGCATCACGGTAGATTAATTAATCATATACCACGCATAAAAATTGTTAGATGGAAATATCTGGTTCCTGACCTTGAACTAATTGTGAGGGGAGAATTTATCATAATTCTTTGGTCTGAAGCATATAAGTGTTGTTGTATGCTATATATCATATTTCAGATCAACACATGAAGCTTTGTTCTCATAAACAATGGTTTAGCTATTTAGTAGAGGCATTTAACGTCAAACTAGTTTGGATATAAACCAGCATTAACAAGATGAATTATCTTGATTACATAATCTGAAAATTGTGCTCTCAACTCAATTATTTTGAGCAAGTAACTTTGCATATGTCAAACTGCGGGTTGACAATAAAAGCACATGTAACCGTCTTATCGATGCATCTATTTAAGACATCACATAACAGGTGAACGACTCCATATTCACCTTTTATATTTTTTTCAGAATTTAGGGAACTCAATCCCAACTTTAGCCAGTATAATCAACTTATCATGAGAACAAGTAACAACAATAAACTCTTGAAGAATCTTCTAGTTCTTCAATATATGTCAAATACTCAATTTTCACATCATATTTGAATCGGGATGGCCAACCGCTCATGCCGACTAATAAAATTATTTATACTAGTAAACTTAAGGTTTACCATACCATGTGTTATATGTTTTAGTAAACTTCTGGTTTACTATGACATTTTTTTTTTTGCACCAATAAACTTCCGGTTTACCATGTGATTAATCATGCTTATATTTGTGTAGTACAATTTGGAGAATAAAGAGGGTAACCATTCACATACATATTTCTTACCCAATATGGTTTGAAGATATTTAATACTCCAATCATTTATAGCTTCAATATGATAGCAACTTACTTTAGTAAACTTCAAGTTTACTACAACTTGTGTTTCGATCATAACAACTTCGTATGTTACAATCTAGAACGAATTACATAATAGTATATAAGCTCTTCAAGAGCATTTAATTTATTCCCCATAATCACACATTGTTTGGACAGTACTAGTGCCATGATCTTCTAGATAAATAGTTAGCTCTTCTGGAGCCCTTAATTGATGTTGTACTAACAAATATTACCTTCACATCGCTGGTGTCATGAGAAAAAAAAACGTTGCAACCAAATGAATATCATAATGACATTCTTAAATTCATACATGACAAAACGTAAACATTAAGTTATACAGTCTTTGGTACTTCTATCATCAACTTCTATGGTAAATATCTCCTTCAGGGAGAATACCTACAAACATCCGAATATTTTATATCAAAGCGACAACCACATAGTTATTTCTTTCTTCAGGAAAGTTTTTGTATGAATTGTTATTTCCTTCTGGAAAATCAGTAAGTAAACATAATATCTTGATGTGGTTATAGGAGAAAGTATTCTATAAAATTTGTATCCTTCTGCCTTAGATTGATACAAAATAAAAATATCCAAGATGATTTGACGTACGACAGGTATGTGCAGCAATGACCTTCATACCACAAAATAACATTTTTATCCTTCGTTGTTTTATCTCTCCAGGAGATGTGTTGTGGTATTTCTTCATTCACTTCGAGGAATGAAACTTGATCATTTAGATGAGCTTTATACATAATTTTCAATAGCTCATTATTTCTCTCAACCACAAGAAACATATTGAAATACCACCACTTCTGATGATTATGAGCATAAATTTAACACTACGTCTATAAGAAAATTCAAAATTAATAATTATGAATAAGCAAATCACAATAAACTTCAAGCGCAGTAAAAAGTAGCACAAGCATATTTTGATCTCAATTAATAAATTGGTCCTCACTTGCAACTGCTTCAAAGAATAATTATATAGGATTAATGATCAAAAGAGTTAATATTTGAATTGGTTCTATCCTCCCTTTTTGGCATCTACGTTGTTGCCTTTTGGATCTGCCTAAGTTATTCAACTCGATTACAAGTTTCTATATCTAGATGAGACCTTCACACCCGTGCAACTTATTGGAGCACTCGTCACAGAGGCTGCAATATAAATGGTTATCAACAAAGTTAACTTCCTCGATACGGTTCAAAGTCTTTCTACAGTCAAGAGTAAATTTCAAAATCTTATTACTTTAGGAGTAAAATTCAAACTTACTACTTCAAGAGTAAAGTTTAAAGGTTTAGTACTTCAGGAGTAAAGTTCAAAATTTTCTACTTCGGGAACAGATTTTAGAGTTTGCTACTTCGGGAGTAGATTCCTGAGTTTCTTACTTCGGGAATATAACATAGAATTTTTTTTCTCAATTATTTTATCTCTTCTGGAGATGAGTCGTTATAACTCCCCAAGCAAATGCACATCTGTATTTATAAGCTTTATTACATGCTCTCACATTCACTTCAGGGAATGGATCTGTATTTGTAATATTTATCAAAAGTTCTCATTCTTCGAGAATGTAATATAATCATTTGAACGTGCCTTAACCATATCATATTTATGATAGCTTAGTACCTCTTTAAAGATGTTGCTACTTCTGGAGCAAATCGAGGCATACATATATAATATAGAGAATTCTCTTTTAACATGTCACGATAAACCAGAAGATGAAATATTGTGATAATAATCTTACTTCCCACATCAGTACTTGAAGAACAATGCGTGACAATAAAAATTTAAATATATCACACAATAATCATATAGCCATAAAGTTACTGTCATAAATATGATTGATTTATCATACTTACCTTCATAATAGTCCAATGTCCATTGCAAACATATATTTACATAGTAATGACACAGTAATATGTAATTGGCGCTGTTAGAATACATCAAAATACATGACCACGTAGATCCAAATACTGCAGCATATAGCTTATAAAATTTAACATGACAAGGAATATATTTACTCCACAAGAGAATTAGCATAAATAATTAATGTTGAACCTTTACGTTAAAAAAAACAGTTAGGAGATAAAAATATACTACTAATTATCACACTGAATAAGATATGTCATTAGAATAAACTACTTTATCAACAAATTCTTTGGCAGACATGCGCTGACAATATATATATATATAACCCATTATCAAATTAAAATGGATTTCTGGGAAGCGTACCAGGCATAAGGATGACAAACCGAATTGTTGGTTGATATGCTTAACCAATACATCACGGTGGAGATTGAAAATTAATAGAGACTCGTGCTGATAACGTGTTATAAAATAATAAAGCAAAGAACAAGAATAATTGTAGAGAAAGAGAGAAGAGAGGAGAATTCTTATTTCTCTTGTTAGGGATTAATTTACAATGAAGGAAAACTTTTATATTTATAGGGAAAAAGTGACTTGAACCCAAAGTCACTAACCCTAATATTTCTCCTAAAAATAGATATCCATAATAATAAATAATATTTATAACAAGGATTTGATTTTTAGTTCCTTTTTTGAAATAAGTTTTATGAAATACTTCTTTGAATTTATATTTTAAATTATCTGTTTTAAGTAAATCTGAAGCTATTTTAGTTGTTGCAAATAACTATTTTTTGATTATTTAATTGTTTAATAAGAAAAAAATTATTTTGTAACTTAAGTCTTCTGTAACCGCGCGAAGCGTGGACCAGTTTACTAGTATAAGATAAACAGATATCATACATCTATCATAAATACACAACATTATATGAGTTAGAAAAAGTACCTTAATTTAGATATAGCAACAAAAGGTTTTTGATGAAGAAATTGCTCCAAAAATCAAACCCCAACGCAGGGAATAAAAAAAATTAAAAAGAAAACAAGTGAAGGATAAGGAGAAGGTTTTTAGAGGAGAAGGGCCGTAAGTTGGAGAAGGTAGGAAGAAGGTAACAATGGTGGAAGAAGGAGAAGGCAAAAAAATAATTAGGGTTCGTTTCTAATTTGGGGGTTCTGATATATTGCGGACATCAATTTGTTTTACAAAATATAATTTATATTTGTAAAACGTGGAGTAGCCAACGTTTTATAAAAAATATATTTAGGCCAAACGTCGGCTAATCTACGTTTTACAAAATAAACGTGGACTAGTCTACATTTTACTTATAATATTTTTTTTTTAAATATCGAAATCTAACAAAGTGAAAAAAAAAATTGTATAACATAGGGTGATCCACGATAAACCCCTTATGGTTTATCATGGAAAGGGCAACCCCCTTTGATTTTTTTGTGGCAAATTCATGCCTTTTAGGCTCCGGACTCTAAAATAATATATAAATTCTCTCATAACTTATACATGTATTAATTATGCAGGATTCTGGATTGCAAACCAAACACCATATTAGGTGGGTTGAATTTTATACATAGCAAAAAAAAAAAATGCTACCAAATATGATATTACTTAACCAGCTACCAAAAGTACAGGGAGCACGCTGACATAAGGTCATAAGAAAGAGAACAAGTACATCTAGACACTGAATGAACAAGTATTTTTTGAATGCTAACAAACTCAAACTTATTTTGTGTCAGATTGGATTACAATTTTCTCAAAGCGAAAATAAGAAACTGAAATCCAAATAATACAAAACCGACCTGAACACGCACACCTGGTCAATAGCCATTTTGAATTTGTGTATCAAAGGATATATCCACTTAGTTTCAACTGGATAACCTTGTACAACATCAATGTGTCTCCAAATAATTTTTGGATGAGAAGAATCATAAATTATCTATCTATAAGAAAATCATAACGTAAAGTTAGGGTATGTTGTCCCTAGAAATACAGGATTTCGTGTTGCAACAACATACCCAGTGTAATCCCACAATTCGGGTCTGGGGAGGGTGGTTTATAGACCTTACCCCTACCTTGGGAAGCTAGAGAGGCTGTTTCCGATATACCCTCGGCTATCCCAAGGTACAGTAATTGAATGTGTGGCTGCACAGCTGAACCTGATAGATTCCCTTTATTCCCCCTATTTTGTTCTTGTGATGACTCTGTGAGTAAGTTCTACAAGTGCCCGTCTTGATCTCTGAACATCCTCATCATCGCTCTCTGGAAGAGAGTCAATTGCCGCTGACGCAAGGCTAGCATGCTTTCTTGCAAGTTCTCTTGTTCTCTGTATCCCTCTGCTCTTACCAAGGTAGTCCAGAGCCTGCAATTTCGATGGTAGATTTTGGTTCAGTGATCACAACTAAATTTCACACATTATATGAGAAAACCAAAACTCAATCAGGACGTGGAACGTAAATGGATGTGGCAGCGACACATTTACACCATCATAGTCATCAGCAAAAACTAGCAATAAAAGTCAATCCAGAAATCCAGAAGATCATAGCATTAATCTAACACAGAACATCACTTCCGACGTTTTTTAAAGCTGAGAACCAGAAATATGAATATACCACAATAGGCATTACTAAGACTCAAATCCCAGAGCACAAATAGGAACAGATGGTCGTATCACAAATTAGTTCACCATTAAACTTTGAAAGGACAATCTTGGATTATTAACTAATTTCACTCAACCACTGCATCCTGTTGATGGGAACATTTTATGTAAAATAGAAACAAATAGAAATGAGGAATTCATACAGAACTAAAGGTATGGACCTGATAGAAAATCGTGGCATATTTACTAGGGTAAAATCACCTCTTATCATTTGGATAAATAAATCATCTCATCATTTTCATAAGTGTGATAAATTAAGAGGTATAAGGAAATTCAACCACAAATTTATAAGAATACAGAGGTGATTATGGACATGTTAAGAGAAGATGAAACAAAAATGCTTACGATCTCCACATTGACAGGATCATCAAAACCTCGGTCCACCAGCGTACGCAGTTGAGGAAATTCCTCCATGGCATACAATATTGGGGCAGTTACTATACCCTACAAACACAAAAGCATTCCAAAGAAACTCAATACTTATGGAAAAGAGATTGAGAATGCCCTCTTAAGACATGACTCCTGAATTTGTGAATGAGCACATCATGTAAAGGATTTTCTAAAGAGTATGAATCTATCTTTCATCGTATGACATCTGGAAGCGTCAAGTCTGAGAAACTAAGAACGGCACAGAGATGAAAATTTAATTGAAAATACAAAGATGAGAAAATCACTTAACACTCATCATTGTTGGAACTAAAACAAAAGAAAGGAATACTTAGAAGAGTATACAGGAAGTATATACCTCATTTCTATGCTACAGATTTCAAATAATCTAGTAGAAAGATCCAAGCTCTCAACTTTTCACTTGCAGTAGTTGAATTCTAATTATCATATAATAACAACAGCAGTAGAGCAGTCGTCCTGACAGTGGTAGCGGTGGTGGTAGTCGTAGTGGTAGTTGCAGTAATAATAGTAGTATATTAACAACAACCAAAATAATAGGTAAAAAGATTTTAAAACAAATGGAGTGGCAGTTGCTTGCTAATTCGTAACTTATAAAGCATATATATGACCATGCTGTGAAATCCAAAGCAAAAAATGAGTAAATCTGCCAGTAAGCCAAGGCACCCTACATCCTAAACTGAAGCCACTCTTTTATGTCAACTAAAGAGTTAAAAAAATGTGAGAAACAACTAGCAAGGCCAGAAAATTTACATGACGAATATCAGACAATGAACCCTTGCCAAGAGTTGCAGATGTGCCCGTGAAATCAAGAACATCATCTATTAATTGAAATGCCAATCCCTGCATGAAGAGACATAGAAAGCAAGAATTCAGAACCAGGGAAACTCTATTGGTAAACTACTTAAACAGGACTTTATTTGTACAATCACAAGGAAATAGTGTATCCGCCGAAACTGAAATATCTACCAATGGTCATGTTATAAGATGCATATCAGCAACTTATGAGTATTTATACACTACATTTCCACCCAGATAGCAACAATGAAGAAAAGGTCAGAACATAGAACAATTTTTACGTTTTACTGAACCAATTATAACCCAAATGTGAATATATTAAGTCAAGTAGGACTCTCATCAGAAGACTATACAGACCAAATTTTTTCCATAGTCAAAAGCCAATATGGAGACTTCAGCAGTATGCCCAGCAAGTAGTGCGATTGATTTGCAACTATTTGAAATCAATGATCCAGTCTTGTAATATGTTTTCTGCATATAATGCTCCATGCTGCAAAAGATGACTAAGAACATTAATTTCAGAGAGAGGTTGGTCAAAAAGTCTAACAAACAAATAGACCAGATTGTAAGCAACCTTGAGTAACTTGTAAGTGGATGGTTCATTTCCCATTCTCCATATAAAGTCTATACATATCTCAAATTATACAACCCAACCGCCATACCATAAATATTGACCATGAATCAATCAGTTCTTCCATCCTCCTTTTCTTTACCTATATCAATATAATTATTCATGGCACATTTCTGTAGAATAAACTCTACTCCATTGTTTGAATATATCCTTGATAAAAGATTGAAATTGTCAGTCACGTTTTGCTGGTAACATGTAAAATTATGCATTTGTCAAGAGTGTCTGAAACATCTTACTCATTTAGATATATCTGAGCAAGGATTCATCCTTTGCAATAGTTTAGACCAACAATACGGTGTAGTGGTGGCTTGCTTTTTAGAGAGGAAGGTGGACATTAAGTATTGGGAAAAAATGGTTCAGCGGCTCTAGGATTTTCCTCTACCAGTGGTGATGAGAGATTTTTCTGTACTGTGAATGTGAACATCAAGTTTATTTGTGATTGATGGAATGACAATCCTCCATCTCAAATTGAAGTGTAGTGCAACTTTGGAGACAAATGAGCAAAAAAACTGGTGTCCTAAAACAGAGAGGATACGGTTAAAGTTAGTAAATACCCTCGCCAGCTAAGGTATCAGTTGAGAAAGCTAGGCAAAAGTGCATGTTTTAGTATGCATGCTAACATGAGATTCCACATTTATTGGAGACATACACCTAACACCCTAAAAGTTAAACGCAATGTTAGTGTCCTTAAAAGGGATATAAGCTCGGTCTTATTTCCTCCAACTGCAAGCATCCCTTCGCTCATAGTATTAGCACGCTTTACTCATCAAACTAAATCATTATGATTCAGTAGTTAATTCATATTTATCTGTTTGCAGCATCTTCTTTGTTGAGTTGATTCACAGGCTTAACATGTCCAAACGAGGTGTTGTTCCTAAAGAAATGTGGTTCAAATTTATTCCATCCTCTGTTCCAATGTTCTGTTATGTAGCCACAATTTTTACCCCAATCCCCTTCTTCTACTAAACTTATACTACAGATTAAATAAACGAAACAGAAAAAGAAAAATCTAGAATTCTACAAAAGATGGTGAAGACTGAAGAGAGAAGGAAAAAAAAATTATTCAGTAATTTTCCACATCTTTAACCAGTTAACCTTCTTGATTTCTTCTATTTTACTCTGTTTTGTTAATAGTATCAGAAAGTTTTTTAGAAAAGTGTTTCCAGCCTTTCAGGAGGTCAAATATGGGATGCATGGAGTAATAGAGAAGTGGGACACCTAGTGGGAAAGAAGATCAGAACCGCTTGGACATTGTAGCGAATTTTCGTCTAATGACTTCTTTTTGTGATAATTTTCGTCTAATGACTACATAGAGAATATATTGCTAAGGTGGATTATCCTTGATGTGCCAGGAAAAAGAAGCTAATGTAGATCATAAAAAATATAATATGACTACCTTCTTTTTTTATCAAGTAAAAAGTTTAATTGATATGAACAAGGCCATCTTGGCCGTATACAAGTGGTATACCAAAAAGAGGAGAAACCTACGACAAATGGTTCTCTCCAGATACCCAACCCTCTATACAAACAGGAACTACATGGGTGCACCAAAAGAAAATAAGAGATCGGAGACTACTCCTCAACTGAGCAAAGCTCATCTCCACCCCTTCAAAAGCTCACCTATTTCTCTCTTTCCAAATAACCCACATTAAAGCAAGAGGAGTAACGTTCCAAGCCTTGTGTCTATGACTACCTTCTATCATTTAATCTTTGATAATTGACTACTTGTGTCATTATACTGACTTTATTTCATACTATCTTCCAGTTAAAATAAGGTCTAATCTATAGTTATATAGTTTTATCTTTTATTTAAATGTAGAGTTCTGCAGACTTGGCTATAGATAGGACACAATGGAGGAAAACAAATCCATATAGGTGATATCTACTAGTTGGGAACAGGTTCTAGTCTTCGTAGTATATGAGTCTCTTCCTATCTGCTGCGGCATCTGCACTATGCCACTACCTTTCAAAAGAAGTAAACAGGCACTGATCTGATTTATATGATTAAATTTGGGAAGATGTAATATCTAGTTAAGAACTCACGAAGTGTTTTAATGTCTCGGGATATAGATATATTTTAGTTGACATAATTTCAATGAGGGTCCACAAAAAAAGTAATCTGCACTCTACCAGCATACCTACAACGTTCATCCGAAGACGTCGTAATTTGCATTGTCTCTCCAGTAATAAGATGTTTCACAGCAGTTGCCATAAGGGATACAACCTACAAGATCAGAGTGACAGAGCTGAAGAGAGGATGACTAGAGGTATAACTAAAAATAAAGCAACAGACGTGTTAGCTAATATTAACCTTCCAGCTAAAATCCTTTCCCAGTTTGCTGGTATTGCCATTTTTCTTCTACTTTTTTGCTTTTTAATGGACGAGAGGCAAAAGACATGCATGAATGGAACAGGCAGCAAACTAAGTGTGGTTTTTTTCTTTAATAGGAGGGAAAAGAACTTTATAGAGTTGCACGGCTGGAAGCAAAACAAGAGCGGTTTGTTTGAGATAAAATGTATAAGTTACAAAAGAATCCCTAACCATAAGAGATTAATTTGCATGAAACTACACGAGTTAATTAGTTAAAAGGTGTATACAAACCGTAATCCTGTACAAATTAAAATTCTTTATCGTTGACCATCAAGAATTTATAGAACGAAAGAATGTACAATGACAATAAATCCCCAGAAAAGAAGACTTAGGATAAGTAGGAATAGAACATAACAGGCCTTAATAATAAGAGTATAATGAACATTGTGGTTCCACTCTTGTTAATTGTGCAAAATATTTAACGTTTGCTAGAGCCAAGAGGAAAAGACAAAGTACCTCGGTATTCTTCAAAGAGGCAAGTGCCACACATGCTCGGGAAAGCAGAAAGTCTCCAGCTAGTACTGCTATCTGCACCAAATAGAAGTGATAATAGGGTCAGCAGATAGCAAGGTCGCATAATTTAACAACCCACATTACAGAGTTGCTTTGTGAAATATAACCCACATTACAGAGTTACTTTGTGAAAAATAACCCACAGGTGAAAATTGCTCTTTGACCCACTTATTTCAAAAGCGAAAAAAGTCCATTTCAAGACAATTGCTCTTCCACCCAAGAGGAGAGCATGAGTCCTGACCCCCCCCCCCCCCCAACCTCTCACTATCACTCGGCCTACTCTAATTCTAAAATGACTGCTTTAATATAATATTATAATTAAAACGTAGTACCGCTATCTGTAGTAAGAATGTCATATCCAATATTCTACTTGGTGATATAAGATACTCCCTCCTGATTCAGTTTATATTACACCTTAGTTTTCATTAGGGCACGTTCAAAATGTTTGACATTATTCCATTACTAAAAATTTTCTATACAACTTCACAAGTTTCAAGAATTTGAATCATTTAACTATGTATAGTTTAAACTTTTCATATGATAGTTTCTCTATCACACTAACTTTTCATCATTACTTTTATATCTAGAACTCCTTTAAAATGGAGAAATTCCTGGTAGTGAGCGCTTCTCCAGTAATGGGCCCTACCCGGCGTGAATTTGGATTAGTCGGGCAAGCGAGTTCCGGATATTAGATGGTTAATAAAAAATACTATGAACAACATAAATCCATCTCACTACTGCAAAATCTGCTTGCTTGCATTACATGGAAGATTCTAACAAGGAATAACATATTTCAGAAAAGGAAAGCAAAGTACGACTTGCCTTATTTCCCATCACTAAGTTTAAAGAACCTATCCCACGTCTTGTGTCAGCATCATCCAGTACATCATCATGAAGTAGGCTGGCAACCTATGGAAGAGTGAAAACAGAAAGTTGACTTGAAGAAAGTTCTAAGTAAATGGGATTCTAAGACCAATTAATAAACCAATGTGAATTTGAGGAGAGAATACGAAACATCAACTGAGTGGCCATGCTGGTGTTTCTGATTCATATAATCTGTGTCAACCATGCCAAATATGTTGGCTCATTGAGAGAAACCTATCAGAATAAAGAGACAGAATAGTTACATGGATCATCTCAGTGATCTCAGCTATACTCTGCTGCCTTGTACGCAAATCCATGGACAAAGAATCAACATCCACTTGGAGTGCAGATCTAGAAATTGGTACGTTCAATGCAGTTGCCATCAACAGCAGAATCTACAACAAACTGCACCAGTGTATTTATCTTTCAAAGGAAAGTGTATGAAACCATGAGTTGAAAAATCAATGCTGCATTGACATGATACAAACTTGAAAAATCGACATTATGATGGATCTGGCCAAGCAACTGCACTTAACTCAATAACCATTTAAAGCCAATAAGAAGCACCACCAAAGTAAAATATTTCAAGAGGGTACTATCTGTATCGACGCCACAATGGTACTTATGTTGGAATTACAAAGATTTCAACTAATACAAAGACTTCAATTCATATCCCTTAAAAGAACACCATTGCTCATTAAATAATAACTGTATTGGAAAATTGCATATCTAATAAAATAGATTTTTTTTTCTCAAGACCTAATAAAATTAAATTATTTCAACTAAGTGTTGTTTAAATGCAACATAAAACTTTTTTTTTTTGATAACCGTGGTGTCCTGGGCCAGCTTTCTCGCACCTCGACTAATTCCACGGGATACATTCCATGAAACGTTTATATGCCACTAAAATGCAAAATAAAAGAAAAAAGGAGATCCAAGTTGTTGAAAGTTGATAGGATTCAGTTCATTTTTTGGTTTGCGAACTTTTTCTGTTTCTTTAGTCTTTTCATGTTTATCCCTGTTCTATTCACATTCTTTGTTTTGCTTTCAGTCACCTCCCCTGGAGAATCAAGCTTGAACCTACTAGAAGTGCAACTAAGGGTGTGTTCGGTATGAAGGAAAATATTTTTCAATTTTGTCATGTTCGGTTGGTCAAAAATTTTGAATAACATTTTCTCTAGGAAAACAAGTTCCTTAAAAATGAGGAAAATTACTTCCCTAGCGGAAGTAGGGAAAACAAGTCCTACAAGTGGTTGAATCCTCACCACCCTCCAACACACCTCATCTTCACCCCCACCCCCGTAGCCCCCATCCCCACCTCCCCACACCCCTAACCCCACCCCACCCCACCCCACACCCTATAGTATTTGTCTAGATTATATACAAATGCTTTTAGGATAATATGTTTTGCTTACATACCAAACATAAGAAAATAAGTAAGGAACCCACTTATTTTCCTGGAAAACATTTCCTTCATACCGAACAGTCGAACACACCCTAAGAGATATTCTTTTTCTTCCCTAGTTTTTAAGAAAACATGTTTTAAGCCTTCTGAAATAAGTGTATATCTCTACTATTTCAAACCCAAATGTATTAACTTTTCACTAAGCAGCAAGCACTTAGTTTTTTGAAAGAAACTCAGTAATTACAAGAATCGTGATTTTTTTGGAAGCTATGCAGCCTTCATCAAAGGAAATGTGGATTTTGCTTTTCCAACTATTCACAAAAGCATGTGCACCAAACTAAAGATAAATGTATAGTACACATAAAACTTCAGCTTTGGAGTAACAAATCATACTGTGGGTCGAAACCTCTTTCCTTCTACTCCCATTTTGAAGAAATACTCAGCAGCTGAAGCCAGCTTTGGGACCTGTATACAAATGAAACAGGCTGTCATCTAGCATCATGAATGTAGCAACTGCCAAACCACAGAACTAGTTATATACCTTAGCAACCACCATTGATCTCAGCCTGTTTGTCACAAGGGATAATTCATCTGCAACAAGGGAAAATGGGTCCACTTGCTCCTGAGAAAAAGAAAATAGGAAACAGTGTGAAAAACATCACCCTTCTGCAATTCCTTTAAAGCAAAGGGATTTTTTTTATTAAAAAAAAAAAAAAAAAAAAAAACCCCAAAGAAAAATAAGATAAGAAAATAAAAGACTTGATGATTTGCATCAGGAAGAAACTCGAACTACTCAGAAAAGACCTTAAAGTGGCAGGCTCCACAATAATGACACTGACAAGAGTATTTCCCGATCTCAAGAAAATTCATCCACTTGGTCGACTTCAAGAATTTTGAATTTGATTTGTCTATCCTGACTAAAACAACCGGAAAGGAATAAAGCGAAAGGCCCTTCATCACCACATACTTTTTTTTTATGACAAGGGAACCCGCAGCCGCTACCCTTTTGGTGCGCACAGGGTAAACCCCGCTCCAGTGCAATAGCCCGCAAACCACACAGCAGAGATAACCCACACTAGGCAAGCCCCGTGCGACGAGCTCGACCCAGAAGGCAAATCCCCTGTTGTCGTAGGCAGGGGCTTTCGAACCTGAGACCTCCATTATGGAAGCCCCGTGTTCAACCAATTGAGCCACCCTGGCGGGTATCCCCACATACTCTTGATTAGACTATGGAGAAGCAACTGTTAATATTTTTGTAGTTGCCTAGACAGTATAATAATTTTTTCCTTCTTGAGTTACTTTTTTTATCTTTAAAAGATCACTTTATCAATAAATAACAGCACCGGGTAGGTGCTGTGGTGTTTCTTCTTGAAATATTTGATCACAACATATTACATTACACGAAATATAAACCATAACATCCACCAGTGAGGAAGCTAACTAAGAATAACGACATTGAAATATGATGTTAGCAAAAAGATAGGGCATAACATGATTTGTGTATATTTAAGAAATAAAACACTCTACAAACCTCTGCTACAGCAGTGCTTTGATGATGAATTTGTTGCCATCTACCACTAAGAGCATTAGAAACCCGTGAATGAAGTACTCTGCAACCCAAAACCTTAAAATCACCAAAAACAAAGACAATAAAGCATGAAAAGTCACAAATTGGCAATAACAGAAACAAATTTAGCAATTAAACTATGCAATCCTAACTAATTTGGGATTGTCGTGTCGTTGATTGATTGGCAAGAAACCTTAAACTTGAACCCAACATCTCCTTCATCATTTTACAATTAAAATCACATATTCCTATAATGATATGGATTCAAAATAGGGAAAGAAGGGCATATAAGTGAGGCGGCGGCGTTTAGGGGGAAGTCTAACAACCACTTAACAGTATTTTAGTAAGGGAGAATTAAGAAATGGACGGTCATGATTAGATACAACCGAAGGCCAGCATCATGTGAATTTTGGGCATGTTCTCTCGAGCTCTTCTGTAACTCACTTAACCTCTTCTCTCTCATATCTAAATTCCCTTCTTCTTCTTCTTCAATCTCTAAGGGTGTGTTTGGTAATGACGGAAAATGTTTTCCTATTTCCCCTTGTTTGCTTGCACTAAATATCTTGGAAAATGTTTTCCTCAAAATAAGAGAATATGTTTTCCTAAAAATTTTGACGGACAACATTTTCGGGATCAATAAAGACACACCAATGCATCCCCAACCCCAATCTTGCACTATCCATCCACAACTCCTACCGACCCCCCAACCCACCCCACTACCACCCCGCCTACCCCCATCATCAAAAGTTGCACTCCGAATTCAAAAAACTCAATAGTGTTTTGCTTTGAATATATGCACATGCTCTTAAAATGACATTTTCCGACTTGCTTACCAAACACAAGAAAATGAGTAGGAAAATCACTTATTTTCCGAGAAAATATTTCCTTGGTAAACATTTTCCATCATACCAAACACACCCTAAATCTCACCTCTTATCCTTTTTGTTTCTATCTGGACTTACGAGCTATTGCGAGTGTATTGAGCTTTCCTAGTTTCCAATTCAGGTATTTTGAGCTGAATATTACCTGAGGACTGAGTTGGGAGCTCGAATGGAGCTTACATTGATTTGTCCATGGCTGTAATGAATTCCATTTCCATTTTATGTTTCTTAAGTTGTGTTACAACAACATACCCAGTGAAATCCCACAAGTGGGGTCTGAGTAGGGTAGGATGTTCGCAAACCTTACCCCCAGGGGCGGATGTAGTCAAGGCCCAGGGTGTTCACCCGAACACCCTCGGCAAAAAATTACAGTGTATATTTAGGGTCAATTTTCCGTGTTCATGTAGATATATTGACTTTTGAACACCCTGAACAAATGCAAAAATAGGTTCATTTATTTTTCCGAACACCCTGATTGAAAATCCTGGATCCGCCACTGCTTACCCTTACCTTTGTAAGGTAGAGAGAGGAGGGACTTCCAGGGGTCACCCATCCTAGTACACTCTCACCCAAGCACGCTTAACTTCGGAGTTACTGGTGGGATCCGGTGCATTAGTGCATGTTACTTAAGTTGTATTAGTGGCAGTTAATTACATTTTCAGCTTAAATCTTGCAATCCTAAACACTGTTTCATTGGTTATTGAGACATTTCGCTAATCTGGGCAGTAAAAAAAAAAAAAGATTAAGGCCCTAAACTAAAACAATATCTGTTCGCAGTTAGAGCTAAAAGATGTAACATTAATTAAGAAACTAGACATGACAAGGAAAAAAAAATTAATTCACCTTTTGAGAAGCATGGATGTGATTGGAATGGTGTAATTGTTGATGGGGATGTAATGAAATTGAAAATAGCCATCGGCATCTACTCAAACTGTTTCTTGAAATCTGATATAAACCCATCCTTTTTGTTTTCTATGTATGTATTATTTGTGTTTTTCTACTTTTGGTGTAAACAAAATCTATTGGGGGATTTGATATGATAGATCTAATAATTGGCAAATTGTAAAATGATACTGCTGCCTTTTGTTTGCTATATGTGTATGTGCTGAGTATACAGGAAGAATTAGCTATCGGTGAACTTTTAATTGTGAAATTAGTACAGGAGACTCGTGGGATCACTGAAAGCAAAATTTAATTAAATTTGGGATTAACAAAAATTGGGGTTTAAAATGTATTTTTTAAAACTTTTTAATCTTTTATATAATATAAAGAGACCCCCAACTTAATCCAACAACCCACCAACCCCCTTCTCCTCCTCCCATCCCTCCACCTAATTTTTTTTAAAAAAAAAGGTTTTGATATTTTTTATTTGTTTTTTCATTAGCCACCCCACCTCCTCCCACGCCCCCACCCTCCACCAATTTTTTTTTTTGAAATTTTTTTTAATCTATTTTCTTTTTTACCAGCCGCCCCCTTCTCCTCCTCCCACCCCTCCCTCTCCCCCCCAATTTATTTTTAAAACAAAATTGATTTTCTTTATTTATTTTTTTATCCCCCTCCTCCTCCTCCCAACCATTCCCGTCCCCCAAAAAAAAAAAAAAAAAAAAAAAAATTTTTACCAGCCCCCACTCCTCCTCCTCCCACCCCTTCCCCCCAATTTTTTTTAAAAAAATTTTAATTTTCTTTATTTGTTTTTTCACCCCCTCCTCCTCCTCCTCCCAACCCTCCCCACCCCCCCAATTTTTTTTTACCAGCCCTCACTCCTCCTCCTCCCCCCCCCCCCCCAATTTATTTAAAAAATAATAATTTTCTTTATTTATTTTTTCACCCCCCTCGTCCTCCTCCTCCCCCAACCCCCAACCAATTTCTTTTTTGTTAAATTTTGAAAAGTTTTTCTTTTTGTTTTATTGCACCCCCCCCCCCCCCCCCCCACAAAATGATTTTTCTTGAAAAGAAGTTTTGAATTATTTTTTTTTTTGATTTCTTACTTCCCCAACCCACCCAAAAAAATTAATTTTGTTTTTAGAAAAAAGTTTTGAAAAGTTTTATTTTTGGTTTTTTGCAACACCCCCCCCCCCCCCAACTCCAAAAAAAAATCTTGAAAGGAAGTTTTGAATTATTATTTTTTTGGTTTAGGAAAAGTTTGGATAAAATCCAGGTTGTTGTTGTTGTTATGTGTTTGTAGTGAAATAGATGGTTTTTCTGTTGTTGTCCTGGTATGGTTCAGGGTTTAGGAAAATATATCCAACAGATAGTTTTTTTGTTCTTGTCCTGGTATTTATCTGGTTCTATTTGTGGAAGATAACCAACAGATTTGTAGTTATTGCAACAAGTTCTACACTTTTTGCAACAAGTAAACAATCTGTTGCAACGACTCACTAATCTGTTGGACATAGCTTCAGTTATTTGCTTCTGTTTGTAGAAGATATCCAACAGATTTTTAGTTGTTGCAACAAGTTCTACACTTGTTGTAACAAATAGACAATCTGTTGCAACAACTACAAATCTGTTGAACATAGCTTCAGTTATTTGGTTCTGTTTGTAGAAGATATCCAATAGATTTTTAGTTGTTACGACAAGCTCTACACTTGTTGTAACAAGTAGACAATCTGTTGTAACAACTACAAATCTGTTGGACATAGCTTCAATTATTTGGTTCTGTTTGTAGAAGATATCCAACAGATTTTTAGTTATTGCAACAAGTTCTACACTTATTGTAACAAGTAGACAATCTGTTGCAACAACTACAAATCTGTTGGACATAACTTCAGTTATTTGGTTCTGTTTGTAGAGGATATCCAACAGATTTGTAATTGTTGCAACAAGTTCTACAGTTGTTGCAACAAGTAGACAATCTATTGCAACAACTACAAATTTGTTGGACATAGCTTCAGTTATTTGGTTCTGTTTGTAGAAGATATCCAACAGATTTTTAGTCGTTGCAACAAGTTCTACACTTGTTGTAACAAGTAGACAATCTGTTGCAACAACTAAAAATCTGTTGGACAAAGCTTCACTTATTTGGTTCTGTTTGTAGAGGATATCCTACAGATTTGTAATTGTTGCAGCAAGTTCTACACTTGTTGCAATAAGTAGACAATTTATTTATGAATCAACAAATGTTGAGGAAAGATATAGTCAAATTGGCAGCCAAACTGACAATCAATCCTCAAAAAGTGATGAAGAACAGAGCCAAGAAGCAGTATATACAAATGAAGAAAGTGAAGAAGAACTAGAAGATGAAGAAACTGATGATGGAAATGGAGGAGATGAAGTAGATCAAGGAAATCTGCTACACCCTAGAAGGTAGTTGCTGAACAAATTATTACTTAAGTTGTGGTATTTGGAGGTTGTTGAACAATTTCTGTTTTTTTGTTTTTCCTTTATGTTATTTGTGAATGATGTTTATGAACTTATTTATTTTGATTAGTTGTGGTATTTGGAGCCAAGGTGGCTGTTGAACAATTTCTAGTTATGAACTTATTTATTTTGCTTACTAATTGTTGCAATAGATGCATACAGTAGAATTGCTTAGTTGCTTAGTTGTTGCAACAAATTACTCACCTTGTTGGAAAAAATCAAACAATTGCTTAAATTATTATAAAAATTAAAAATATATCGCAACAGATGAGTTAATTATTGCAACAGATCATACACTTGTTGAAGAAGTTGCAACAAGTTACTAATTTGTTTCAACAGATGGATCTGTTTAAACAAGTCACTAATCTGTTTAGACAAGTTGCCTAAATGATTGCAACAGATCATACAATTATTGAAGAAGTTGCAACAAGTTACTATTCCGTTCCAACAAGTAACTAATCTGTTTAAATAAGTTACTAATTTGTTTAGACAAGTTGCCTAAATGATTGCAACAAATCATAGAGTTGTTGAAGAAGTTGCAACAAGTTACTAATCCGTTCCAACAAGTAACTAATCTGTTTAAACAAGTAACTAATCTGTTTAGACAAGTTTCCTAAATGATTGCAACAGATCATACAGTTGTTGAAGAAGTTGCAACAAATTACTAATCTGTTTCAACAAGTTACTAATTCGTTCCAACAAGTAACTAATCTGTTTAAACAAGTTACTAATCTGTTGCAACAGATAGTACAGTTATGGAAAAAGTTGCAACAAATTACTAATCTGTTTCAACAAGTTACTAATCTGTTCCAACAAGTAACTAATCTGTTTAAACAAGTAACTAATCTGTTTAAACAAGTTACTAATCTGTTGCAACATACCATACAGTTGTGGAAGAGGTTGCAACAAATTACTAATGATTTTAGTAGATATATATATTGATCAATAAATATGGTTGATTTCCATTGTTTATCACTAAATATGGGTGAATCAAGTAGTTCTCATCAATTCACTCCAATGATCACTCCGTTTAGTGCGTATTGGACTTAGTTGATCATCTATCCTGACCCAAAACACCATCAAATTGCTTAAATATATATATTGATCAATAAATATAGTTGATTTCCATTGTTTATCACTAAATATGGGTGAATCAAGTAGTTCACATCAATTCACTCCAATGATCACTCCGTTTAGTGCGTATTGGACTTTGTTGATCATCTATCCTGACCCAAAACACCATCAAATTGCTTAAGTATATATATTGATCAATAAATATGATTGATTTCCATTTCTTATCACTAAATATGGTTGATTTCCATTGTTTATCACTAAATATGGCTGATTCCCTTTATTGATCACTAAATATGGGTGAACCAAGTAGTATATGTTGCAGCAAGTGTAGTATCTGTTGCAGCAACTGTGGTATATGTTGCAGTAACTGTAGTATTTGTTCTAAGAATACACTTAGAATTGTCCATCTAATCCATGAAATTACTATCTAATCCATTAAGGAGGTTAGTAGATATATATATATATATATATATATATATATATATATATATATATATATATATATATATATATATACTAATACAAACCTTTTGTATTCTCCAAATATACTATCCATTTTTCTTTGAAAAATTGGCGGAGCTATCTTTAATCCAAATGACATTACTAACCATTCGAAATGTCCTTCAGGACAGGTGAATGCAGTCCACTCTATACTTTCTTCATGCATTCGTACCTGCCAATATTCTGATTTACAATCAAATTTGCAAAATATTTTCTTTCCTTGGATTCTATTTATTAATTCTGTTTTGTCTGGCAACTTATATCCATCTGTTCTAGTATTTCATTAAGTCTTTTATAGTTTATTACCATTCTCGCTTTTCCTCTTACTATTTCGCTATGATTTCTTACCATAAATGCTGCAGATCTATGTTTAGAAGTAGATCTCCGTATTACTCCTAAGTCCAATAGTTCTTTTATTTGTACTTTAAAATCTTCTACATCTTGATTTGTTGCTTCAATCGAAGCTATTTTAATTATATAGTCTGGATTTATTATATCTAATTTACATACAATCTTATTATTTTTCCAATGTTTTAATGGTTTTTCTCCTATAATTTCTATTTTATCTAGTATTTTTATTATATTATCTAGGTCTTTTTGATTTTTTATTATTCCTATTCTTTCTATTCCTGTTTTAAAATTATATAACTCTGTCTCTATGTCTATTAAAGTATAATTTTTTTCTAACGAATCCTCCGCTCCTAGAATTTCTTCTTCTTCTAGAGTTAATTTTTTTATTTCTGGCTTATCTTTACAACATGTATTATTTTCTTGACACTCTTTACAACAACTATCTTCTTTCTTTTGCAAGTTGTGTTGTTCTGGTGTAGGGATCTTCTTATGACGGATTCTAGTTTCAGTCTTAAGAACTTGTACCGGTGTATGAGTAATATTTTTTAAGAAAATCACTCCATCTCTTGTAATCATACAGCTGTCATTATTATGTAACATAAAGTCTAATCCTATGACAAAATCTACATTTATATTAAGGCCTCTTACCCATATCTTATCCATTTTATAGCTTGGTTTGTAAAATTCTGAACATGTATTTATAAAGCTAATGTAGGCCTTATGAACATAATGTCTATATATGTTATGTGTTCCATCCATTTGCATGGCTACAATTGGTTTTTCTAAATTTTTTATTAAATTGGGTGGAATTATTCTTTTGTTTATTATGCACTTTGTGCATCCTGAATCTACTAATGCTAACGTTTCTATCTCATAATCATCTATTTTAATTCTTGCAAGTATTTTTATTGTTCCTAATTTTTTATCTTCATTACATACTAATGCTTCATGGTCTTCTATACTCATTAATTCTGTTTGAGAACCTTCTAGTATTGTTCTTAATGGTTTCATTATTGGTTGTATATTTGATAATCTTATTTCTTCGTCTTCACTATCTACCTCTTTTTGTTTTCTTTTTTCTAGGTTACATAATCTAGTTTCTAATTCATTTATTCTTGTTTCTAATGTTATTATTCTTAGATTAATAGTAGGGTCTTCAATTTTCTTATGAGTTTCCTCTCTGTTTATTTTTGTCTTAAATTCTTTTTCTATACACATTGTACATCCTTCTATATAACAATTTTTACATTTAGCTCTTTTGTCTCTACTAGGATACCATTTACAAAAGAAACATGCATTACTATCCAATCCTTTATTTCGTTTGAACTCATGGTTGCAGTCTTCCGCTATATTTGCTAAATTATCTATTGTTTCTAAGTCTAGATTTTCTAATCCTATTTCATTGATTAATTCTTCTTCTTCTGAGTCTGACGAGTCTGTTTTAATTTTTTCTTCAGTGTCTACACTTACTATAGAATATATATTTTTTGTATCTGACATATATTTGTCTACATTTATTAATATTTCTTGAAAATCTTCAATTAGCTGAGAATTTCTTGTCTTATTATTTATTCTTTTTCGACATGTATTTGCTAAGTGTTCTACGCTTCCACAAGTAAAGCATTCTAGTTTATTTTTATAATTCCTTTCTGTTCGATATTTTGTTACATGCCTATTTCTGTCTAAATAAGGTTTTCTAGCTGTTGATTTTCTAAGATAATATTTCTTTCTATTATATTGAGGATAATTTCTATTATAATGTGTTCTATACTTTTTATGCTTTTTCCTTTTATAATTGTCTTTATCATAGCTTTGTGTAGTGTAAACCACGCTTTTACAAAAGTTCATTTCATTTTGTTTTAGCTGTTTTTGTATCTGTATATGGGTACATTTTTCTTGTAGTATATCCATTATATGTTGTATTCTATGTCTCATAGACCATTTTAGATTAGGATTTTGCACTACTCCGTCTCTCTTATTCCATCTATCTTTTATTTCTCTTCCTAAAGCTCCTGGTAGTTTATTAAATAATTTTTTACCTAATTCTTGATCAAACGCATTTCCACTAATAGTACAGTAGTAAAAATAATCGTTTAAAAATTTCTTAATATGAAACCAACTACTTATACTTAGTTGTTCTAACTTTATTACCGCATTTCTTTGTAGTACCAATAATCCACTATTTGGATCTTCCCCTGTAATTAAAGTATGCATTTTATTAGTAAATTTATATGGATTTGCTCCCATAGATACTAAGTGTTGAAATTCCATTGGAAAATTTTCCTTATAAGCTTCCCATAAAGCTTTGGCTGATTCTCCTAAAAAAGTCTCTAAATATTTATACATTGTTTCTGCGTCTGTATCACTATATGTTTTTATATAGTCTGCCACTACTATTCCTTTCCAAAGATCTATTACTAAATTCCATCTTTGTGGATCATGTGCTGCTATATTTAATATTTTACCTTTATTACCTCCTTCTTGAAGAATAATGGGTTCTTCTATCGGCATTCTTTTTCCGGATGATTTAACATTGTCTATAGGTTCTCCTGTTGTTCTAAAAACTCTTCTTCTAGGTACATTTCCTGTACTAGTATCTACAGTGTATTGTTCTCCAACAGTTGTTCTTTGAAACGGACTAGAACTAGATGCACTGGATTCTATTAATTCTTTTTGACTTATTATCGAGTTTATTTCTATTTCGTCGTCACTATATGGCATATCTTCTAATATTTTATCGAATTCGTCTGATTTCTTTTGATATATATGTTCTACTCTATATCCCCAATTATCAGTTCGGACTTCACATAATTTAAAATGACTTATGGTTTCTTCTATTGTTAGTTCTCCTAACTTACACCCTTTACATCTAAAAAGTATATTTGTGTTTTCTTTTTGGAGTCTTTTTGCTTCTTCTATAGCTATGTCTACTTCAAAATCTTTTTGTATTAATTCTATGTTCATAAAGGTTGACTCAGTAGTTTCATTTTCATGTAGAGTACTTTCTTCTTCTATGTCTTTTTGTGACGTATAATTATAATTAGTAAAACGTATAGATGTTTCTCCCTTAGAATTAGTATACATTAGGTGAGATTCTGGCTGTAGAATATTTTTTCTATTAAAATCTTCTAGATTTCATTCCATCCCTGCATATTCTTCAGGATTTATCTTTATGGGTTTTATTAGTTTTATTCCTCTATTTCCCATTACCTCTACTACATCTTCTACCTTAATTTTAAATTTTGTATTACTATTATTAGTCATTTTCCCTAGAAATCCTACGTATATTAATAAATTATTACCGTTACACATCTCTTCATAACCCTTGGTCTGTATTCCTATTTTTATGTGCTTTCCAAATTCTGCTAAATTCATTATAAAATCTGGGCTAATATAAAAGATTCCTCAATTATTTGTCATGTCTACCTCTGTTAGTCCTATTATTGACTTTTTCATGTCTGACCATCTATCGTCGTAAATCACTATTAGAACTTTAGTTCCTAAGTTCTTTCTAGTTAATCTTTTTAATCCTGCTACTATTAATCCCATATGCATTAAACTTCTTCCAGTATTTTTTATTTGTCTTACAGCCGCTGGGTCTATTAAACTTATTGTAGTAACTTTAGTTCCTATGACTGATAATTGTTCTTCTCTATAATGTCTATATAATTGTGTTGTGCTTGAGAACTGTCCTATGTTATATAAGGTTTTTGGATTTAATAATTTTAATTGGTTTTATTGAAAAATTTGTATATCTCTATCTACGTCTATTACCTCACTTAGCTGTTGATTGTTTTCTTCTAGTGTTCTTCTACGTAAAATTCTTGATAAGAAATTATTACATATTCTATTAGCTGAAAAACTTACTCTTGGTCTTTCTTGCCTTTCTGATCCTCCTTTGTTTCTTGGTCTAGTTGAAAGAAGGTCCATCTTTGTGGTTTTCTGATTACTTTAACTTTTTCTTTCTGAGGTGTTATCTCAACCTTCTTCAATTGTTCTATTAATTCTTCAACTCCTTTATTTTTAGGGGTCTCTTTATTTTTCTCTTTTTGTTGTTCACTTAACCACCGAACACGTTCACCTAATAATTCTAACCTTGGTACTATTATTTCTATTTTCTTTATTATTTCTAATATTAATGAAATTATAGTAATATTTTGTTGTAGTATTATTTGGTCCGATTTAGCGTTAGGTATATAATCTTTATAGTCTACTGGTAAAGGTATAGACTTTTCTATTAATTTTGAGGCTTCTTCTTGAGCTAATGTTGGTCTACTCATGAAAGAGTGATTTCTTTTAGTTCTGCTACTGTCTTTTTTAATTCTCTAATGTCACTGGTTAAAACTTCTACTTGTTGCGTTATTTTAGAGACTATGTGGGTTGTTTTTAGTTCTATTTCTTTTGGTTTTTCTGTAATAACTTTAACTAACTTTTCTATTTCTGTCTTTGTAGGTAATTTTTCTAGATTAAATTTATTAACTAGAGTCTGAACTTTCTTTTCTAATTCTAATTCTTGTGTTTTTAAGTAATCTAGATTTTGTTCTAATTTTTCGAATGTTTTCTTTTGCTTAGTTTGAGATGCTTCTACCACCTCTAATATTCTAGTGATATCTTTATTATTTTCTTGTATTTTTTCACTAAAATTTATGAGTAAATCTACTAATGTATTCAACTGTTTGTCTTCACTATGTAGTATATGTTCTCCGTTACTGAAATTGCACTTTATAATACTATGGTCTTTTAATGCTCTATATTTCTTTTCTGGGTATATTCTTAAGTCTAAGTATTACATATACTAATACAAACCTTTTGTATTCTCCAAATATACTATCCATTTTTCTTTGAAAAATTGGCGGAACTGTCTTTAATCCAAATGACATTACTAACCATTCGAAATGTCCTTCAGGACAGGTGAATGCAGTCCACTCTATACTTTCTTCATGCATTCGTACCTGCCAATATCCTGATTTACAATCAAATTTGCTAAATATTTTCTTTCCTTGGATTCTATTTATTAATTTTATTTTGTCTGGCAACTTATATCCATCTGTTCTAGTATTATCATTAAGTCTTTTATAGTTTATTACCATTCTCGCTTTTCCTCTTACTATTTCGCTATGATTTCTTACCATAAATGCTGCAGATCTATGTTTAGAAGTAGATCTCCGTATTACTCCTAAGTCCAATATATATATATATATATATATATATATATATATATATATATATATATATATATATATTCATCACTAAATATCGTTGATTTCATTTGTTTAACACTAAATATGGCTGAATCAAGTAGTTCACATCAATTCACTCTAATAATCACTCGATTTAGTGCATACTGGCTTAGTAGATCATCTTTCTTGACTCAAAATACTGGCAAATTGATTAAGTATTAGATATTGATCACTAAATATCATTGATTTCATTTGTTTATCTCTAAATATGGGTGAATCAAGTAGTTCACATCAATTCACTCAAATAATCACTCGATTTAGTGCATACTGACTTAGTGGATCATCTTTCCTGGCTCAAAATACATCAAATTGATTAAGTATTATACATTGATCACTAAATATAGTTGATTTCCTTTGTTTATCACTAAATATGAGTGAATCAAGTAGTTCACATCAATTTACTATAATAATCACTCGATGCAGTGCATACTAACTTAGTAGATCATCTTTCTTAACTCAAAATACTATCAAATTGATTAAGTATTATATATTGATCACTAAATATTGTTGATTTCATTTGTTTATCACTAAATATGGGTGAATCAAGTAGTTCACATCAATTCACTCTAATGATCATTGGATTTAGTGCATATTCCTGACTCAAATTACCATCAAATTGATTAAGTATTATATATTGATCACTACTTATCATTGATTGCCTTTGTTTATCACTAAATATCATTGATTCCCTTTGTTGATCACTAAATATGAGTGAATCAAGTAGTATCCGTTGCAACAACTGTAATATCTATTGCAACAAGTGTAGTATCTGTTGCAACAACTGTAGTAGCTATTGCAACAAATGACATAGTTGTTGAACAAGTCCTTACTCTTGTTGGATAAAACACAACAAGTTACCCACTTTCTGCAACAAGTCACTCTACTTGTTGGAAAACCCCAACATGTAACTTAGTTGCTGCAACAAGGCCTGTCTGTTGTTGCAACAGATTCCTTATTTGCTGGAAATCTTTTAGTAGTTGGATAAAACACAAGTTACTAGTTGTTGCAACAAGTCCTGTTGCTTGTTGGATAAAACCTAACAAGTTACAGATCTGTTGCAACAGATTCATTACTTGTTGAAAACTGTTCAGCAATTTATTAACAAAAATACACACAGTTGTGATTTGAACACGATCAACATATCATATAAACCAAGTTCACAAGCACCAAGAACAAAGATTACCATTCTAAAAAAGAATAACATTAAAATGTCATAAAGTTCCAACAAATAACTATTATTACAACACAGTGCAATTAACAACTATGGAGCATTTCGGCTTGGACAACAACTAGAAATCTGTTGGATATTTACTACAAACAAAACCAAATAACTGAAGCTATGTCCAACAGATTTTTAGTTGTTGCAACAGATTGTCTACTTGTTGCCACAAGTGTAGAACTTGTTGTAACAACTATAAATCTGTTGGATATCTTCTATAAACAGAATCAGATAAATACCAGGACAAGAACAAAAATACCATCTATTGGATATCTTTTCCTAAACCCTGAACCATACCAGGACAACAATAGAAAAATCATCTATTTCACTACAAATACACTACAACAACAACCTGAATTTTATCCAAACTTTTCCTAATCCCCCAAAAAAATCAAAATTTCTTTTCAATATTCTTTTTTGAGTGGGGGAGGGGGGTGGTGCAAAAAAAAAACAACAAAAAAAAAATTTCAAAACTTTTTTGTTTAAACAAACATTTTTTTGGAAGGGTGGGGGGGGGGGGGGGTGTGCAAAAAAACAAAAAGAAAACTTTTCAAAACTTTTTTTAAAGAAGCAATAGTGAGGGGTGGGAGGAGGAGGGGGGCTGGTGAAATTAAAAAAAAAAATATTAATTTTTTTTGGGCGGTGGGGGGAGGGATGGGAAGAGGAGTGGAGGTTGGTAAGAAAAAATTAGAACTTTTTTTAATTTTTTTTTTGGGGGGGGGGGGGTTGGTGAGGGGTAGGGGGAGGGTTGAGGGAGGAGGAGGACGAGGGGTGTGAAAAAAATAAATTAAAAAAATCAAATTTTTTTTTTGGGGTGCGGTAGTGAGGGTGGGAGGAGGAGCTGGGGCTAGTGGAAAAAAATATCAAAACTTTTTAAGGGGTGGTGGGGGGAGGGTTGCGAGGAGGAAGAGGAGGTGGGGGTGAAAAAATAAATATTAATTTTTTTTAGGGGTGGGGGTTAGGGGGTTGGGATGAGGAAGGGGGTAAAAAAAATCAAAAAAAAATTGCCGGGGGGGGGGGGGGGGGCTGGGAAGGTGGTGGGAGTGTGGGGTCAGGGGCGGGGTTTGGGCAGGGGTAGGTCAAAGTGTTAAAAATAAAACTTGAATGCAAAGTGTTAAAAATAAAGTTGAGGGTCAAAGTGTCAAAATGGAAATTTTTGGACAACTTCAAAACCCCTTAATCACTAATAGAGAATTATCATCTCCACCTAATAATTAAAACTTAAGTCACCTCTCCTAAAATAAAAAATTAAAGAGTCACCAATAATTAAATGCCCCGAGTATATATATTTGGCTAGAGTAGTAGAAAAGAAAAAAGGAGAAGGTCAACGTGGAGTGGTGCCCAGGGTTTGACGAACGACACAACCAATTTTTTTAGGAAAAATTTCAAAAAATATACATCTTTTGAAAATTATTATGCCACGTAGCCTAATCTATCTATATACTCCCTTCGTCTTATAATAAGTGTTACCTTAGCTAAAATTTTTTGTCCCATTATAAGTATCACCTTAGGAAAGCAAAACATAAATTAACTAGTTTTTTTCAATTTTACCCTTAGACAATAAAGTAACATCTAAAAAATAATTGAAAAAGTCACATAGTAACTTGGTATTATTGGATTCCTAATGTCAAAAGGTTTACTTCTTGTGTATGCTCTAATCAAAAGGTAAAAATAATTTATTTTTATTATGTAGGAGTAATTTGGTAAACTTCACATTGCATTATTGGTTTCTTAATATGCGTGTTTTTGGCTAAGGTGACACTTATTATGAGACGAAGAGAGTCTAATATAAAGTTAGGCATTAACAAGGTGATGTGACACCTGACCACCATTTCTATTTATCCTTTTTCTCATCTTTTTGGTCTTTTTTCTCATTTTCTCCTTAAAATAATTGTTGAAAAATAAAGTTACTCCATAAGAAATCTATCTATCTAGTCTTGTTCCTTAAAATAAACTTGTCTGAATTTTCCATTTAGACATCTGAGCTTAGTCTTGTTCCTATTGAACCCCTGAACTCAAGCTAAAATGTGTTTATTAAACACAATAAGCTTAGCGAGTTGGAAACCTTTAAAGTAGCTAATTTATTTTGCTTTTGCTTTTTTCTTATTATTTCTTTTCCACTTTTTCTATTTTCTCTCTCTCTCTTAATGTAATTTACGCCTTAAGGAGGCGCAACCCTTTTATTTCTTCAACAAGGAGAGATACACATATCTGATGTTGGAAAATTTGCAGAAAATCTGAAAACATAAGCTACCTAGATGTCACTACCCAAATCTGACACTCAGGCCGTGACCGGGCACCTTCCGAGCTTCTACCCATAAGGCGAACCCTCTAAGTTAATCATGCGAAAATTAACGAATAAAACGAATAATATGCGAAGTCTTATAATATAAAGAAAAGTGCGGAAGCGAAATACAAATACTGAGTCTTGACCATAAACCCCATAAAATGTCTAAGTCATGGAACTACTAGTCTGAATATAAAAGTATGAGACGTAGCTCGGAATACTACTAAATCAACTAAAGAAGAAGAGGCCGCCTGAAATACAAATACTGAGTCTTGCCTATAAACCCCATAAAATGTCTAAGTCATGGAACTACTAGTCTGAATATAAAAGTATGAGACGTAGCTCGGAATACTACTAAGTCAGCTATAGAAGAAGAGGCCGCCATGATCTAGATCATGGCGGCTCACCTTGACTGAACTGGACTGAACGAAGCTGGAATAAATCAAGTATCGGCTACCTGGTCACTGTTAACCACACCTGCACACATACAACATCAACAAGCGTGAGTCTAAAAGACCCAGCAAGATCATCGACACTCTCAGCTTACCCCTGGGGCAAGTCTTTGAAATCCCCGATAATGCATAAAAGCAATTACACAGTACAAGTATATTAAATATATACAAACACTGAAGCTAAAGCTAAAATCATGAAGCATAAACAAGCAAAACATGAAATACTCTAAATCTGAATCTATGCTCACGGGACATAATACGTATTTAACTATGTCATACCCCGTTTTCCGGAGAGGGCATTATTTACCCCCATCTTACCCGGACGAGCAATACATGAAATACACTGAATCTGAATGTATGCTCATGGGACATAGTACGTATTTTTTTATGTCTTATCCCGTCTTCCGGAGAGGGCATTATTTACCCCCATCTTACCCAGACGAGCAATAGATGCACTACATTGAATCTGAATCTATGCTCACGGGACATAGTACGTATTTACCCCCTCTTCCGGAGATGGCATTATTTACCCCGTCTTCCGGAGAGGGCATTATTTACCCCCATCTTACCCGGGTCACTTGAGATTCTAGCATCTATCTCTCACTGAACATCAGTGTGCCCCTCTGAAGATACGATAAGTGGAACATACATCCGATCAATACCACTTCTAAACTTTACATTTATATAAATAGTATCTATTTAAGCGAATTTACGCTAAAGGACTCATACGGTCATTACTTTAGAAACTTGGAAATTATCAAATTTAGATCATGCTTGCCCACTCACACGAATTAAATGGTTTAAATGCATACATACAACACAAACCATATGTTTTTATGAAAAGCAAGTAAACTAAGAGTTTAAACCTCACTTGCCTTATAACCGGAACGCAACCTGTCTTGAAGTGTCCAATTTCCTTCAACCAATCTCCAATAGCCTCACCCAATCTATTCAATCCATAAATAAATGGTCCAAATCAGTCTAGAGAAACTAATCCTATAACTTTAGGTTTAGAACTAAATCTCAATATTCTATACCTTAGATTCCATGATTCTTTTAAAAAGCTAAAATATTTATATCTCACATCATGGTCTACCCCAATTCAATGAACATAACAATTTAATTAACATTAACTTTCCAAGAATCCATAACAATTAGTAAACATAACTAATTCTGTAGCGTGAGAAGGCCGAAACCGTTCGGGTGGAACTCACTTTACATCTACATAACTATTTCTCCAAAATTGAAAACTTGTGATTGCCATGATATAATAATGACACTTATGAAGGGGTTTTGAACCCATTTTTACATCTATAACAAAAACAAAGTTAGCCTTTTCAACCCATTTTTACGAACATAGCTACCCTTATGAAAATTAGCATTATACCTGGATGCCTTCTTTATTATTTAAGAAAATTTACACGTTGATAGCTCTACTTTTCCAAACGACGAACTGCTCTCTTTGTTGATTCCCTTTCTTTCTCTTTTTTTTTTTCTTTTTTGATTAGGAATAAAATAATCATTTTTCTTTGCCTCCACTTTCACCTAAAAGGCTAAAAACGTGGTCAGTTGCTGAAGTAGTGGGCTTGGCCCACTAATTTACTCTTAACTAATTTACTATGTAATATTATATCATATAAATAATAGCTTCAACACTAAATATATAAATACATACATGTTATATGGATATAATCAGCACCTGCCTCGATACTCGTTAAAAATTAGTAAGATATAATTAAGGAAGTAACTCTAAAATTCACTTGAAAAATATCGGGTTATTAAATTCTCCCTCCCTTAAATTAACGTTCGTCCTCGAACGTAAGAAAAATTCTACCGGTGGTCAAAGAGGGACGCATTGGCAAATCTTAATCGTTTTATCAAGTCTCTTAGGCTTACCGAAATTTGGGCAGAGGTTTCCCTATAATTAGGACTAATGCCATTTATATACCTATCTCTCAGCACTACAACAACGCCCAACCAATCATAATTTAGAAGACAACATATACTAGGGAGTTCCGGGCGACTTCATGCCATCAATCACATGTAAATGGGGTACCAGGCGACCCCGTACCATCATACAAAACTTACCAATAAGGAATATATAAGAAACAATGTAACTCGAACGTGTCGATATACAAAGACAACTCAAGTGTAACTCATAGCTTAAACTAAATGATATCAATCAAGGTATGCGTTTCAAAGAATCTTGACTAAAGTTTAGAATTTTTTTCAAGAATGATCTTAAGCTTAGCACGTTTCTATAAAAAAAAAAATCTGTTGTCCAACAACAGTCGTACTCTATTTGATAAGGCAAATTTTAAAAGGCATATTACCTATTACAACAAAGTAAAGTAAAGCTAACCAATCCTGGAAACTAACTATTAGTAGAAAATTTTCATCATCTAAATCCTCATAAACGATGCTGGACTTGTAAGATTTTCTTCACTAAAACAAGAATCCCTAATCCGTAAAGTGTAGATGCCCATGATCTTCCTCAACCTCTTATTCTTCTTTATACAAAACCGCAAGGTATTTTTCTGTAGCTTACTACTTGAAATGCATCAATAAGAGTGTTGGGACTATTCATATTCAGTGCAAGCTTAATATCAGGCTTCAATCCAACAATAAAACACGACACATAGAACTTCTCTGTATCTGGATAAGCAGAAACCATATCACACATAACCTTCTCAAACCTCTCTACATATTCTTCAACATCCATATCTTCGCTCTGTTCAATGCTTCTAAATTTGTGCATTACGTCCATTGGTTCAACAACAAATCATTTACAAATGTCAACAATAATTTGGTCTGAAACGTAACATCGGTACAAGTATTTGGATTTTCCCTTAAGGTGCAGTGAAATGTATGTCATTTTGAGATGGATTGGATTTGATAGAGTTTGAAGAAACTGTTGCATTGTCTTATCCTACACCTTAGGTTATCAAGGTCAAGCTTTGGAAATAAACAAGTTAGTTAGGCTTTGGATTTTGAATAAAGCTGCAGTGATGGCAAGGGGTATTTGTAGGGGTGATGGATCGGTTAAGAGCAATGGTCTTGATTACTCAATTTCCTCTATGTTCCCCAGTACCCTTACCATAAAGCAACGCTGAAACTTCATTGAGCTTGAACTAAAAGAAATCATTCCACTATCTTGCTTAAAACCTCAATCGATAGAGACTAAATAGGACTTCTTGAAATACCTCTTCTAGGCTCTTGATATTAGGTCAAATTTCGATTAGCCTTGATCTGATTTTTTTTTAGAGCCACCATACTCTATCATATGTGACAAAGGCATATTATCATACACTTCTTGCGAATTAATTGTCTCGCTGCTGCCCTAAGTATAACATGCTTCAAGCAAACCTCTATTATTGTTGAAAAGCTGTTAATACTGAAATATCACTACTCATGGATGCTTACGGGACATGAGATATCTGATCACATGTCTTACCCCGTTTTCAGATCGTTATTTCATGGCTACCCACCTATCGTGGTCCACAAACTGTTCAACTTACCTGATAACACTACTAAATCTAATCTACTATTGATAAATAACTGCTTATGGGACATGGGATGTCTGATCCGCATGTCTTACCCCCTCTTTGGTGCATTGATCCCTGACTGACCCGCCTTGCGCGGTGCATCAGTAATATCTCTTACCCGGATAATAACAAAATGCTACCAATGAGCATACTAAGTCGTCGAGTGCAAAACATAAATCTCATATCTCATACTTTTGCTAAAAATAAGGATAGGGAAAGAGTATCGTGTACCAACCCGGATCGATGTTGTTATATCTTAAGGGACCCTTTTTCTTAAGGACCTGTTGTAACTCTAGGGATTAATATAGAATCCTAATGACTTCATAGTACAAATAGGTATGTCATAACTCTATATACCAAATTTTCATGGTCAATTCCCAAATTTGGGTTGTAGTGCTCCTCATGCCTCTTTATCTATTTAGAAGTTTATGTTACTCATTTACCTTTCTGTACCTATAGGCAATTAATATACTGAGATTGCCTTCATTACAGTCTAAGCATCCAAGGTCCAGTACACACTCATCTCTTCATCAAAATTGAACTGTCTTATGAGTCAACCAAGTCAAAAGTGTTGCGATAGTCAACTCTGCTACATGAAAACCATCATAGTCTTGCTAAATACATAATTGACATACTTCCTCTGCTTGACTTTTCTCAATCTATTCAGAATCCTTCTAAATTCATATTTAGCTTGACTTATACCTACCTAATATGGTATTCTAGTAGAGTTTTGTTCTCTTAGTACTCGAAACATATAGTACTCTCAATATCTGTAGAAACTGTTATCATATGCTCCTTGCTATATCAATAACACCAATACTGATTTGACCTCTTGTTTTCTTTTTAAGCCCATAAAGACTGACCACAAGTCATCTACGTCAAAGATTTTCTCAAAACACTCATAGTGACCTCAATAGGTCTAGAAAAACTGTTTTGGTATATCTAGTCAGAATTTTATTACCTTCATAGGTAAAGCATCATATACATATCAAAGAATCTTTTTGAACTTGCAAATCGTGAAACTGTCTCAAAAGTAAAAACCCCACTCCATTGTCCAAGGCACAATTATACATGCTGAACACACTTCTCGATCTTTACTGTACTTTGATAAAAAGGATAATCTTTCATGTATGCAACTGTGCTTTCACTTCCATATGAGGCTAAACTCCAACCTGAAGAAAATAATCGATCCATGCTCAACTTTACCTTCTGATCATCTCAACCAATATTACTAGGTCTAGTGGTCTTTATCTGACTAGAATTTTAACCGCTTTCTTTCCATAGGCTCAGTTTACCATAAGTCACTCACCCATTCTGAAGCTATAGCAACTCGTCTTATGACTCAATGGCCTTTTTCTTCCCCCGATACAATACAAAGTATCATCATTCTAACTATCTTCCTTAAACTCGTGCTATGCGAAGCATAACACATAGTAGTTAACTGTGGAAAAATAATTCATGCTCGATGTCGGTCACTTCACAACCTCTAAATGTAGCAAATATCCTCTATAATTCGACTTTTCATCTTGTTGATGCGGGAAAAACATCTTACACCCCATGTCTTACTCAAACTGGATCGCCAGTCAAGTTTAGGTACACTAAGTCATTCGCAACGTCTTACTTTATAACTGAAGGTGCTTTCGGCTAAAAATATGTCACGGACTCTACTCCCTACTGGTCATAAGAAACCACTAACTATGGGACTATACTGAGCCTGGTGCCCAACACAAATCTAACTGCAGTGGAAAAAATGTCATGCTACGCTGAGCCTGGCACTCAACGCAAATCTAATTGTGTTAGCAAAAATGCCTTGCTATGCTGAGCTTGGCGCTCAACTTACTGGTACTATAAGGGAATGTATGCCCATGCTTAGAGATAAATTAAACTCAAAGCACCTAATTTGCTATGATATCACCTAACTGTGGTGTATTCAACACAAAAACTTAACAAGACGAAACTCCTCTCTAAGGCACTTTTTCGAAATGCAAATCTTCGAAGGTTTTCTGTTGCTTAAGAGTCCGAAATATCTCCAGAACCCAAAATGAAATATATTGTAGTAGGTCAATCTGATTCTCTCACAGTGGAAGTCATGACGATTGAAATGTCAACGTTGATTTCCCATATATAACATACTCGATAGCCTTTCATAGCTAATTGGATACGCCGATACACTGAATTGAACTGATTTTCCTCATTGAGTTATAGTAGTCCACTTTCATGATTGTGACATAAGACCATTCTCTTAATTTGTATTTTTGCTGAAATTCCATTTTCTATTACCATTTACACTCAAGGCAATTTACTTAATTATGCCCATATTATCTCAAGTATAACCTGTATGCACTGTAGTTCACACTTTGCATGTAGCCTTGCTATATGTGTCACTGATTGAGTAGGTACAATTGTCGCTCCGCTGACTGAACCTCTGCTCCCACTTCGAGAAACATAAAGAGGTATATATCTTTAGAACCTAACTCAAATCTTAGAGTCATCCAGATCTGTACAGTAACTCTTGATACTTCTCCTAGCCTTGTAGGCTAATACTCAACTCAAGTTGTCTTCCATATGTTTGCCTATCTTTTAGGCTTACCTCTTACCTTTCTGAACTTCTTTGTAACTCTTGAAGAAACACTCTTAGTCGCTAGCACCTGAATAGTTAAGTGTGTTCCCGCCTCACGTAGCGAAGAACACGGAGTGTATCACTTTTCATACTTCAAGCTTTATAACACGAGGGAGGAATGAAAGAAGAGAAACTTTCCTAAAATGTCCATGTAGCCCCTTGAAGATAAGTACAGACGTCTCTGTACCGATTCGCAAGGCTCTACTAGACACTGTTCCATGACTCCAAGAAAAATGAAACCTAGTGCTCTGCTACCAAGTTTGTCATGACCCAAATTTGACACTCAGGCCGTGACCGGGCACCTTCCGAGCTTCTACCCATAAGGCGAACCCTCTAAGCTAATCATGCGAAAATTAACGAATAAAACGAATAATATGCAAAGTCTCATAATATAAAGAAAAGTGCGGAAGCGAAATACAAATACTAAGTCTTGCCCATAAATCCCATAAAATGTCTAAGTCATGGAACTACTAGTCTGAATATAATAGTATGAGACGTAGCTCGGAATACTACTAAGTCAACTAAAGAAGAAGAGGCCGCCTGAAATACAAATACTGAGTCTTGCCCATAAACCCCATAAAATGTCTAAGTCATGGAACTACTAGTCTGAATATAAAAGTATAATACGTAGCTCGGAATACTACTAAGTCAACTAAAGAAGAAGAGGCCGCCATGATCTAATGGTGGCTCACCTCGACTGAACTGGACTGAACGAAGCTGGAATGAATCAAGTATCGGCTACCTGGTCACTGTTAACCACACCTGCACACATACAACATCAACAAGCGTGAGTCTAAAAGACCCAGCAAGATCATCGACACTCTCAACTTACCCCTGGGGCAAGTCTTTGAAATTCCTGATAATGCATAAAAGCAATTACACAGTACAAGTATATTAAATATATACAAACACTGAAGCTAAAGCTGAAATCATGAAGCATAAACAAGCAAAACATGAAATACTCTAAATCTGAATTTATGCTCACGGGACATAGTACGTATTTATCTATGTCATACCCCATTTTCCGGAGAGGGCATTATTTACCCCCATCTTACCCGGACGAGCAATACATGAAATACACTGAATCTGAATGTATGCTCATGGGACATAGTACGTATTAGTCTATGTCTTATCCCGTCTTCCGGAAAGGGCATTATTTACCCCCATCTTTTCCAGACGAGCAATAGATGCACTACACTGAATCTGAATCTATGCTCAAGGGACATAGTACGTATTTACCCCGTCTTCCGGAGAGGGCATTATTTACCCCGTCTTCCGGAGAGGGCATTATTTACCCCGTCTTCCGGAGAGGGCATTATTTACCCTCATCTTACCCGGGTCACTTAAGATTCTAGCATCTATCTCTCACTAAACATCAGTGTGCCCCTCTGAATATACGATAAGTGGAACATACATCCGATCAATATCACTTCTAAACTTTACATTTATATAAATAGTATCTATTTAAACGAATTTACGCTAAAGGACTCATACGGTCATTACTTTAGAAACTTGGAAATTATCAAATTTAGATCATGCTTGCCCACTCACACGAACTAAATGGTTTAAATGCATGCATACAACACAAACCATATGTTTTTATGAAAAACAAGTAAACTAAGAGTTTAAGCCTCACTTGCTTTATAACCGGAACGCAACCTGTCTTAAAGTGTCCAATTTCCTTCAACCAATCTCCAATAGCCTCAATCTATTCAATACCATAAATAAATGGTCCAAATCAATCTAGAGAAACTAATCCTATAACTTTAGGTTTAGAACTAAATCTCAATATTCTATACCTTAGATTCTATGATTCTTTTAAAAAGCTAAAATATTTATATCTCACATCATGGTCTACCCCAATTCAATGAACATAACAATTTAATTAACATTAACTTTCCAAGAATCCATAACAATAAGTAAACATAACTAATTCCGTAGCGTGAGAAGGCCGAAACCGTTCGGGTGGAACTCACTTTACATCTACATAACTATTTCTCCAAAATTGAAAACTTGTGATTGCCATGATATAATAATGACACTAATCATTACCTAAATAATTAACCCAATGATTGTATAGTAAGAATATTCCACTTCTATAACAAAAACAAAGCTAGCCCTTTCAACCCATTTTTACGAACATAGCTACCCTTATGAAAATTAGCATTATACCTGGATGCCTTCTTTATTATTCAAGAAAATTTACACGTTGATAGCTCTACTTTTCCAGACGACTAACTGCTCTCTTTGTTGATTCCCTTTCTTTCTCTTGTTTTTTTTCTTTTTAGATTAAGAATAAAATAATCATTTTTATTTGCCTCCACTTTCACCTAAAAGGCTAAAAACGTGGTCAGTTGCTGAAGTAGTGGGCTTGGCCCACTAATTTACTCATAACTAATTTACTATGTAATATTATATCATATAAATAATAGCTTCAACACTAAATATATAAATACATATATATTATATGGATATAATCAACACTCGCCTCGATACTCGTTAAAAATTAGTAAGATATAATTAAGAAAGTAACTCTAAAATTCACTTGAAAAATATCGGGTTGTTACACTAGAACAGGGGGTTAGAACTCCCATATGCAAAAGAGAAGTTCTCGGATACTTTAGCTACATTATACATACATGTTCTTCCTTTGTTTGTGCCTGATGGAAGTCATATTGTCTTTATCCAGAATGTAAGTCCCGACCGCCTCTTTTGAAAGATTCTTTATTTCAAAGACTATTTCTTCTTGTCCATTCATACTTCATTTACCCAATGCATCAACGACTTGATTTGCTTCTCTATAACAGTGTTGAGCAATGTAATTTGTATTTTTTTCTCTCTCCTCCTCACAAGGATGAAGACAAGGCCCAGAATGCATTTCAAATTCTCAGCAGGTGGATGAAGAACCGCTACCAGCAACACCGCCGAGAACGGCTTGGTGCTGGCTCTCGACGGATGCCTTCTCGAGTTTCAAAATGGCATCATTGATTTCCGGCTTGGCAGCACGTGGTGATTTTACTTGGTGAACAATGTTAATTTCAATACTCGACTATTTATATAGAACTAGCAAGAGGTCTCCTTGGTCACGCCATACCGAAATTAGTTCAACTCAAAAACCTTCCATTCCGGTCCACATAAAATTGGTGATGAAGCTTCTTGAAGAAGCCATAGATTATTTATTGCTAACAGGAAAAAGAACAACAACAGCAACAACACATACCCAGTGTGGCATTAGAGAGAGACGATCTTCCAATTTTGGGTTTTGCTTTCTTAGTGACATGTTATTTATTTATGGTCTAACTTAGCCATGTTGGCAACGAGTGAGATACACTCACTTTAGTTTGTTTGGAGCTGTAAAATTTGTGTCTAATAGACACATTTTAACTTGAGTTTAAAGGCAAAATACATCAAATCCATCCCAAACTATACTTGAAAAGTCGAGTTCACACTCCAACTATTCGGGTGACCTATTACACACCTGAACATCTAAAAAGTGAATTTAATATCACCTTGATACACATATAACCAGTTGCATGAACAGAGGTGTGATACACTCGCTGCCACATCAGCGACACGTCAACGCCACGTTGGATATCTTTTAAATTTTAATTTTATGTTATTTTCCTTTTATTTATTCATTTGATTTTCTATTGCTAGTTATATTTACACTAATTAATTTCTAATTAACCATAAAATCCTCCCATAATTACATCTTCTCAATCATTAAACCATCTCACCACCCCATTTCACTAGAACCACCATATCCGCCACCACTCCCACCACCAATTTCACCACAACCATATCCGCCACCACCAATTTCACCACCACCATATCCGCCACTACCACCAGCATATCCATCACCATCGTCAAACCTACCATCAAACCCACCACCACAAAATAAAAAAATTAGCCACAAATTTCACCACCCACAACCAAATCAACATTCAAGATCCGCCAACCAAACCCACCACTGAATTTACAAATCATTATTGATGATTTTTAACAATGTAATATTAAGAACAGGTTAAAGTGAGAGAGAAAAATAAAAGAAATTGAAGATTGATCGGAAAAATGGAAGCTTGTCGGAAAATATATCCAGCCAAGATCTGTTACACTATTTCCATATGATGACAATGAAGATTCTTGTCCTACAAACCTTATAGGAAGAATAATCCAAATCAGAATTCAAGAATCTCTTTAGGAACAAAAAAAAATGAAAAGACAAATTTTAAAAATCGAAGTGCAATTGAGAAAAGTCTTTGCTCTCAAATCAAAATCAAATTACAGTGTAATTGGTAGTGAACGGTGACGAAGAGGAATTGGTGGTGAACGGTGAAGAAGAGGAATTGGTAGTGGTACTTTGATTTTGGTGGCGGGTGGTTTAGTGGTGGCTATTGAAATCAGTGGAGGTGGTGGCTATTGAAATCTGGTGTTGGTGGTGGTTTGGGAGTGATAGCAGTGTTGGTGGTGGTGATATATATGGTGAAGAAGGTGGGGGGGGGGGGGGGGGCGTGGTAGTGGTCAAATTTAGAAGAAGAAGGGTTTGGGGCTGGGGGAGGAGAGAAGGGGGAGGGGGGGGGGGGCTGCTGCTCATGTTAAATGAAGAAGAAGAAGAAGAAGAAGAAGAAGAAGAAGAAGAAGAAGAAGAAGAAGAAGGGGAGCAGGTAGGGGTGGGGTGTGTGGTTGAGAGTTTACAGTGAAAAAGAAAGGGAGGGTTGGGGTGGGGGTTATAAAAACATATTTTTTTTTAATTAAAAAAAAAAAAAAATTAAAACGCGCCTCTTTTTTAATTATTTTTATAATTTGTGCCACATCAACTTAAGGGTGGTAATAAATTCAGTTTTTAGATGTTCAGGTGTGTAATAGGTCACACGTATAGTTGGAGTGTGAACTCGACTTTTCAGGTATAGTTTGGGGTGGATTTGATGTATTTTGCCGAGTTTAAATGTTCAATAGGAACAAGGCTAAGTTCAGGTGTCTAAATGAAAAATTCGGACAAGTTTAAGGGGCTGCACATGTATTCAGCCTAATATAAAGCTAGGCATAAATAAGGTGATGTGGCACCTCTCTATGACCATCATTTCTATTTATCTTTTTTATCCTTTTTTTGACATTTCCCTTCATTTCTTTTGTTTTTGTTTTGCATAATCTACTTAGTAAATGGTTAAAAAAAAAAAAACTCCATTAAAGAAATATAATTACTAACCCCACGTAGCATGTCAGAGCTTTAAGACCATCAGCCCAGGGCGGATTTAAGTGGAGGTCGAATACCCTCAGCAAAAAAGTATAGTGTATATATAAGATATATTTTCTGTATTTATGTACATATATTAACTTTTGAACACCTTGAGCATATGCAAAAAGTTAGCTCAAGTAGTCCAAGGTGTTCAAAATTGTCTCTAGCATTCTATTCAATTCCCATCAGCAAAATTATTTTTTATATTTGGCTTTTGTTCTTTTTTTTTTTAATCCCCTGAGTGAAAATTCTAAATCCACCACTGTATCAACCCACGTCATAGCACTAGCACATACCATAACATGACCATAAAAATTATTAAACGGTTTGCATTAAAACCCAACTAGGCAGCCGTTGAAGTTAAGGTGCCGTTAGTTGCATTTAGTTTCCCATTAAATTCTGAGCATACTTTCCCATTAAACTTCAAATATCTAATTACCCTTCATTACTTATTCTCTCTGAAGTAATATATATTTTTCCTTCAAATAGACTAGTGAATTTTACCGTGCGAAGATATTAATTTCTTATATAACTATAAAACAAAAAAGATTTTTTTAAATTATATATATACACACACGTATGTATAACTTTTTGTATTGTTGATAAGTAAAATAAATTTATAGACCTTGTTTTCCTAAATTTATCTAAATTTTTCTTTTTATACGGAGGAAATAACAACTTTATAAGTATAAACATCTTAAAAGTAGAACTAACATGGGCGTAATATTCGTATATTTACTTGAGAAAAAAAGAAATTAAGAGAAAAAAAAGGAAACGAAACCTCAAGACTCTCCTTGAATGCATTTTCGTGGAATAAAAATAAAGAAGATCAAAACTCAAAACACTACAACTCATAAGAAAATATTGACTCGTAAGAAAAAATTGAGAAAATGACATATTCAAAATATTACAACTCAAGAGCACAAAGTAATAAAATTTAAGAAAAAGAATGACAATACCTCCTAATTGACATAATTAATTAAAAGGAAAAAATATAAAAGCATAGTTATGGAGATTTAGAGTGACCGAGGCAATATAATTTTGGCTGTAAACTGGATATTCTGATTAAAAACGGAGAATAGTACATTACAGTTAAGTAATTGTTAATTTAGATAGTGCACATTCAATTTTACCAAAAGTTCTAGAGTGATTTATTTTCATTTCCTTGCTCTCAATCTTAAAATCACTTTTTTTTTCTTCACTTTCTTGACCTGCAAAATGGTTAAAAGAATATTAATCTCACAGTATTTGAATCGTGATTTTAGTTGCCTGACTTATTAGGTTCAAAATTCAATTTTATCAAAATGTTACTTTTCTATCTTTCCCTCTCTGCTTCGAACCTAAAAGATTTGAGGGGAAAAAACACGTAAAAGAATACGTAAGAATATAATTGGGGGTAGGGATCTAGTAGCTCAGTTGGTTGGCTACCTGAACTTTCACCTTGTTGGTGAGGGTTCGAATCCCTAAGCTGTAATCCCCTTCCCCATTTACCCTTCCTCTACCCCTATGTAATAAATAAATAAATATATTTTTTTTAAAATAAGAATATAATTGGGTATCTCCTATGTTCCTTGCTTAGTAAAAACTTGCAACTAATAAGTAATAACTACTCTTATTACCACACATACAAAGAAAAAGCGAAAGAAATAATAAAGAGAGAAGATCCTCTTACCGATCGCTGCCTATAACTAAGTCAAATAAATATCAAAAGCTCAAAATAAGATTATGATGATAGAGAAAGAGAAAGCAAAAAGTACTTCAAAGGTGACGTTGCCTTCTCATTTCTCCATACACTCCAAAGTAAGCCTGGCAACCGGTCCGATTTTGTATTTTTGGGACCGACTAACCGGTAAACCGGAACCGGACCGGTTAAACCGGTCAAAAAAGATTTTTTTAAAATAGTAACCGTTATTTGAATGGGCTGGACCGTTGGGCAACGGTCCATTTTGCAAAAATGGTCGTTGCCAACGGCTCCAAAGTCCCTTTTTGGCCCCCCAACCCTCAAAACTTTTTTTTTTTTACACTTTAACCCATCCCCACTCCTATATAAACCCCTCTCCATTTTCAATTTTAATCCACACCAATTCACTCTTCTCTTTCTCTCAATTTCTCTCAATCATAGTTACTTTGCAACAATTCGCCACTTAAATTTCTCTCAATTAAATATTATAAAGTTTTTATTCTAGTTTCAATTATTAATTTTGCAATTATAATATTGTTGGTGGAGTTGGTGATTTTGCAACAATCCAAAGTAGCTCCAAAGCTTTGGTGGATTTGCAATTCTAGCCGCCTTCACTTTGTTGGAAATTAGTCCGGCAATTTAGTACCTTCGTTCCAACTCTATCTTTATTTTCCACTATTTAATTTACGCAATTTAATTCTAGCAATCTAATTTGTTGCAATTTATTTTTTTGTGATTTATTTGAGTGTGATTTAAATTAATTATATTTAATAATGGCGAAGAGATTTAGACGTGGTGTCGGTAGTAGTGGTATTGTTAGGGGTGGGTTTAATGAGGAAACATTTGTGAACGAAATACCTAATTTAGGTATTGATATTGGTGGAACTCCACTTTTAGACCATGAGGCAATGCAACAACATTATACCGACACTTTTAATGAAATTGATGATGATGATGATGATGATGAAACACAAGCCTCCGAAAATCCCATAGGAGATACAGGTCCTGCACAATCACATACACAAGACAAACCGCTAAGAACTCGTAAGCCAACCGCTAAAATTTGAAAATTTATGACTAAGAATAAGGGAAGACAAATAGATAAATGTAATTTATGTAAACAAGAATTTGCTTTTAGATAACAAACTAGTAAGGATGGTGGAACGGGTACACTAACGGGTCATATGAAAGCTAAACATAAGGATGTTTGGGGAGAGCAAACGGGTTTAAATGTGGGGGGTATTCAAATAACGATAGACCCACGAACCGGTAAAATTTTTTGCTATGACAAGAAAAAAGAGCGTGTAGAAATAGCTAAAATGGTTGCTTTTGATGCTCTACCATTTTCCTTTCTTTCGGGTTTGGGGTTTGTTACTTATATTCAACGTTGTCATAATCCGTTATTTGAGGGTATTCCTAGAAGTACTTGTAGAGCGGATGTTATAGATTTGTATAAAAAATATAGATTTTATTTGCACCATGTATTTAATTCTTTAAATTGTAGTGTTTCTCTTACCGCCGACTTGGGTCTTAGTCTTAACAAGTTAGATTTTTTTGCAATTACATGTCATTGGGTTGATGATAATTGGGTGATGCAAAAAAGAATTATAGTTTTTTTATATGATGAAGGGAAAGGTCGTCATGATGAATTTTTTTTAGCAGATTCAATGTCTGCTATTATGAGATTTTTTAACATTTATAGAAAAACACTTTGTATTGCTTTGGATAATGCTTCTAATAATACAAAGGCGATTGGTCTTTTAAAAAGGGAATTAAACCCTCCACCGCTAAAAAATATTTTTTATGTGAGATATAATTATCACATTTTAAACTTGATTGTTAAAGATGGTCTTGAGTGTTTTGAAACTTCTATTCAAAAAGTTAGAAATGCGGATGCATTTCTTTTTTGTAATGCTAATAGGGCAAAACTGAGAGATTTTAAGAATTCTTGTGTGAAAAATGGTCTTAGACCTAGGAAAATTCAAGTAGAAGTTGACACTAGGTGGAACTACACTTACATTATGTTACAACAAGCATATGATTATAGGATTCCCATACAACAAGTTCACAACCATTTTAATACGGATAGTGATGATTGGTTAAATATTACCGATTGAGAAGATGTTAAGGAATGTGTTGAACTTTTATAAAAATTTTATAATGCAACTCTTGCTTTTTCAAGACAATTCTATCCCACGGTAACCAAAATTTTAGCCTACTTAGCGGAAATAGCTAGAGTTTTACAAGAGTATAAAAATAAACCCGTTTATCAAGCGGCTATTTTTAATATGACAACAAAATTTAAGAAGTATTTTTTTCCCATCCCAACTTTATTTATATTGGGTTCTCTTTTAAATCTTTGCTTAAAAATGTCTTATACTAGAGCATTGGTCAAATTTATACCTTTTTAGACATTGAAGAGGAAGTTGAACCATCTTTAATTGAAGCCGAGCTCGCGATTGATGCCGAGTTTAGAAAAGTTTTTAGTCATTATTTTAATTTGGAAGAAAATGCTACACCCGTTGCTCCACGTCCTACTACTTCTCAAAGTAGCAAAAAGGGCTTGTTGGGTTTGTCGCATTTAAAAGTTTTACATTCACATCCAACTCCTTCTCATAATGCAAACTTTGATGAATATCACTTTTATTTGATGCAGCCAAATGTGGCTATCAACCAACTAGATAATTTGGACATCTTAGCATGGTGGAAGAAATACAAGGCGAGTCATCCGATACTTTCAAGAATGGCTCGAGATATCCTTACGGTTCAAATATCAACCGTGGCTTCGGAGAGTGCATTTAGCCAAGGAAGACAACTAATTGGAGACCATAGACATTCATTATCCGGATTTAGCTTGCAAGTACTAGTGTGCATTCGCGATAGGATTAGATTGGAGCGACGCAACCAAAACTTAGAAGCGGTGGAAGGCAAAGAGGAAGAGATTGAAGATTTGATAGCAAGTGGAGTGGATCTGGAAGACTTTGAAGATATCTCCATGATTGAATATGATATGACGGATATTAGCCAAATGATTGACACTTTTTGATTTTATTATTCTACTATTTCTTTGCAACTCATGTATTATTTGCAAGTTAAAAAAAACTACAACTTGCAAATAAATGTTATCCATGAATGAATAAAATATATGGCTCATTGAGTTTTCTTCTATTTACTTGTGTTCATATTTTTACTTATATTAAGTTAGGAATATACCTAAAATATACTAAGAATATACTTATAATATACATCTACTTAAATTAAAAACTAGAAAGTTATATACTTGAAAAATAACTAAAATATACTAAGAATATACTTATAATATAAATATACTTAATTTATAAAATAGAAATTTATAAACTTAGAAAAAACTTAAGTTATTTACGAATTTTTAAATTTTTGGTAATGGTCATTTGGAATATTTTTTTTCAATAACCCAAAGGTATAAATTTTTGTATACATTCATTCAAAATGTATGTCGTTATGAGCATTCGTTTTCATAAAAAAAGAATATTATCTAAATTATGTAGGTTGCATTATTTGGTAGGTACATAAAATCTTTTATAATCGCGCGAAGCGCGAGCATATTCACTAATCCTACAATAATTGTGTACATTCATTGCCCAATTAAAAAGACATTAAAGAGTATGCATGAAGTTTTCCCGATTATTTCTTTTTCATTGAAGAGCCAAAGTTCTCTACTAAATACTAAATAAACGAATTGCTTCCAAATAATTCTAAATATTTTGGTCATCACCTATACCCATAATTAATGATTTTAATTAATTTGCATTAATGTAGATTCAGGCAAATTAAGCATCAGCAAAGTGATGGAAACTCTTCTTCATCATCTATAAACTATTTCATTTTGATAACTGTAGTAGCACCCCAACGATCACTTTCTATGTTATATTATTAGTTTTAGCAGTTTTGAAACGTTGATGAGGACAAAAAAATAAGAAAGGTTAAAAGAAGAAAATAGAGAGATTTCTCATGAACGACTGTTAACAATAAGCAGATCTGATCCGGTTACGCAGACCAAAGGAAATTACAAAGGAGGAAAATAAAAATGTCTTTTTTTACGGACGCTTAACTAATGACCGGGTAAGAACCTTGCGGTCAAGCAGTTCTATGTTGACGGCAACTTGAATTCAAGACCATCTTCGTATCTATCTAATATGTTTTAGGAGAGGTGATGTGGCTAGAATATTTATTTATGTATATAGGGGTTGGAGTTTCAGCATTGTCTTTTTTGCTCTTTTTCTGGCCAGAGCTTGGGTTTAACAACTCTTCGTAGTTGCTTGAGTTTGGTCTTAAGGGAAACATGACACTTAGGAACATCTTTGCCAATGCCTTTGAACAAGTTGCTATGAGCAGCTCTCTGTAAGGCTCTTTGAATTCTGCTAGGTGGCGCTCCTTCAGTAGAATGAAAAAAGGTTTTGGAATCTCCATACCTGCCAACATCTTTTCCAACTGGGAATTGTTTCTTCTTATCAATTCTAGCATTGTTGTTTCCTCTTCTTCTTTTTCTGTTACCAATCTCCGTTTCCTTTGGTTGTCCTCCCTCACTTGTGAAGACGTAGCCACTTGGAGTTGGGTCAGGTTCGACTCCACTTGTTCGAAGAATGTTGGGCTTAACGATGCTTGTGGGTCCCAATGTGGGAAGAAAGGTAGTGTCTGGGCTACTTGAGATAACTGCATGTTCACATCCGACTGGGTTGGTGGTGGTGTCACGACCCAGCTAGGGGCCGTGACGGGTACTCGGGGCTAGCCACCGAGCACCACTCGTGCTACTACTCATCTTGCTCATTTAATGGTCTTTTATCAGCTTTATACTCAAATTGTAGGAAAATCATATTTTATATGGAAACATAAATACTCTTATATACATTTGCCTCTCGGCCATCAAAATAATATATACATATAATAGCATCTCGTGAGACCATCTAATCCACACTGTGCATCTACGAGCCTCTACTGGAGTGCTAAACATAAGGACGGGACAAGACCCCGTCATGCCCAAAAATACATATACATGAATATACACAAAAGAATCGTCATAAGCACCTCCGAACAAAGGAGTGCTTTCAATCAGCTGACAGCTACTGCTGGTCTGGGTCGAGCTCTCCTCACTGTCTACCTGTGGGCATGATCACAGCGTCCAAAGAAAACGGACGTCAGTACGAATATTGTACTGAGTATGAGAGACATAAACAAGGAAATAAGGCAATGATATACAAGAAGTATCAACATGGAATAACTGTATCTGACTATCAAGTGTACAAGGGATAATGCATGCTGGCTTACTTATAGTCATCATCAAGTCATGTGTGCATAAATATATAAGTTGCCCGCCCCTATAGGTACGGTGTGGTAATGCATAAACTGCCCGTCCATATCGGATCGGTGTGATAATCATAACATTATCCTGCGTCCAGGCCTCTCGTGTCCGGGGTATCATCTTATGCCGCCCACTAGTGGTGTCTGCCCATGCCATTTGGCCATGGTGTATCGTATAGCTGCCCGCCTTGGTGGTGACTACCCGGCCAACTAGGCGCGGTGTTATATCATCATCATACATGCTCATCATAATATGCTTATCGTAACGTACTTATCATAATACATGTATAAGGCTTATGAACAACTTTACTTTATCGGGGTGACGTAAGGTCGTGATCCCCCGATTTCATTATGGAGCAATTATTGTCATTCTGCCTCACCTTGAAGGAACTAACATATAAGGTGAGTGTGAGCAATAAATAACACCATGCCATTTTAGGATCATCATATCATATCTCTTATCTTATATTACCATTCATAGATATGGGATTTTAGCTTTCCGGAATATAGGAACTCATGAAGAGGAAGAAAAATTATGCTATGAGATTCATGCCATTAGAAAGAAGGGACTAGCCTCACATACCTTTGACGTTTAACTAAGCTATCGTTCGCTTGTTCTCCTTCGATATCACGTTTCTACCTTCAAAAGAGAATTCGCATTTACGTTAGTTAATCGACTATAAGAACGCGCTACTATTTCTAGGGAAAATTGGGCGGCACTTCCTTTGGTTATACTACTTTTCCCATATTCTATATCAACTCCCACACGCTCACAACAACATTCACAATATCGCAATCAACAATCATCATTTATATACATTGACCACAATCCACCATTTCTCTTCAATTTCTCCACATTTATGGTTAGAGCTTACTATCGCGTCTCCTTATATCTAATACTTATTTCATGGCCTAAATGTCATTTATAACGTATTCATAATCACCACACTCCATCATTCGTAATCTAACCCAACTACTATCCAACCATGACACTATTCACTCACAAATGACCCATTTCCTATGTCTTTTTACAATTCAAGTATCTTAACCTTCAAATACCTTAAACAACATGTTTTAGTCATGAAACTTACCTTAGATGATGGTTGAACAAGCCTTGAATGGAATTATTCCTTTAGCACCAAAACCCTACTTTACTTCTTTTGGGTTTTCTTGAGAAAGATGAACTTTAGTGTGATTCTTACACTTGATTTTGTGGGTTTCATGTAGTTGATCACTAATTTCCTTTGGTTTTCTTGTGATGAAGAGTAGAGAGTATTCTAGAGGCTTCTTGAGAGAAATATCGTGGAGTTGAAATGAATTGAATGAGGTTAGGTCTCCTTTTAATGACTTAAAATCTAATCCGGAATGAACAGTGACTGAAGTGCACAGTGGTCGTAAACCCAATTTACGGTCCGTATTCCAGTTTACAGGCCGTATATCGTGGTCGTATTTAAGCATATCAAAACCAGAAAGGTATGCTGAGGATCATGGCGATTTACGATCGCAGTTTACGGGCCGTATTTCAATTTACGGTCCGTATTCCAAGTCGTATTTAACCATTTGAACATTTGGCAGAAAGTTGAAGTTTTGTGAGTTGGAATACGACATGGTGGTTTACGGGCCGTATACTACTTTACGGTCCGTATTTCACTTTACGACCAACTGGCCCAAAGTGCAAATCTGCAACTTTCACGTCTTCAGAACCTATAATTAGCCATTGTGGAGCATAACCTATCTCTTGTTCCCATTTCCTTTGGAATCTTACTTAAGGTCGTCAAACGTCGTTCCCTTCTCATTAAAACATCGTATACTCGTATTCTTCGTTAGTCTGTTTGTTGTACGTTCACGGGGAAATTTTCGAGGTGTAACAGGTGGTCCGCTTGACATCTGCACCTGGTTCCACGCCATCAGCCATAGAAGCTGACCATAGTGTGTCAGGCCTCTATTCATTCCTGCTGTCACCACCCTTGCCAAAAAATTTGGATCGTTGATGACTATTCTTAATTGTTGGCCCCTCACTGTTACATCGATTGCTAGGTCTTGATCCTACAGTGCCAGTTCCAACCATGACACCGGAATGTGGTCCATCGGAGGTGGCGTCGTGACCATGGTTATTGGGGGTTCGGTGTTTTGTTGGGTAGGGTTTTGGCTGGGACTGTTCGCCATCTTTTTGGATTGATGGTGGTTTGAGCTAGGTTTGGGAATTGTATGGGATTTTAATGGGGACTTGGGAGATTTTATTATTCCCAATGCTCCGAATCTTCGATGCCTCTGCTCTTTCCCTCTTCCATCAATGCTACTGTGCTCGAGGCCACAATAACTGTCAAATCTCTGGTAAGGGAATGATTGTTTGGAAAGGTGGTGTTTGGAATGGTTTTTGGTACTCGCTGAGAATTGGCGTGGAAGGGTTTCATGGTAATTCCTAGGTCGGATTTAATATCCTGGTATTCAGATGATTAGGAGTAATTGTGGGAATTTTGTTTGCTCGGGTGTTAAACTGAACATTGGTATTTTTCGGTTCAGTTGTTGGTCCTACTTTGGAGGATATGCTTTGATTTTTTGTACCTTTTTTGAGGGTATACTTGGTTTGGGTCAAAGAAAAATTTTGGGCTCTAGTATTGGAGTAGCCCAGGTACGGTTTTAGCAGTGTGGCAGGCCCTTTCCCTCTTTCCTCTTTTCTGATGTCATTTGGTGATCTACACTTTTTCCACAATGCAATCATTTTGGGCATCAATTTCAAGCGACTTGAAAGAGTTAGCAATGGCCAATTGGGCCAGAATTTCTCTTTTTTTTCCACCGTTGCCGGTGTGTTTTAGTGGTGAAGAACTGAATTTGTTAGGAATAGAAAGGGGGTGCGTACCATTATAGTTTTTCGGTCGTTCCTCCAGTTTAGAATTTGGGGTATTGCTCCTTTTAGATGGAGCTGTTGCCCCTTTTATTTTGGGAAAAATCACCGTGGTCTATTTTTCCGATGGATCTTCCATCGTGACTGCTTCTGGGCCTAGTGGTGCCATGTTTGTGATGTTAATTTTGTTGGTGCACTTTTTCTTAACATGGCCTAGTCTTCCACACCCTTTGCAGAGTACTGCATCCCCTTCATAAACTATCGCTTGGACGCGTTCCCCAATGGTGATGGAGGATTTCACAGGTGAATTGATTGGTAGTTGGACACATGTGCGCGCATGTCTACCTCTGAGTGTTGAGGATGTGCATATATCAACCTTTAGGAGCTTTCCCAGTTTGTTTCTGACTTTTTCAAGTATTCCCACATCATAAAACTCTGTGGGGAGTTAGGGCAACCGTACCCAGATGGCGGTTGATTCAATGATGGCTTTATTGGGTACTAAATTTGGTTCCCAACTTCGGACTGTGAGGAAGTGTCTAGATATGAATCAAGGTCCCTCAAGTAGGACTTTCCTCATATTGCATTTTTCTTCAAATTTAACTATGAATAAGTCCATTCCTAGATTAATTAATACCAAGTTTTCAGTTGGTCGCCACATTTCTAACAATTTTGCTCGTAGGAATTGATGTGGTGTTGTTATGACCCGTGTTTTCACACGTTAGAAAGACTTGAATTATATTGGATTCTTGAGATATAAGATCAATTTGATATTTTGTTGAACATAGGAGTTATGCATGAAAGAATATAGTCATGAAAGTGTGGGACAAGGCTAAGGGCAATTTTGGAAATTAGTTTCGGGAATTACAAAACATGGACTATAAGTCATTGGGCCAAAAATAATGGAATAGAATTTAAGGCCCAATGCACTTGGAGTGGCCGGCCATGGTGTGGCCCAAGCCCACAATTTGCATTAAATTTCCATGTGAATTAATTAACATTAGGCCTTAACCCAAGCCCATTACTTGGTCATGTGCTTGGTCATGTGACCAAGTCTTTATAAGATATACATTAGAAGGTTCAAGACTTAAGAAAACATAGATAAAAAAATCAAGAACAAGAGCAAGCATAGGGGTGCTCTCGGGTTTGGCCTAGAAAAATAGGTACCAAAAATATTGCTCCAAAAATTTAATTCTTGTTGATTTCCTACTAAGTTAAGGTTCCTTTGTAACTTGGTATAGTTGGATTGGAGTGGGGAGCATTAGAATCATCAAAGTGACTACATCTCCAAGTGAAGAAAACTTGAAGAAAAGGTAAGAATTTCTACCTTTTTATTGTGCTATGAAGTTTTGTTTGTGTTGTAGTATGTAGAAATGTGTTGATTGTATGGAAAAATGTAAGTTTGCAATGTGGGTTTGGTATATGGCTTGTAGCCGTGTGTATATACATGTTGTATAGCCAAATGTATAGAATTCATGTTATATTCTAGTTGTGATTGTGATGAAATGCATATGGGAATTGAAAGTTGGATGAATTTAGTTGATATGGAAAAATAGCATATGGCCGTGTGGTATGTTGGCTATGGAATGGAATTGATTAAGTTTGTTTAGTGTATTGGAGTGTTGTTGTAATGCTTGATATGTAAATGAAGTTAGAATGATATAAGTTTGTATTGAATTGGAATGTAGAAACTTATGTCGTTTTAGTATGATTTTCCGACATTAAGGAAATGAAGTTGTTTGGTTGTGAATTATGGTGATCATTGATGAATTTGGAAGTTGGAAACTTGTTATGAAGTTGGATGCCAAAGATTTGATGTTTTGCATAAGTTATGATTTTGGCGGAAAGTTGTATATTACGTATATCGAGTGTATATCTTAAGGCAAACGATATGAAATGTATTTAGAACTATATGGTGATGATCTTGATTGTTGATGAATGTGAAATTATTGATATTAGTGGAAGTTTGGATTGAAATGAAGGTTATGTCAACTTGTGAGAAGAATGTCTAGTTGAAGGATATTTGTGTTCTTAATGTTCTTTGTTGATGTTAATGTTGTCGTTTGGGTTGTTGTTGATGATTTCTAGCCGAGTTGAATTTTCGAGGTGCCATATGTATAGGGGAAGTGCTGCCGAAATTGCGGTAGCCAAATATGCTTAAAGTTGTAATAATGGCATTAATAACTCACAATTGGTAAACTTGACCAATTGCAGTATTTCGACGAAACGGGAAGTGAGTTTGGAAAGGCTTAAGGGGCGTGAAAGGTATGTAAAGCAAACCCAATTCTTCCCTTGGCATGCCCTTAGTGTATTAGGGTCGGATCCGGGCCTCGAAGGACCTCTTGGCCCTCGGAATCCGCAAGACAAAATTTCAGTTTTTTCCTTCAGTAGAATTGAACCATTTTGATACGCTTTTTCTGAAATTATGCAATTGTGCTCTAAATTACTCAGAAAGTCATAGAATGTCTGTATAACCTTCGTAGATGATATTATATGTTTAGAGGGCACAATTTGAGCCCGCCGCCTTATTTGTTCTGAGGTGGGCCCACTATTTTCGGTTTTGCCCCTAATGTGTTAAAGCTTCCTTTTTAAGCGATTTTTGAAAGAAATGTTTTAATTACCCTACTAATCGCTTAACGAATATTATTTTAAATATTCTGTTAAATATTATAAATTATTTTGACACTCGGAATGACTTCGGGAAAGTTATACTTCTGTAATTTATTATGATATCCGAAATACATTTAATATGATTCCGTCCGACCCCATTGGATTTGTTTGTCTTTGATACGCTTCATCGAGTCTTTGAAAACATTTATTATATTTTTAAATTGCATTAGTCTCTCACTACTCCATTCGTGGATGTCCCAATGTTTCCCACACTGAGCCCGGGCCAGGATATGTTGTCAAGCGTAATTCTCTGCATTGTTCGCCGCGTCCCGATGTGAGGGGGCAGGTATACGCGTACATGGGTTTGTGGAGTATGATGTGCCATGTCCGCCTATTCTGATCTGATCTGTTATGGCCATTTTGATATGACATATTATGATACGGGGCCACGCCCCTTTTTCTGATTCCTCTGTATAGTGGCACCAGCGTCGGGAGAGTGGCCACATTCTGTCTGCCGAGTCCCGTTGCACGGACCGGATATGATATGATATGACATATGTTTCTGTACACATTCTGTCGGTTTTGGAAATATGCATTTGACACTCTGGATTTTGTACTCATTTTCTGTAATCATTATGATTTGACTTCTGTGATTCCGCTTTGCATATTCAGTACATATTTCGTACTGACCCCCTTCTTCGGGGGCTGCGTTTTCATGCCACGCAGGTACAGACGACAGGTTTGCTGATCCACACGTTTAGGATCCCGTTTCTGCTATTTTGGGGCGCTCTCTTCTTCAGAGCCCATCTTTTGGTACAGTCTGTCACTGTTATCTGGATATGTATATTGTTCTGGGTATGACGGGGCCCTGTCCTGTCTTATGATTATGATATGTTCTGTAGAGGTCTGTGGATACATCTGTGTGGGTTCTGTACATATGTTTGGGATACTTTGTTCTATGATGGCCTTATCGGCCTATGTGTGCCAAGTCTGCTTTTTCTGATAAATTCTGTAGCATCCACTAATATTATTATATTATTATTCTGATAATATGCTAATTTGGATATCGGGTACGTATAGGTGCCCAGCTAGGGCACTGGCCGCGGCCCACGGGGTTGGGTCGTGACAAAAAGTGGTATCAGAGCGGTTCGTCCTCGGATTGTCCACAGATCGTGTCTAGTAGAGTCTTGTTTATCGGTGTGTTGTGCACCACGCCTATAAACAGGAGGCTACAGGGCATTTAGGATACTACCCTTCTTTCTGTCTTAGATCGTGCGATAGAGCTGTGTTATCAGGATGACCCCTCCCTAACGAGTGGCTATATTTGCAGATATGCCTCCAAAAAAGGCAACAGCGGCCCAAAAGGCCAAGTCAGCAGCCTTGGGAGAGACTAGCCGGGTCCAGAGGATTACCAGGGCCCAGGCAAATATTGCTCCGGAGACTTTGCCCCAGACAGAGGGTTCTTCTACACCGCCACTCGTGGAGGAGATAGGGGCAGCCGTAGCTGCAGATCGGGGGGCGGCTCCACCGCCAGCTCCCGCAGTTCCAGTACCTGAGCCTCCAGCTCCACGGCCAGGCACTGAGGATCAGTCTATGAGGGAGGCAGTCCAGTTGCTGACGAGACTTGTGGCAGGGCAGGTTCAGGGGCATGGACTGGGAGGTGACCGGGCAGTCAGGCGTGATAGTTCGAGAGCCCGTGAGTTTTTGACTTGTAGTCCTCCAGAGTTCTTCGGGACAAAGCCCGAGGAGGATCCTGAGGAGTTTATCAGGAAGATGCGACGCACTCTAGATTTGATTAATGCTTCCGAGACAGAGTCAGTCGCGTTAGCTTCGTACCGGTTATATGATGTGGCGGCAAACTGGTACGAGTCATGGGGGCTATCTAGAGGGGACGGCGCTCCCCCAGCAGTTTGGGGCGATTTTTCTCAGGCATTTCTTGGACATTTGCTGCCCCAGAGTTGCGACGAGCCAGATCTGATAGATTCTTATTATTGAGGCAGAAGGGCCGCAGTGTCTGGGACTATAGTTTGGAGTTTGATTCCTTGGCCCGATATGCACCTGCTGTGGTGGCTACTATGGCGGACCGGATGCACAGATATATTATGGGGCTGGATCGGTATTTTGTTGATAGTTGTTTAGTATTGGCTGCTCAGCCCGGTATTGAAATTGCCCGTATTCAGGCCCACGCCCAGGGCATGGAGGATCGGGGCAGAGGGGGACACCAGCCTGACAGGGGCCAGGATCGGAGACAGCCCAAGAGGGCCAGGTCATCTGGAGATTTTCGGGGCAGGCAGCCCCAACAGCCGCAGCAGCCTAGCAGATTTTCATCTCAATCGGCGCAGAGCGCACCTCCCCAGCCTACAGGTCGCAGGTTCGATAGCCCAGGGTATTCAGGAGCAGGCCAGAGCTCTAGGGCTTCAGGTTCGCGGACAGATAGGGGTTCTGGTCAGATGAGGCCACCCAGGGTTCAGTGTTCTTTTTGCGGCAGATACCATACAGGAGAGTGCTACAGAGCCACCGGTGCGTGCTTTTCTTGTGGCCGTCAGGGCCATTCTGTGAGAGATTGCCCGTATAAGGGTAGTTCGGGTGGTGCAGCGCAGCCTACCGGATCAGCCGCTGGGTCTTCATCTTCGTCAGTGGCTATGCGCCCAACGGGGCAGGGTATTTCGGCACCAGCGGGTCGCGACAGAGGCCGTGGTGGAGCTTCTGGTATTAGCGGTCCTTCGAACCGCATTTATGCTTTGGCCAGCCGCCAGGATCAGGAGGCATCTCCTAATGTCTTTACAGGTACTTTATTGGTCTTCTCTCGGTCTGTGTATGCATTAATTGATCCAGGTTCGACTTTATCATATATTTCACCTCTTGTTGCCGGTAAAATTGATATTATGTCTGAACCTATAGAGCCATTTGAGGTAGCCACACCGATAGGGGACTTTATTGTAGCGAAACAGGTTTATAAAGACTGTTCTGTGATTGTATGTGGCCGTGATACTAAGGCAGATCTGGTAGAGTTAGATATGACTGAATTTGATGTTATTATGGGAATGGATTGGCTAGCTTCCTGTTACGCTAATGTTGACTGCCAGAATAAGGTAGTTCGCTTCCAGTTTCCTGGGGAGCCAGTTATAAATTGGGCTGGTAATACAGCATCGCCGAAAGGTAAGTTTATTTCATACCTTAAGGAAAAGAAAATGATCAGAAAGGGTTATATCTATCATCTGGTTCGGGTGCAAGACTTGGACGCCGAGACGCCGACACTTCAGTCAGTCCCCGTGATTAATGAGTTTCCAGATGTTTTCCCCGACGAGCTTCCAGGTCTTCCTCCAGAGCGGGAGATAGACTTCTCTATTGACTTACTCCCAGACACTCAGCCTATCTCTATTCCTCCGTATAGAATGGCGCCTGCAGAGTTAAAGGAGTTGAAGGAGCAGCTGAAAGATTTGTTGGATAAGGGCTTCATCAGACCCAGTACTTCGCCTTGGGGAGCCCCGGTATTATTTGTGCGTAAGAAGGACGGGTCGCTGCGTATGTGTATTGATTATCGGCAACTGAATAAGGTAACTATAAAGAATAAATACCCCCTCCCCAGGATTGATGATTTGTTTGATCAGCTGCAGGGCGCTAAGTGTTTTCCGAAGATAGATCTTCGATCCGGTTATCACCAGGTACGAGTACGAGGGGACGATATCCCTAAGACAGCTTTCCGGACCCGATATGGGCATTATGAGTTCAGGGTTATGTCTTTTGGGCTTACTAATGCCCCCGCAATATTCATGGATTTGATGAACCGGGTATTCAGGCCATTCTTGGATATGTTCGTAATTGTATTCATTGATGATATCCTGGTTTATTCTCGGTCTGAGGCGGAGCACGCAGATCATCTGAGATCGGTATTAGGGGTACTCCGACATCAGAAATTATATGCGAAATTTTCTAAGTGTGAATTCTGGCTGTCTTCAGTGGCTTTCTTGGGGCATGTTATTGCAGCTGATGGTGTCCGGGTGGACACACAGAAGATTGAGGCCGTGAAGAATTGGCCTAGACCTACGACGCCCACAGAGGTACGCAGTTTCCTGGGGCTAGCAGGTTATTACAAGAGGTTTGTGGAGAAGTTTGCTTCGATTTCATCGCCTTTGACAAGGCTGACTCAGAAGGGAGCTAAGTTCCAGTGGTCTGACGCTTGTGAACGGAGCTTCCAGTTGCTGAAGGAGAAGCTGACTACAACCCCAGTTCTGACTCTTCCAGAGGGACCGGACGGGTATGTTATTTATTGTGACGCTTCTGGTATGGGGTTAGGCTGTGTATTGATGCAGCACGGCAGAGTTATAGCGTATGCTTCCCGGCAGCTCAAAAAGCATGAGAAGAATTATCCTACCCACGATCTGGAGCTCGCAGCGGTGATTCATGCTCTGAAGATATGGAGACACTATTTATATGGCGTTCATGTGGATATCTATACTGATCATAAGAGTCTCCAGTATATTTTCAGGCAGAGAGAGCTTAATTTGCGACAGCGGAGGTGGCTGGAGCTTTTGAAAGATTATGACGTGGATATTTTGTATCATCCGGGTAAGGCTAATGTTGTTGCTGATGCGCTCAGTCGGAAGTCTATGGGCAGTTTGGCCGACTTACAGCCAGACAGGAGAGAGATAGCACGTGATATTCAGCAATTGGCTAGTCTCGGGGTTCGTCTGGCCGATTCTGGAGATACACGGATTTCTGTTCGAGGGGTTTCTGAGTCATCCATCAGGGACGATATTAAAAGGCGTCAATATGAAGATCCTATCTTAGCTCGGTACAGGGACACAGCCTATGATAAGGAGGAGACTCCGTTCGAGTTTTCACCGGACGGCACTTTGTTATACAGAGGCAGGCTGTGTGTACCTGATATTGCAGGCCTTCGGCAGCAGGTTATGAGCGAGGCACATTATGCTCGCTACTCGGTCCATCCTGGGTCTACGAAGATGTACCATGATCTCCGATGCTTATACTGGTGGGACGGTATGAAGCGGGATGTTGCAGAGTTCGTCGCCCAGTGCCCTAATTGTCAGCAGGTCAAGATTGAGCATCAGAAGCCGGGTGGACTGTTGCAGGAGATGGAAATCCCGACTTGGAAGTGGGAGGTTATTAATATGGACTTCATTACAGGTTTGCCTCGCACTCCACGGAAGTATGATTCCATCTGGGTCGTCGTTGATAGGCTGACGAAATCAGCACATTTTCTTCCCGTCAGGACTACCTATTCCGCCGAGGATTATGCCAGGCTCTATATTAAGGAGATTGTGAAGCTTCACGGAGTTCCTATATCTATTATTTCTGACAGAGGCGCCCAGTTTACGGCACGTTTCTGGAGGTCGTTTCAGGAGGGCCTAGGGACTCAGGTGAGTCTGAGCACAACATTTCATCCTCAGAGCGACGGACAGGCCGAGCGCACTATACAGACGCTGGGGGATATGTTGCGGGCCTGCGTTATTGATTTCAGAGGCAGCTGGGATGATCACTTGCCATTGATTGAGTTTGCATATAATAACAGTTACCATTCCAGCATCCAGATGGCTCCGTACGAGGCTCTATATGGCAGGAAATGCAGATCGCCGATTGGCTGGTTTGATATTGGCGAGTCAGAGTTGATTGGCCCAGATATGGTCCAGCAGGCCGTGGACAAGGTAAAACTTATTCGAGAGCGACTGTTGGCAGCCCAGAGTCGACAGAAGTCATACGCGGATAAACGGCATCGACCGTTGGAGTTTCAGGTAGGCGATTGGGTATTTCTGAAGGTATCGCCTATGAAAGGCGTGATGCGGTTCGGCAGAAAGGGTAAGCTCAGTCCGCGTTATATTGGGCCTTATCAGATTGTTCGGAAGGTTGGAAATGTCGCCTATGAGTTAGATTTGCCATCTGATTTGGAAGCGGTACATCCGGTATTCCATGTGTCTATGCTCCGCAAATGCATTGGTGACCCTTCCAGAATATTCCCTGCGGATGATATTCAGATGACGGAGCAACTATCGTACGAGGAGCAGCCCGTATCTATTCTGGATCGTCAGGTAAGGAGGCTCCGGAATAAAGATGTAGCCTCTGTTAAGGTTCTGTGGCGGAATGATAATAGGGAGGAAATGACATGGGAGGCAGAAGAGGAAATGAAGAAGAAATATCCTCAATTGTTCCCTATGCCCACAGGTAACCTTAAATCCTGCTTAATTTAATTTCAATGTCAATCGTATGTCCTATGTGTTGTTGTAAGTATTAACTCCCCCAAAGTATTTTCCAACCCTATAAGATTAATTTTACATTCGAGGACGAATGTTCTAAAGGGGGGGAGGATGTTATGACCCGTATTTTCACACGTTAGAAAGATTTGAATTATATTGGATTCTTGAGATATAAGATCAATTTGATATTTTGTTGAACATAGGAGTTATGCATGAAAGAATATAGTCATGAAAGTGTGGGACAAGGCTAAGGGCAATTTTGGAAATTAGTTTCGGGAATTACAAAACATGGACTATAAGTCATTGGGCCAAAAATAATGGAATAGAATTTAAGGCCCAATGCACTTGGAGTGGCCGGCCATGGTGTGGCCCAAGCCCACAATTTGCATTAAATTTCCATGTGAATTAATTAACATTCGGCCTTAACCCAAGCCCATTACTTGGTCATGTGCTTGGTCATGTGACCAAGTCTTTATAAGATATACATTAGAAGGTTCAAGACTTAAGAAAACATAGATCAAAAAATCAAGAACAAGAGCAAGCATAGGGGTGCTCTCGGGTTTGGCCTAGAAAAATAGGTACCAAAAATATTGCTCCAAAAATTTAATTCTTGTTGATTTCCTACTAAGTTAAGGTTCCTTTGTAACTTGGTATAGTTGGATTGGAGTGGGGAGCATTAGAATCATCAAAGTGACTACATCTCCAAGTGAAGAAAACTTGAAGAAAAGGTAAGAATTTCTACCTTTTTATTGTGCTATGAAGTTTTGTTTGTGTTGTAGTATGTAGAAATGTGTTGATTGTATGGAAAAATGGAAGTTTGCAATGTGGGTTTGGTATATGGCTTGTAGCCGTGTGTATATACATGTTGTATAGCCAAATGTATAGAATTCATGTTATATTCTAGTTGTGATTGTGATGAAATGCATATGGGAATTGAAAGTTGGATGAATTTAGTTGATATGGAAAAATAGCATATGGCCGTGTGGTATGTTGGCTATGGAATGGAATTGATTAAGTTTGTTTAGTGTATTGGAGTGTTGTTGTAATGCTTGATATGTAAATGAAGTTAGAATGATATAAGTTTGTATTGAATTGGAATGTAGAAACTTATGTCGTTTTAGTATGATTTTCCGACATTAAGGAAATGAAGTTGTTTGGTTGTGAATTATGGTGATCATTGATGAATTTGGAAGTTGGAAACTTGTTATGAAGTTGGATGCCAAAGATTTGATGTTTTGCATAAGTTATGATTTTGGCGGAAAGTTGTATATTACGTATATCGAGTGTATATCTTAAGGCAAACGATATGAAATGTATTTAGAACTATATGGTGATGATCTTGATTGTTGATGAATGTGAAATTATTGATATTAGTGGAAGTTTGGATTGAAATGAAGGTTATGTCAACTTGTGAGAAGAATGTCTAGTTGAAGGATATTTGTGTTCTTAATGTTCTTTGTTGATGTTAATGTTGTCGTTTGGGTTGTTGTTGATGATTTCTAGCCGAGTTGAATTTTCGAGGTGCCATATGTATAGGGGAAGTGCTGCCGAAATTGCGGTAGCCAAATATGCTTAAAGTTGTAATAATGGCATTAATAACTCACAATTGGTAAACTTGACCAATTGCAGTATTTCGACGAAACGGGAAGTGAGTTTGGAAAGGCTTAAGGGGCGTGAAAGGTATGTAAAGCAAACCCAATTCTTCCCTTGGCATGCCCTTAGTGTATTAGGGTCGGATCCGGGCCTCGAAGGACCTCTTGGCCCTCGGAATCCGCAAGACAAAATTTCAGTTTTTTCCTTCAGTAGAATTGAACCATTTTGATACGCTTTTTCTGAAATTATGCAATTGTGCTCTAAATTACTCAGAAAGTCATAGAATGTCTGTATAACCTTCGTAGATGATATTATATGTTTAGAGGGCACAATTTGAGCCCGCCGCCTTATTTGTTCTGAGGTGGGCCCACTATTTTCGGTTTTGCCCCTAATTTGTTAAAGCTTCCTTTTTAAGCGATTTTTGAAAGAAATGTTTTAATTACCCTACTAATCGCTTAACGAATATTATTTTAAATATTCTGTTAAATATTATAAATTATTTTGACACTCGGAATGACTTCGGGAAAGTTATACTTCTGTAATTTATTATGATATCCGAAATACATTTAATATGATTCCGTCCGACCCCATTGGATTTGTTTGTCTTTGATACGCTTCATCGAGTCTTTGAAAACATTTATTATATTTTTAAATTGCATTAGTCTCTCACTACTCCATTCGTGGATGTCCCAATGTTTCCCACACTGAGCCCGGGCCAGGATATGTTGTCAAGCGTAATTCTCTGCATTGTTCGCCGCGTCCCGATGTGAGGGGGCAGGTATACGCGTACATGGGTTTGTGGAGTATGATGTGCCATGTCCGCCTATTCTGATCTGATCTGTTATGGCCATTTTGATATGACATATTATGATACGGGGCCACGCCCCTTTTTCTGATTCCTCTGTATAGTGGCACCAGCGTCGGGAGAGTGGCCACATTCTGTCTGCCGAGTCCCGTTGCACGGACCGGATATGATATGATATGACATATGTTTCTGTACACATTCTGTCGGTTTTGGAAATATGCATTTGACACTCTGGATTTTGTACTCATTTTCTGTAATCATTATGATTTGACTTCTGTGATTCCGCTTTGCATATTCAGTACATATTTCGTACTGACCCCCTTCTTCGGGGGCTGCGTTTTCATACCACGCAGGTACAGACGACAGGTTTGCTGATCCACACGTTTAGGATCCCGTTTCTGCTATTTTGGGGCGCTCTCTTCTTCAGAGCCCATCTTTTGGTACAGTCTGTCACTGTTATCTGGATATGTATATTGTTCTGGGTATGACGGGGCCCTGTCCTGTCTTATGATTATGATATGTTCTGTAGAGGTCTGTGGATACATCTGTGTGGGTTCTGTACATATGTTTGGGATACTTTGTTCTATGATGGCCTTATCGGCCTATGTGTGCCAAGTCTGCTTTTTCTGATAAATTATGTAGCATCCACTAATATTATTATATTATTATTCTGATAATATGCTAATTTGGATATCGGGTACGTATAGGTGCCCAGCTAGGGCACTGGCCGCGGCCCACGGGGTTGGGTCGTGACAGGTGTTCTCTTTTTGAACAGTTTAATGATTAAGGTGAAGCGCCATGGGTGATAGATCCTGGATTTTTCCTCTTCTGTGAGGGAGATTCCATCATTTCCTTCTGCTTCCACCATGGTAGTTGTGCTCCAATAGTGGTCATAGGATTGTGACGTTTTCTTGTTTTCCTCAGTCACAATTTTACTATAGCTCAGCTTTGATGATGGTAATTTCTCCATGCATTGGTCTTTGTCCGGTGCTTTGGGTGATTCTGGAGGGGAGTGTCCGGTGGGGTGGTCTGAAGAGGTCATAGTAGGGTCAGTAAAGTAGAGAGAAATCCGTTATTTCTCTCTCTAGAAGGTGAAGACCTTTTTTTATTTTGGTTCTTCCAGAAATTTGAAGTTACACGTTAATGGGTAAATGAATAAAATCATGACTGAAGTGTGAGTATCCTTTCTTTTATAGCAATTCCAAAAGAGCTGTAAATTTACAAACGTAATACTATAATAGTAATGTGTCCCCTCAATTCTTCCAATTAAACATTAAGTTTAAAATTTATGGCCATGTAACGGAGCAGCCGTTATCCTCCGCTAATGGAGTCACAATTATGAAAATAATTAATAAGGTGACATTTAGGCTTTTAAAACATCATATAAATAAAATAAAATTAATAATGTTTACCCCGAATTTAGGTAATCAATTGAATTTGTAAGTGAGGTATAGGATATGTGGATGAACTTTAATCTATTTTGGGTTTATAGGAAATAATTATAGATTTGCGTGTTATAGCATGTGTATGTGAACATATGCGTTAGTGATTCGAATCAAGATACAAATCTTTATGATTAAGCCAACTATATTGGAAGAATAAGCATAAAATGCCACTGATCCGGACCAAAGGAGAGAGAGCTTTAATATATAATTTCTATTACAATGTTCTTGATCTTGAAAAATCTAATCCTTAAAAGTAGGGAAATGCCTCCTATTTATAGTTTTGCCTTATGGGTCTTGCATACAACATAAAGCCTTTTTCAGAATAAAGTAAACCCTAAAAGGATAAGGTTGGGTCGTACGGTCTGACACCCGTACGGTCGTCGGTACAATGTGACAAAACGATGTTGATGCGTGGAGATTTTATAACTGATTAACCGGACTAACGGCCACAATCAACTCAATCATGCTGAAACCGGACCAACGGCCACGATCAACTCGGTCATGCTGAAACCGGACTGGCTGTGATGCGGAGTTTGGTCCGGTGATACCGGACCAAACAAATTCGCTTCACTTTTCTCAGGTCAACCGCAGCCGGTGCAATATCACCAGTTCTAAAGGAAGACTCGGTGATCATGCCTGTCTCTTCTTATCTCCGGTCCTCGGTCTCACCGGTCTTGCTTATATCCGTTTTTTACCGTATACAAATAGTCCCCACACTTCCCGGACCGTAGTTTTACCGGAGTAACGGGAAGTGGATGAATCAACAAACCGGTGGTGCCATAAGCCCGTTCTTATCTTTAAATTTTTGGCGGGAACGGTTGTGTCACGTCCCTCAACCGTCAGCCACGTGTCTCACCCCGAGTGGTCAACTTTGGCAACCGCCGTAACGCACGTCTCTTCAACTCACATCTCATTAATTGTGGGACACGTGGCACCCCCGGTTGGCTGGCTTCTGTGACCGTTTCAGTCCCCCATGCCTATATAAGACTTTTAACCCTCTCATTTTACCACTTCTACTTCTTACTTCTTACTTCTTACTTCTCCACCTCTGATCGTCTTCCTCTTCCATTTTCTTACTTATTTTGATTGCCAAAACAGACCAATTTTGTCAACTTCTCCATTGTTGTTCTGATCGAAAGTGTTGTTGCGTTTCTCCTCTCACTTTGCTATTTTGAAATTTTCTCTCAACTGCCTCTTCAATTTTATTATATTTTGTAACTTGTTCCTTCTCCCTCATTCGAGTTCACCGAACCTCCTTTTTTATTATCTAATTCAAATGTCTGCCAACACCGAAACCACCTCCCAGGATGTTCCCTCGGTTTCCTCTCAAGAGGCCGAGCCAACTTCACAACCCAGGGGCAAGACCGTCGTTGAGCCCACTGCTTTGGACATAGTACCATCCAAACCCAATTATAACAAAGAGTTTGAAGTTGAGAAACCTTCTTCGATTGCGGATAGAGGGTTCAATGTAAGGCGATACCTATCGTCCATTACCGAGGATAAACTCGATCAAGTTCGGGCTGACTACGGATGGGATAACCGTCCGGTGCAAGTGTTTGCACCCGGGCCCGACGAATCGATCACCAATTACAGGGAGGGCTTCCTGTACGTTTATACCTATCCCTTTACACTCAAGTTCGACCCCCCGATCAACTCAGTTATATTGGATATGTGTCGGACATATAATGTGACCCTGGCCAAAATTGGCCCGATAGTCTGGAGGACTGTGGCCTGCCTCCGGTTTTTGGCCAACGACGTAAAAAAGGAGTTTACGATGGCTCACTTCATCCGTTTATATTCTCCGAGGTTGTTCCGAGGGGGTGTGATCAAGCTCGCAAGCGAAGCTGAAATCCGATCTTTTCGAAGATGGATGAAGACAGGGACCGAGGTTGGCTAGAGCGCTACGTCTGGGTGAGGACCGCGGACATTATTTCAGCCGACTATATGCCCTTTCCGGAGAGGTGGAATGATAATTGTAAGTTCCTCAGTTCTTTCTTCAATAACTACCTTTGAACGCTTTGTTAAACACTTGCCCCTCATATTAAAACGATTTCTCCCCTTCTTTATATCAGCCTTGGCATGGATACCTTCGGCTATCCGGAACATGAATGAATGGGTTGGAGCTCTCCTCGATCAGCACACCCATGGAGAACTGACATGGGGAATCCTGTCGCGCAGCTGATGGATCGCCCAAAACCACGGTAATATTTTGCTTGATTTGGAACACATTATATCCTCATCTTTTTATTTTCCATTTTATAACATCTTCGGTATTCAGGTTTACCCAAGGGCTCGGTGGACCCAAGACCGGAGCCAGCAGCCGAACCCGCTGCGCCGGCACCCGAATTTGATTCAGCGGGTACATCTCGTATTATTGCTGTTGCCAACAAAAGGAGGAGAAACCCCTCGGACAAAGGGCAGAAACCGAAAAAGAGGGCAAAGCGTCGTTCGGACTCTAAGGGACAAAACAGAGGCCGATTTCCTTATTCGGAGGGTCGGTGTGACTCCCTCCGTTGACTCTATACCGGAGGAGGATACAACCATTCCACCATTTCATTCAGTCGGGAAAGAACCGTCAGCTCCGGCATTGTACACAGGTGGGGAAGAAGTTCTTTACCTGACTCCTCTAAGGTCAATTGAATATGTTGACATTTCAGGTGACACTTCATCCGAGGAGACCCCCCTGCAAAGGACCAGAGTGTGGTACTCATCAATGAAGCCTTCATCTGTGCTCAGCAAGAAGTTGACGACCTTAAGGGCCAGCTGGATGCCCAGGTTCGAGAAACGGAGAAGTTCCAACACTTTTTGCAAGTGAAGGAGGATGAATTGAACCGAGCTGTTGCCTTTTCCAACCTTCAACCCGAGCTTGAAGCAGCGAAGGCCGAAAACCTTCGGTTAAAGGACAAATTGGCTGGGATAGTAGAGAAGAACCGGCTTCTGGAATCGGACAAGGTCGGCCTTAGCCAAGATAATGCTCGTTTTTCTTCGAGGCTTGGTGAACTCGAAACCATTATCACTCAACTCCGGAGGGAGCTTGACTTGGTCAAGACTGATGCCGTTAACATGGCCGAGAGGCATCGGCTGCTTGAGTCCGAGAGTGCTAAGTATAAGGAGAGGATTAGGGTATTCGAGCAAAAAATTGAGGATAGGGCCCGGATATGCGACGAGCTGAAAACCGAACTCGAGGAGACAGCCAAGGCTAATAACCTTCTCAGAGCCGAGCTCGAATCGGCCATTCAAATCCAAGGAGTCCTTGATGAAGAGAGAGATGAATTAGTGGCCAAGCTGGCCCAGGCTGAGGCCGATTTGGCAGAAGCCCTTAGGATTGTGGAGGCTGCCGAAGCTCATACCATGATTGCGGTCGAGTATGAATGGTGAAAGTCCCGGAGGGCCACCCTTGAGCAAGACGAACATGGTTTTGCGGATCTCCCGGCTCTGATACTCGAAGCCAGAAAGACCGAGGAGGAAGCCAAGAGAGCTCTTGATACCGGTTCTGAGGATTCCGAGCAGACAGTATCCGAGCGTTCTGGTTCTAGCTGCACCGGATATATCATAGCCTGTACTTAGCCTTTAGTTTGCCTTTGCCTTTTTGGTTTTTTTTTTTAAACTTCGTTGGAATTTTGGGTGTAAAAGACCTCCATATATGAAATGTGCATTTTTCGTTCCGATTCTCTTTATTCTTTTGCTTGAATGCTTGTTATGACTTTTTCTCTAATTGTCGGTCCGTTTTAAGGACAAGTAGAGACTCGGAGTCATTTTTTCGAACTGTGCCTGAATATTGGCTTTTCTCTTCATCCGGTACGTTTTGTCCGGGAATTTGATCGAGTGGTTTGCTCGTGGGACTTATTTATGCTTTGTGAATTCAAACGTCTCCGAATCACGTTAGGCATTTTTAGGGCCGATATTTTTTCGGCTATTCACTTATCATAGATTAGGTTCAGACACCTGAATCCTTGTCTTACCAATTTTCAATGCAGCAGTCCCCATTTGGGGTGTTTACAAGATTTTGGCTCGGTTCAATGTGACCTTGTTGCCTTTGTCGAATTTCAACTATAATCCCCGGTATAAGGTATTTAGTTAAAAATGATGCCGAATTTCGGTGGTAATCACCAGGGTAGGCCGCTTTAACAAGAAGACACATTCGCAATGAATTTTTAATGATCTTAATATTGCAAGTATTTGCATGTACATGATATGAAGACTTCATCTGTTTCCTTCTGTTTTTGCCGTAGCAAGTACTAAGTGGACACGATTTGTTCTGATCGTTTGATCCTTACATCGAAACCTAATACAGAAGGTCCGGCTTTAGGCGGAGATGGGAAATACAAAAATCTCGAGGATTTTTCCAGGGTAGCATCTATTAGCATTCACTTGCTTTGTTGAGCTCCTCCGTTTTCGACTAACCGGGGTAAACCTCGATGTGGGTATAGTAGTCCCCTAGTGCTTATCCAAGCTGCGAGATCGAGTAAGCACTATCAAGTCCCCGCTCGTAGGGTGTGGCCCCGAGTTTCTGGGCATTTGTCCTCGTCTTTATCTAGTAACACGTTGTACTTGTTGCCTCATTAAAAACCTTGTTGGAAAAACCCATTTTGGGACAAAATCGTACTAAGGAAAAGAGTGTAACACGTGTTTTCAGACCTAGCACCTAACTTTATCCGGTACTCGACTTCCTGCAAAAAAGAAAAGGTTAATAAATAAACACAAGTGTCCATACCTTAGCAGTAGTATCTCTTCAAATGAGCCACATTCCAGTTATTGCGCAACCGTTGCCCGTCCATGGATTCCAGCTGATACGATCCTTTGCCCGTTACCTCGGTTATCTTGTATGGCCCTTCCCAGTTCGGACCCAGTTTTCCATCGTTGGGATTCTTGGTGTTCAAGGTAACTTTCCGAAGCACCAAGTCCCCAACTTGGAAATGTCGAAAATTGGCCCTCTGGTTGTAGTACCTTTCCATTCTCTGCTTCTGGGTTGCAATACGGACCAACGCATTTTCGCGAAGTTCATCCGTGAGATCGAGTTTTACGGCCATGGCCTCCTCGTTTGACTCCTCAGCAGTGTACCTGAATCGGAGACTCGGTTCACCGACTTCTACGGGAATGAGAACTTCGGCCCCGTAGACCAACGAGAAAGGTGTTTCTCCCGTGCTTGATTTCGATATGATTCTGTAAGCCCACAATACCTCCAGTAGTACTTCCCTCCAGCGATGCTTTGATGTTTCAAGTCTTTTCCTCAGACTTTGAATTATTGTTTTATTCGTAGATTTTGCCTGTCCGTTCGCACTCGGGTGATACGGAGTTGATATGATTTTCTTGATCTTCAACCCTTCGAGGAAATCATTGACATTTCCGCCAACGAACTGAGGACCGTTATCACAAGATATCTCGGCCGGGATGCCGAAACGACAAATAATGTGGTCCCATATGAAGTCAATAACTTCCTTTTCTCTAATCTTTCCGAAGGCCTGCGCTTCAACCCATTTGGAGAAATAGTCAGTCATAAACAAAATAAAACGGGCCTTACTTGGTGCCCATGGAAATGGACCAACAATGTCCATTCCCTACGTCATAAAAGGCCAAGGTGATATTACCGAGTGCAGCAACTCCCCGGGATGATGAATCATCGGGGCATGTCTTTGACACCCATCACATTTCCGGACAAAATTCTTCGAATCTTCCTCCATCCGGTTCTAGTAGTGACCAGCTCTGATAATTTTTCGGACTAAGGCTTCAGCACCGGAGTGATTGCTGCAGGTCCTCTCGTGTACTTCTTTCATCACATACTTGGTTTCTCCGGGACCCAAACACTTGGCCAGGGGTCCAAAGAAAGACCGTCGATACAATTGACCATCTACCAAGCAGAACCGCGCTGCTTTTGTCCTTAGTGACCGTGATTCTTTTGGGTCACTCGGGAGCTTTCCATCTTGCAAGTTGTCGATGTATTTGTTGCGCCAATCCCAAGTTAAACCCATTACGTTTATTTCAGCATGTCCGTTTTCTATCGTCGAATTCATCAAGTGCACCATAGTCCCGGGGTTGATTTCTTCCCCTTCGACTGAAGATCCCAAATTTGCCAATGCATCGGCTTCGCTGTTCTGCTCCCTGGGTACATTCTGCATGGTCCATTCTTTAAAGCGGGGTAGTATCACTTGGATTTTTTCTAGATACATTTGCATCCGTTCGTCCTTAACCTCGAAGACGCCATTCACCTGGTTAACGACCAAGAGAGAGTCGCATTTTGCTTCAATTATTTTGGCCCCTATACTCCGAGCTAATTCCAAACCTGCAATCATAGCCTCATACTCGGCTTCAATATTAGTCAATTTAACAGTTCTGATGGATAGTCGAATGGCATCCCCTGCGGGAGTTCTAAGGACGATTCCTAGCCCGGAACCTTTAAGGTTCGAGGCCTCGTCCGTGTGTAATGACCAAATACCCGAAGCTTTTCCCGAGGTCAGCAGAAGTTCTTTCTCAACCTTGGGTATCATAGCCGGGGTGAAGTCTGCCACAAAAACGGCCAAGATCTGGGACTTGATGGCCGTCCGAGGCTTGTATTCGATATCATATCCACTAATCTCTACAGCCCATTTAGTTAGTCTATCCGATAATTCCGGTTTATGCATGATATTCTTTAGAGGGTAAGTAGTCACTACACATATCAGATGGCATTGAAAGTAAGGCTTGAGCTTTCTAAAAGCACTTACCAATGCCAATGCCAATGCCAACTTTTCTAGGTGGGGATAATGGGTCTCCGCATCCCCTAAAGTTCTACTCACATAATATATAGGGAATTGCGTATCTGATTCTTCTCAGACCAAAACACCACTCACCGCTACCTCGGATACAGTAAGGTAGAGAAAAAGCTGCTCGTCCGCTTTCGGTGTGTGCAGTAGAGGCGGGCTGGACAAGTACCTTTTCAATTCTTGCAAAGCTCTTTGACACTCCGGTGTCCAAACGAAGTCATTCTTCTTTCTTAGTAAGGAGAAAAAATGGTGACTCTTATCCGAAGACCTCGATATGAAACGACTCAGCGCCGCTATCCTTCCGGTGAGCCTCTGCACTCCTTTGATGTTATTCACCACCTCAATATCATCGATGGCTTTGATCTTATCCAGGTTGATTTCAATCCCCCGGTTTGACACCATGAAGCCCAAAAATTTGCCAGATCGGATACCGAAGGCACATTTTTCTGGGTTAAGCTTCATATTGTACTTGCGGAGTACATCGAAGGTTTCCTGCAAATGCTTTAAATGGTCCTCTGTTTCCAGGGACTTGACCACCATGTCGTCAACATAAACTTCTAGTGTTTTCCCTATTTGTTCTTCGAACATTCCATTAACTAGGCATTAGTAAGTTGCACCGACATTTTTTAATCCGAAGGGCATGACATTGTAACAGTAAGTCCCATACCGGGTAATAAAGGATGTTTTCTCTTGATCCTCCAGGTGCATCCGGATTTGGTTATACCCGGAGTAAGCATCGAGAAAACTTAACATCTCATGTTCGGCCGTCGCATCGATCATTCTATCGATGTGAGGCATCGGAAAATCCTTCGGGCATGATTTGTTTAGATCCTTATAATCAACGGAAATTCGAAATTTATTACCTTTTTTCGGCACCACTACTACGTTAGCTAGCCAGTCCGGGTATTTTACCTCCCGGATAGAGCCTATTTTCAAAAGCTTTGTTACCTCACCCTTCACGAAGGCGTGTTTTGCCTCTGCCATGGGCCTTCTCTTCTGCTTCACTGGGGGGAACCTCCCGTCAAGGCTGAGCTTGTGAGTCGTCACTCTCGGTGGTACACCTGTCATATTTATATGGGACCATGCGAAACAATCGGCATTAGCTTGAAGAAATTTAATTAACTTGTTCCTGAGCTTCGAGATTAACCCCGTGCCCAGGGATACCTTTCTATCCGGTAGATATTCGAACAAGATGATTTGCTCCAACTCCTCTACTGTTGACTTGGTTGCATCCGAGTCATCCGGCAAGACGAACGATTTGGGTACACCGAAAGCATCCTCTTCATGCCCCGGGTCCGACCTATTCTGCTCAGTTGTCGAACCCGTATACTTTAGTTGCTATTTAGGGTCCTTTCCGCCGGCTGATTCACCTTCTTTTTTATCCGATTTTTTGGGAAGGGGTGATGCTTCCTCCACCGCGAACATCTTTTTTGCAGCGGGTTGTTCTCCCCAGATGGTTTTTATCCCCTCCGGGTTCGGGAATTTCAGCAGCTGATGTAATGTCGATGGCACGACCCTCATGCTATGTATCCACGGTCTACCCAGCAATGCATTTACTTCATATCCCTTTCGATTACATAGAAAACCGTTTGCTGAATGGTGCCGTCAATGTTGACCAGCAAAGAAATCTCCCCCTTCGTGGTTTCACTTGCCATATTGAATTCACTGAGAACTCGGGCTACCGGTACGATCTGATCGAGTAGCCTTAGCTGTTCAACCACTCTCCACCGGATGATGTTGGCCGAGCTACCTTGGGGAATCAAAATACATTTAACTTGTGAATTAAAAATAAGAATAGAGATTCAATGCATCATTGTGCGGTTGAATGATGCCTTCTGCATCCTCGTTGTTGAAAGAGATGGAACCCCCGGGTACGTAATCCCGGTTGCGCTTCTCACACATAATGGAAACCTTTGTCCGTTTCATCACCGGCCCTCGAGGGGTATCAGTACCCCCGATTATCATGTTGATTATATGCTGAGGTTTCACTGGTTCGGCTCATTTATGAGATTCCCTTTCCTGGTAGTGGCCTTTAGCTCGTTCACTTAGCAATTCTCGAAGGTGGCCATTCTTCAGTAACCGAGCCACCTCCTCTCTTAGTTGGCGACAGTCCTCAGTTCTGTGCCCATGGGTTCCATGATATTCACACATCACGCTCGGGTCCCGTTGGCCCGGGTTTGACCTTAGTAGTCTCGGCCATCTTGCTTCTGCGATACGGCCAATAGCCGAGACGAGGTCCGAAGTGTTGACGTCGAAGTTGTACTCCGATATCCTTGGCAAGTCTTTGTTGCTGGCCGAGCTTCTGACATCACTCCTAAATGAGAGACCTCGACTGTTTGACGGGCGCTCGGTCCGTTTATCACCCTGACCGGAGGATTGGCTCGGGCCAACCCTAGATTTTTCTGACCTGAAACTTGGCTTTTCCGAATGAGAGTATGGCCGATATCTTTCCCTCGATGGTCTTGACTCCGGATCGTAATTTTTCCTCGATCTCTCAGAGCTTTTGTTCATATTTACAGGCCCCGGGGGAAGTTCGAGTTGGTCATCCTCTACCCGAATCTTTAATTCGTATCTGTTATGGACATCCGCCCAGGTCACAACCTCGTATTCCAGCAAGTTTTCCTTTAGTTTGAACAAGGCCGTCGAGCTCCGAGGATTAAGCCCTTTGGTAAAAGCTTGTGCAGCCCATTCCTGCGAAACCGGAGGGAGCTCCATCCGTTCCCTTTGGAACCGGTTGACAAATTCACGCAATAACTCATCATCCCTTTGGGCTATACGGAAAATATCCGCCTTACGGGCCTTCACCTTTTTGGCACCGGCATGAGCTTTTATGAACGCATCCGCGAGCATTTTGAAAGAAGTGATTGAATGCTCGGGCAGATGGTTCGTACTAAGTCAATGCTCCCTTCGACAGAGTTTCCCCAAACTTTTTCAACAACACGGATTCAATTTCATCCTCTTCAACATCATTGCCTTTTATGGCACGGGTGTATGAAGTCACGTGTTCCTGAGGGTCCATTGTGCCGTCATATTTCTGGATATCCGGCATTTTGAACCTCTTCGGGATCAATTTTGGAGCCGCACTCGGAGGAAAAGGCCTCTGAATGTATCTCTTCGAATTCGGTCCTTTCAGAATAGGCGGAGCCCCCAGGATTTGGTCCACCCGAGAGTTATATGTTTCCACCCTCTTCTCAGTCAAGTCTACCCGCTTCGCCAATGTTTTGAGCATTCTCAGAACTTCGGTGGATGAACCAGCTCCGGACCCATTACTCTCGACCATCCGTGTTTCGTCCCTTCTAGGTTCGGTAACACCTTTCGTCCTCTCCGGGGACATTTCATCATTTTTGCTTTGCAACTGGGCTATTGCGACTCCATGTTCGGCAATAACTGCCCTCTGTTCCTGCAACATTTCAAAAATTAAACGTAAGTTAATATCATCCGGGGTATCCAGCACTTTCCGGCCTTGTGCCCGGGACAAAGTAATTGAATTGAGAGTATTTAAGGGATCGGTGGCCGGCGGGGCGGCATTCTCCTGGTTCACGGTGTTTTGTCGGTTGAGGCCCTCCCTCGAATTAACGGAGTTTAGGTCAATGGGTTCTGCTGGTAAGCCCCATAGCCCACTGTTCTCATTTTCGGCCACAATCTCGTTGTTGTTGACGTGACCAGATTGTCCACTGCTTGCCATTTGGTCCGTTTTCACAGAGACGAACAAAATATTTTTTCAATTTTAATGGGTAAGAGATAGAAACCACGATCAAAGACCACTATTATCCTAGCCCCACGGTGGGCGCCAAACTGTTTACCCCGAATTTAGGTAATCAATTGAATTTGTAAGTGAGGTATAGGATATGTGGATGAACTTTAATCTATTTTGGGTTTATAGGAAATAATTATAGATTTGCGTGTTATAGCATGTGTATGTGAACATATGTGTTAGTAATTCGAATCAAGATACAAATGTTTATGATTAAGACAACTATATTGGAAGAATAAGCATAAAATGCCACTGATCCGGACCAAAGGAGAGAGAGCTTCAATATATAATTTCTATTACAATATTCTTGATCTTGAAAAAGCTAACCCTTAAAAGTAGGGAAATGCCTCCTATTTATAGTTTTGCCTTATGGGCCTTGCATATAACATAAAGCCTTTTTCAGAATAAAGTAAACCCTAAAAGGATAAGGTTGGGCCGTACAGTCTGACACCCGTACGGTCGTCGGTACAATGTGACAGAACGATGTTGACGCGTGACGATTTTATAACTGATTAACCGGACTAACGGCCACAATCAACTCGGTCATGCTGAAACCGGACCAACGACCACGATCAACTCGGTCATGTTGAAACCGAACTGGCTGTGATGCTGAGTTTGGTCCGGTGATACCGGACCAAACAAATTCGCTTCACTTTTCTCAGGTCAACCGCAACCGGTGCAATATCACCAGTTCTAAGGGAAGACTCTGTGATCATGCCTATCTCTTTTTATCTCCGGTCCCCGGTCTCACCGGTCTTACTTATATCCGTTTTTTACCGTATACAAATAACAAAAGAGAAAGAAGAAATATAAGCCACAGCAAAGCAAAATTTTATGCATATGAGTTTTCTCCCAGAATTTCAACCAATCTGTATCCAGTATTAGTACATGGTACTCCCTCCGAATAAAAAAAGAGTGTCCATTTAACCATTTACACACCCTTTAAGAAAATACTAACTTCTAGACAAAAATAGGTAATTTGACTAAACTATCCCTAATTAAATAGGTATTGAGATTTGATCACATAAGACTTAATAGAGACAAATATGGAAAGATAAGATTAATTCTTTCTTGATTTGATAAGTGGACACTCTTTTTGACCCAAGAAAAAAGGTTAAATGGACACTTTTTTTAATCCGGAGGGAATATTAATTATTATTTATATAGGGAAGGAGAAGAGTTATAACGACGGAGCTATATCGCTAATATTGGAGTAGTTAATTTTTGTAAGACTTAAATGCCATTTCATACGCCTGGTTCATCTTTGGAAGGAGAAAAAAGAAACACTTAAGCACGTCTAATATAATTAAGGGAGTTAAATGATTGATTTTTGACATTTTTTTATTTTTACTTTGCATGTAAATGAGAAAAACAGGGAAAAGGTCAAAAAAAAAAAAAGGAAAAAAAGAGAGGTGCCACGTGACCTTTGCTATTCCTAGCTTTATTATATATATAGCTCATATGTGAGGAAAAGTAATATATATAATGTATCAAACTTATATTAGTGTATAAAAGGTGTTTATGCACAAATATGAGCTAAATCGGGTAACAAACCCAAAATATGAGCTACATGGCGTAAATATTTTCTCCCAATAGACAGAAAGCATAATTTTCCTAATTTTTTAAAAATAGTTGTCTAAAATTATTTGTCATTTTAGAAGTTCAAGACTAAATTCATTATTATTTTCTCATTTACTAGTAATCATTCTTAAACTTTCACCTTATTGGTGAGGATTCGATTTCGCACCTTGTAATTTTTTCCCCCATTTTACACATCCCCAATCTTTTTCTATTTTTTTTCTCAATTATGGGGAGATGACACGTAGATTAAGTAAATATTAAATGAAAAGAGATTATATTTTAATATTAACGGGGAAAAATAATCAAACTACCTCCTAATTATATTTTTTGAAGGAGTATGTAAGAAAGAAACACGACAAATAATTTAAGATAAGGGAGTAGTAAAGATTATTATACACTAGGTATACACGTTGTGTTGAATCTAAGATTTACGAAATTCCTATTTTTGGCCTTAAAGTTAGGTTTACTTTCATTTAACATTTTGGCTGCTAAAGGTAAGAAGACGGTGAGCTCTTATGAGTTTTTAATGGAGTTTTGGCGGCTGAAGGTAGTCGAGTGGTGGAGGAGATGAGAGGAAAATTATGAACTTACCGCTATATATTTTTGTGGGTTAGAGAATATTAGCCTAGAGTATACAGTCCGGCGCCAAAATGGTTTGTTTGTGGAGCTAATAGATAAAAATAGGATTTTTTTTATACCAAAATGGGTATTTCGTTGGTTATCCAACGAAATACCCACAATCAATACTGTTTCAGTCCGGATTTGTTGCATTTCGCTACACTTGTAGCGAAATGTAACAAATATATATTTTTTTTTTTTTGCATTTCGTTTGTATTCCAACGAAATAGGATTTTTTTTTTGTATTTCATTTATAAAAAAACGAAATAGGAAAATATATTTTTTTTTTGTATTTCGTTTATAAAAAAACGAAATAGGCAAATAATTTTTTTTTATTTCGTTTATATAAAAACGAAATAGGAAAATATAATTTTTTTTTGTATTTCGTTGGTATATGAACGAAATAGGATAATTTTTTTTTTTGCATTTCTTTTATATTCCAACGAAATAGGAAAATAATTTTTTTTTTATTTCGTTTATATAAAAACGAAATAGGAAGATAATATTTTTTTATTTCGTTTATATAAAAACGAAATAGGAATATATATATATATATATTTGTATTTGTATTTCGTTCGTATACCAACGAAATAGGATAAATATTTTTTTTTATTTCGTTTATATAAAAACGAAATAGGGAAATATATTTTTTTTTGTATTTCGTTTATATACCAACGAATTAGGAAAATAATTTTTTTTTTATTTCGTTCATATACCGTTTTTCTGCTCTCCACTTTTACCCTAAATTATTTTACCTTATCCTCTCCATTCTCCATTCTCCATTCTCCATTATCCATTTTCCCTTCTCCATTCTCTATTCTTCCTCTACCTCCATTCTTCCTCTTCTTCCGTTCTTCATTCTTTTCTTCTTTTTCTACTAATCCTATCACAAGGATTCCTCAACTTTTGCTCCATAATCTTCTTCAAATTGAGGTAATTTATTAATTTTATAAGTGTTTACATATATTTTTTGATTTAGTCATTATAAATTAGTTCACTTTTTTTTTTGATTTATTTATATCTTATACTTAGTGTAGTAGACTATAATAAAGAAAACAAAAGTTACAAGTTTAATTAATCAATAATTGATAATTTCAGTCATTGCTTCAATTAAAAAAAGTTTTAAAAAATGTTAGTAGAGTTTATTGGTCAACGAACTACAATTAAAATACTAAAAAGATCGTCAAAGCTACTGATTAAAAAGGTATAAATTTATATTATAAAATGTTCTTTTAGTTAGTCATTTTCATAGAACAACAGTTAAAAAAAAAAAGATGAAGAAATTGTGAGGAAAGTAAGATTGTTAAATATAACATAAAGATATTTGTATCATTTGTTGGGTCATTTTCTATGTTCAAATTGTGACTAGTCGTTGGAGATTATTTTTCTGTTGATAAGCATGAAGAATTTTTACTTTTCAAATTAAAAGTATAAGATCAAGAAACTGTGAGGAAGTTGGACTTGTTTTTGAAGCTAATAGACAAAAATAGCATGTCCTTTTTTTTTTAATACCAAAATGGGTATTTCGTTGGATAACTAATGAAATATTGTTCCGATCCGGTAAAAAAAAAATTAACTGTCCTTGCATCCCCTCTCCAGTCATATGGTTTGTTTTAAATAGAAAAGAAGTAGTTATACGTAAGATGAATACTATTATGGAAATTAATTATGAGCTTAACCAAAAGTTTAATTACATTTCGTTGACCACATAAGGAACTGCAATTATTTTTTGACAGTTGTACTCTTATTATTTTTTTTTTCTTTTCTCACGTGATAATATATCTTATAGTTTGACCTTTGTTGACTTTCCTATTGAATATATAGTAAACAATTGTGTAATGTGTTGTCAATTATTCTAACAACAATGGCTTGGTGTTGCAATGTTATAGATATGGATCGCCCAAAGTCACTGTACATCCAGGTCCAGAAAACTATGATTTATTAATACTCCAGCAACAGCGTCGATCCCAGGCTGTGTGGGATGGAAAATTGACTGGACAGAACGCGTGTTTAACTATACATCGTGCGAATCATGAATTCTAGAATCACGTGAGGCAATACCCTTTACATAATCGCATCCTTAATTACTTTGAGAGGTGTCGATTTGCGGGAGTTTTAGCAGTAGGTAATGTGCAGTATGATGAAGGAATCATCACTGCACTTATTGAGAGATGGCGTCCAGAGACGCATACATTTCATATGCGGACTGGCGAATGTGCCATCACATTGTAGGATGTCGAGGTGTTATATGGCATTCCCGTGGATGGCCACCCATTGGTGCAGAGAAATGTTAAAAATATAACTAAATCAACATAGCGGGAATTGATGTACGACCTTACTGGTTGGTTGCCCGGAGAAGAAGCAATTATAGGTAATAGCTTGTTGGTAATAACACAATTATCTAATCATTTGGAAACCTTGATTGCCAAGAATGATATTATTGATGAACACATTGATGAGGTTGAGGTACAAAAGAGGGTTAGGTTGTACCTGCTTTGGTTGATTGGTGGCACTATATTCTCTGATAATACTGGTTCAAAGCTTAGTTTACACTTTTTGCTTGACATAATAGACCTTGATGCAATAGGTGGGAAAGCTTGGGGAGCAGCAGCATTATCATACTTGTACAATTGTCTATGCCGTGCTTCGATGGCTAATAGTCGTGATGTTTGTGGATTTATTGCTTTGTCACAGGTACGTGAATTTAAATATTATATTGCTCTACTTCAGTAGAAATAAGAGATCAAGCAGCATTCTTATAACCACCATTACCCAAATTTTGTATTTTCGGGTTATTTTATTTAATTCAAAAAATATTTATATATTTAAATTTACTTATACAGGTTTGGGCTTGGGAGCGAATAATCGCGATGCAGCCATTACTTCGTCCTCCAAGAGTAAACGAACGAGATATTGTATTTGCGCAGAAGTGGACTCGTCGTGGAGTTCGTGAAAGCGAGGCACGAGCTGTGCTAGTAGTTTGTAAGGATGTTTTAGACAACCTAACTGATGATCAGGTATTTTTCCTTTTAAATTTTTTTGATAAGAAATGTGAAAAATATAACAACAATAGAGTTTTTATAGATTTGTTCATTTTTTGCTAACTCGTACTGTGATAATGGGTTGATTTTGTTTTAATTTGTTATAGCTAATTTGCTACAACTTGCTACTGGTTGTGATATTTTTTATTAGCTTTTCTTCTTTTAGCATAATTAGTATTTTGTCTAGGTTTGTTTTAATGACTAGAAGGTTACTAAACTATTTTATTTTGTTTTTATTTTCATCAAATTCCATTATGGAATTTTCAAGTTAGCCTGTTCTTGTCATGCTTTGGAACTGAATAAAAAGAAAGTGTTCTTAGCAAGGATTTGGTCATGATATGCTTTCTACTATTGAGTATTTTTTATTCTTCATTTGCACGGTTTGGAAATGATGAAATTTTGTGTATTTAGAAGGAAGAAAATTGCTTGAATGTTCTAATCTTTACTTAACTGAAAATGCATAATGGATGTTTGTTGTAATGAGAAAATGTATAATTTGTATTATAAATTATAAATGACTGTATAATATTTTTGCTATCATAGTTTGTGTGGGAGCCTTATACAGAGGCCATCAATGATGGACTTTCGGAGTGGTGCCGACGTGGTCAAGACATTTGGATGGCGCAGTTGCCACTCATTTGTGGGATCTACCGAGAGTGGCACATGGCGGGTCGGGTCAACCGACAATTTGGTAGGGAGCAGTCTGTTCCGGGACCACTCCCCCCCACATAGACCATTTCATTTTTCACTGGACAAGCGATTTAGGATAAGTCAGGAGATGGGGGAAAAATTTGAGCAAGCTGAATATTTGTGGGAACGCCGTCAGGAACTAATAGTTGAAGCTCCACATACTACTGTAGCTCCCAGACCGGATTCTGAATATTTTAAATGGTACCGGAGGTACTCCCGCACTTTGATAGGAAATCCAGAACGTATCGTGGATAGGGGATACCAACACCTCGCAGGGAGGCACGAAGCATTGGTACGTAACTTTTGATGCATATCATGTTAAATAGACAGTTAATGATGTACTATATAGTTTTCTAACATTTGAGTAGAAACAAAATTACTGCTAGTACTAATTAATATATCTTGAAAAATAGTCTAAGAATTTGACTTACTACAGATCTCATCCAATGCCATTATTCAGGCAAATTAACCATGATTCTCTTAACCTAGGTGCTTCAATTTTTATACTTTATCTCTTTCATTATTTAGCAAAAAGAATGTTTAATAATACATTGACCATGATTATGAAAGTAATTTAATTATATTTTCTAACTAAATCATCATATAAAGGATTTGGAACCGATTTACATACAAATACATGTGTATCATATGTATTAAATATTATAGTAATATTAATAACTATACATATATGATACACATTAATTTCTTTTTGCCAATCAATGGCTTTCTTACGTCACTGTTTGTTATATATTTTTTTGTAGGCTCGTGGAATTCATAGAGTTAGATATTTGGCTTACAGTGTTCAGGAAGATCCGTCAGAGTGGCCTTCAGATTCTCAAGGTATGAATGCATTGATGCAAAGGTTTATTAACATGTCGACTGAGTCTCTGAATGCTGCTGCAATGGGGACGAGGTTAACATTTGATCCCAATTATATACCACCAGCAGATTATGTGGCACCGCCTAAGTTGCCAACTGCTCGTCGGGATCATGCAAATGTACGTCGTGCTGGTAACCCACGGGGTCGAGGTCAGGTGGCGCACCAGCTTGTTGATGACGATCAAGTTGATGATCTAGAGCCACACCCTGGTACAGATCATTCATTTGATTTTTCCGGCCCATCTATGACTGCTTCGTATCATCCACCTACGAATTTACCCACCCCATATCACCCATCTAGTCCACATTACCCACATACAAATTTACCCAGCCCATATCACCCATCTAGTCCACATGACCCACATACGAATTTACCTAGCCCATATTATCCGTCAATGGAATTTTCCGACCCATCTATGACTGCCTCAAAAGCTCCATGTCACTCATCTATGGATATACATAGCTCCCACTATCCGACCATGGATATATCTGGTCCATCTATGATTCCATCTGAGGCTCTATATAACTCGTCTAATATGGTCACTCCACAAGCATCATCAAAATTAAAAGGTTTCACCCCATTTAGCAATTCCTCACAACCTTGGAGCCAACAGGCTTTGGACAACCTCCTTTTCCAAGTTCCTCAGACTAGTACCTCATCCCGACCTCCAGCTAATTTTCCCTGTGATGGAAGGAGGCTCAGTTTTAATGATGCATATGCACCTACGCCAGATGTTCGGGACTTAGAGGCACAGGTTCGTTTTGAATTTAAATTTTTATGTATATAATTTATGTGTTGCATTAAAAAGTAACTTTTATTTTGTATGATATTTATAGGGTGTGGAAGGGATGCATGAGGGGTTTCCTCCGCACAGATCTCGTAGGGATCGCCGGCCAACACAATTTGGCACTGCTGGGAGGAAAGGATGCACACGTAGGGATGCATGTGGAGCTTTAACAACTTATTTTCAAAATTTATTGTGTATCTATGACTATTTAGACTTATATATGACTTATTATAGCGACATATATTCCGTCAATATGAATTATGGTGTATTTTTGACTAATTAGACTTCTATATGAATTGTTTTTTTAATAAATACGAAAATTGTATGTGGGGTTTAGACCTTTCTGCACCATGTATTTTTATATAAATAGTCTTCCATAATACCTCATTCATCTCACCACGCTAAAACAAACTCTTTCAAAATGTCATCGTGGAATCCATTCTTCTGGCAACGCGGCCCAATGATATATCACCCAGGTGACATTTTTGAGTCAATGGGTAGGAAATGGGTTTTGGAACGTGAATTTGAGTACTCGCTTAATCCGAGCGAGCGCTACAATAGACAATACATTAGCAAGATGAGGAGAGAATGGAACTACCGCCTGGATGAAGCTCATAATATTGAGACCGATTTAAGAAGTCGTGGCCTACATCATCCAAAACGCCGTGCAATAGGCATGCCGCTCACATCACCCCCAAGAACCGAATCTTGCTTTGAACCGCATTCGCGAAGAAAATAATAGGATGCATTTGCGATGGTTGCGTTTGGAGGGACACAGATTGGTGAGACAAATTCGAAAGGATAATAATAGGATGTTGGTGAGACGTTGTAGGTACTATATCCTTAAGCTCGCTGAAGAACAAGCTGCAGCAACAAATCGCACGCTAACAAACATGAAAGAGCAAGTGTTTTAGCACACGAACTTTACAAATCGGATGATGGCATGCCTAACGAGCGCCCTTAGACCAACTATGTGTTATGTATTTTAATTTTCAATAATAATGTAATTGTATGTTCATTCAATAAAGTGTTGTGTAAGTTCTATCCAACAATAATTGTTAATTAAAGACAAAATTAAACTCTACAATACGAACCATTTATATTTTAAAGTAAGGATGACAACATATTATTGAAGATTACATAAGATAACAAAGATTGCATAAGATAACAACAACATAGAACTCATGAATAAACTTAACAGTAAACAAGCAACAACAACTACTGAGTACGATTGGGGCAACGATTTTTATTATGACCGGTTTTCCTGCAAGTTCCACACCTCCTAGCCATGCGAGCAGGAGCAATATCCATTTCATTCCTCCTTCTAGTTGTTCTCTGGGCTCCAGACGTTCGCTCGTATGCAGTGTTTGTAATTAAACAGAAGGGACTTGCAGGCCAATATGCCTCATCACCTAAGGGAGAAAACTTTCCACTGTATGTTTGCTTGTAATACCTACAACTGTAGTACTTGCTAACATAGTCCTTAGGCTGAATTTTACGGATCCGACAGAATTTAATTGCATGGGAACATGGAATGTGGTAGTTTTTCCACTTCCCACACGAACATTTTTTTCCATTGTTAGAGACTTTATGGACATTTCCACCCTTACCTTCGTGTGCAAATGTCAGAATCTCGAAGACCCCAGTCACAATGTTGTAGTTCATCATATCAGTGTGCATGGCGGCCCTATCCCAATATTCATGGAACTTCTTATCAACACCGGGCGGCCAAGTCTTCTTATTTACCATTGGCAGAGCAGCAAGGGCGCTTCTTTTAACAAAATGATCAACAATATTTTTAAAGGTCCAGTGAATCATGGCAGTAACAGGCAATCCACAGTCTTTCTTCAATAAACTGTTGTAAGACTCAGAGACATTTGTCGTCATAGCCCCCCACCTATAACCACCGTCCTTATACAATGTCCATTTTTCCTTCGAAAGCTCGCTTAACCACATATGCATTGCAGGTGACAAAGTTTTGATTTGTTGCATCCTCATTTGGTATTTCTTCTTCCGGTGCTCTGTAGCATCCAACCACATTAGCTTCTCAAGATCAGAGTTAAGAAACTTTTTGTTAAAGTTTCTTTTTAAATGTCGATCACAAAATCTATGATGTGTGGTGGGTGGCTGTAACCATTCATGTGTCATTACACATTGCAAGATCCCTTGGTGACGGTCAGAAATTAGTCCAATGCCTTTTCTATCACAAACAACATGTCTCCATAATAAACTGAGAAACCAAGTCCATGACTCATAGCTCTCACGTGCAACTATAGCATACGCAAGTGGAAAAATATTTCCGTTTGCATCAATGCCAACAGCAATCAAAAATTTCATCTCATACTTACCATAGACATGGGTGCCATCTATTGAGATGGCCGGCCTGCAACTTTTGAATCCATCGATACTTGGTTTAAAGGCCCAGAAAAGATACTTGAAGATGTGTCCGCCTTGCATTGTAGTTGACTCGTGTGTCCACTCAACAATAGTGCCCGGATTGAAATGTTCTAGGGTAGCCATGTATTGAGGCAATGCCCTAAAAGAACCTTCGAAATAACCATACACCATCTCAAAAGCTTTCTTACGCCCTTTTTGCGCTTTTCTATAACTAGGAGTATAGTGATGGATGCCTTTTATAGTTTCCTGAACAAACTTAATACTGATTTGTGCATTGATCATAATATATAGTATCAACGAAGTAGTAATCATGTTGCTATTCAAATTGAAATGATCCTCTGTATAATCATCTGTGTCGCAATTATGTGGCTCAATCATTTTCCTGCTTTTCACATACCACTTTCGATCAACGAAAAACGAATCATCCAACTACAACCTTCCTCATGCCGCTTGCAAATAACCTTCCAAAATGTACCTTTGGCTTGATCTATTTTAAATTCATTATTTTTTGTGGGCTATATTATAGAGTCTCACTGCACCTTTCATTTGCTTCTTGCTGTGAAATAACATACCTATTTGCATGTAGAAGAAAAAATACCAACTCCTAATTACACCAATTAAAATCACAAAATTCAAAAATAATATATTATTAAAAAAATTAGTCGCACCAAACTAACCTGATTTGATAATTTTAGGATTACTGGAATTCCAAAGTGCAGCCCGAACAGACCCGTTATCTCTCATGTATGCAAAATCTTCCGGTTCTACTTCTTATGTATTATCCAAATATGGGATCACATTTGAATGATAATTAACAATAAGATTACTGGGGGCCGCAACATCTTCATCAGACTCGTCACCGTCGGCAGACGATTGATCATAGTCCGTCCCTTCATGATCTAATGGACTATCGCTATCCGACTCATTTATTATATCATTAGCTAAATCGTTATTGCTCACAATTTATGTGAGCTAAGTCAATGCGGGGTTATCTTCAAAATGGTTATGCCTATAAATAAGAAAAAATCATAGAATTTACAAGTCAAACACAATTATACAATTCATGAATAAAGTGAATAAAATATGATTATATTTACCTATCACTGTCCAATTCACTTGGACCAAGGGTGTCGTACATTACAATTCAAATTATGCAACTGCGTAGTAGCATTACTTGGTCCACCCGTCTCACGATTCTGTCCACTCCAATCAAAGTTATGATCGTGCGTTGAAGCCACACTATCATACTGTGTACCATAATTAGTTGTATCATTTGACTGACTACCAAATCCTACAATTGTTTGTTGTTGAACTACACCCCTTAAAAAACCAATATTCAATCTTGGGAGATAGGTAGCACCTCCAAAACCGAACTCATTGTCGGTCGGTACTTCGACCTGGGTAGAGCGTTGAACTGTAGCATACATGTCAAGCGCCACTATGCATATGTAATTTTTAAAAATCTCAAGACAACGAAGAAATGACGATAAATATTCATCGTCCGTAATTGGCATCTCACCATAAATTGGTGAACCATCGGCTGTAAATGAACTTGGACATCGTCCGGTTATAACCACCGATAGTTCAGGATCATTTACGAACATTTTACTCCTTAAGATGCGTTGCAGACGATCATATTTTAGGGAAATTGGAAACTTTTTCCCTATTTCAGGACCACGGCTGTATCTAACCAAACCTGCTTCATACACAACTTCACCACCCCAAAATAAATACACTTTAACATGAGTTGCCATCATCTTTTATGAAATATATGAGAAAAAATAAAAGTTGAAGAATATGAAATAGATAAGAGAAAAACAATAGATGAAAGATATGAGATGGATAAAAGAAAATTGAAAGACGAAGGATATACCATAGGTAAAGATAGGACAATATTTATAAACGGAGAAAAGTAAAAAATTTCACAAATTAAGTCACGAAATGTAAAAGATATTATTTTGACAACTATTCAATGCTCGTCTGAAACTGATTGAAGCAACAGAAATGAACAAAAAATAAAATTAAAACCATAGCGATATGGAGAGCAGAAAAACGGTAAAAAAAAGGGGGTTTTTCATTATATACCTGCGAAATGGAACAAAACATTTCGTTGGTATATAAACGAAAAAAAAATATTTATCCTATTTCATTGGTATATGAATGAAATACAAATATATATATATATATATATATATATATATATATATATATATATATATATATATATATATATATATATATTCCTATTTCATTTTTATATAAACGAAATAAAAAAAAAATTATCCTATTTCGTTCATATACCAACGATATACCAATATATATATATATATATATATATATATATATATATATATATATATATATATATATATATATTCCTATTTCGTTTTTATATAAACGAAATACAAAAAAAAATATTTTCCTATTTCGTTTTTTTATAAACGAAATACAAAAAAAATTATCCTATTTCGTTCATATACCAACGAAATACCAAAAAAAAATTATATTTTCCTATTTCGTTTTTATATAAACGAAATAAAAAAAAATCCTATTTCGCTTTTTTATAAACGAAATACAAAAAAAAATCCTATTTCGTTGGAATACAAACGAAATGCAAAAAAAAAAAAAATTGTTACATTTCGCTACAAGTGTAGCGAAATGCAACAAATCCGGACCGGAACAGTATTGATTGTGGGTATTTCGTTGGATAACCAATGAAATACCCATTTTGGTATAAAAAAAAAAACACATCCTATTTTTGTCTATTAGCTCCACAAACAAACCATTTTGGCGCCGGACTCCTATAGTATAGCCTACGGGTTAAATCCTCTTTGACAAGATTATAGACTTGAACACTTGCAACTCGCTTTCCCCTCTCTATTGGTCCACTAGCTTCTTTTCAATCCATGAGTTGCATGATAAGAAAGTTGTTATTTTTCATGTTACCATATCAATATAGAGATTATCAATTTGGCGCACATAATATAATTAAACTCGTACCTGAATAGAAGAAGCAAGCCAGCCTTCATTAGTTGATGGTTTAATGACCAATCAATAGAACAGTGTCCAAATTTATGCATAACTGCAATTGCATTTATATATTCTAATGCCTGTAATAGAACTCAGACTGACAAGGTCAGTCTTGAATTTCTGGTTTATTAATATTAATGGTATGACCTATACATCTATTTTGGAGTTAATGTAGTCCACTATATCATCACTGTATAATCTATATACAGTTCACACATCTAGTTTGCAACTTATATAGCCCACTGTATCATCAGTGTATAGATAATGTATCTATTATATATAGATATACATATAAACATTACATATACTTTGCATATATATTTTATATAATCATGTATGAACATAAGAAACCAACTCAAATTGCAGTGTATTTATAATGTATCTGATTTGTATAGCTATATATAAGCTGCTCAACTTCTTTTGTAACTTTTGCATCTGTTTGATGCTTTTTAGTTTGGTCATTTTCTGTTGGCTCTTAAATCTTCACCTGGTTTTGCATTTTGTTGACAAATAATTATTACTATTTGGTTTAATTCAAATTCCTTCATAATTTTGTATTTGTGTTATAGCTGCAGTGTCTTTTCCAGAGTAAAATAATCATTTCTAGAGAAAAAACATACTAGGATCCCTTCAATTTTGTAAGAGAAGTGGCACTTAATTTTCCAATCCTTTTGACTACAAAACGACCTTAATATTTCATGCCTTCTTTTTTACATGAGCATAAAAATTAAATATTATGGGAAGAGAAAACAATGTATTGAACGTCTGAAGCAAAACTGATGAAAGATGAAGAATATCAAGAAATTCAAGAAAATCAAGAAACACAAGACTGAAATTCAAGCAAAAAAAAGTCCAAAAAGCTCAAGTTTATTCTCATTCTTGTTTCTTGAATCCTTTTCTAAATAGGTTTCTTGTTTCTTGATTTATATTATAGTAGTATTTAATTTCCTATCATTAGTGGGATCTTTATCCTAGTTCTAGTAGGATTCTAGTTTTCTTTATTCTTTTCCTTGTAGAATAGGGATTTTACTTTCCTTATTTTTAGCTATTTCCTTTCTAGAGTAGAATAGGGATTTGTAGTCATCAAAGAAGAGACTCTAGGCCTATATAAAGGGTTCTTATTCTTTGTTAAACACTATTCACGTTTTTTAGCATAAACCCTAGTTTGCAATAGAGTTATTTTCTCTATTTGGTCTTCTTTATCCTTGTTTTTGGTTCCAAGCAAGGTGATGATAGTCTTTATCTTGTTTTCAATAGCGTGTGGTGTTTCTTTATCACGTAAGTTGATTTCAAGTGGTGACTTAGGAACTTTGTTGGTTCTTGATCATTCAAGAACGCGTTTCTTGATTAAAATTCGTTCTAGTTCATATCCAGAACCCTAATTTTCTTTCCATCATTCCGCCTTCAATACTTACTTGATTTAAACCATTCAATAGTTATTTTTATAGTTCAAATCGTCATCTTTCTCCTCGTCTTGAAATCACATAATTTCGAGAAGTATAGCCCAATTTACGTCCGTTTCTTGAACTCTGCCCATCAATCGCTTCAAGAATAAGATCCTGGTCGATTGGTTCTTTGTTAACTCGAAGAATCACATCAATTTGGTATCAGAGCACAGTTGAGGAGTAGGATGAGTATGCAACCAAGAGGAGGACGTTTGGTTCAAGAAGATGAAAAACTATGGAAAAAGGAATCTCTTTTCCGCACTAGATGTACCTCCCATGATAAGGTGTGTTCGATAATCATTGATAAAGGAATTCATGTTAATGTTGTTTCTGAAGAGATGGTTTCTAAACTTGGCTTATCAACAAAACCTCATCCATATCCTTATAGCATCAAATTTGAGAATGATGATGGTGGTTTAGAGGTAACTCGTCAATGCCTAGTTTCTTTTTCTATTGGCAAAATATATAAAGACGTTGTTTGGTGTGATGTAACAAAGATGGATGCTTGCCACTTATTACTTGGAAGACCATGGGTGTACGATAGGTGTGCTAAATATGATTAATATCGTAATACCTACTCTTTTACAAAGGATGGACGAAGAATTAAATTGGTTCCCTTGAATCAAGAAGATGTTGCTAAAAACTCCAAGAATGTTGATGATTCTTTTGTGACCAAATTACAAATCATTGGTCCCATAAATATGGAACAGCAAACGGAGGAGGAGAATGTATTGGATCCACAAGTGGAGGATTTACCACCAAAGTTTGATGAGGATCCATTGGAGCATCCAACTATTTGTGAGATTGAGTTTCCACAAAGGGATTTAAAAAAGAATACAGATTTTGTTTCTTACTCCACACCAACCAAAGTAACGGATTGCATAGGACCAATAGTCTATGAAGATTTGTAAGAGAAAGAGAATAAGTTGCTGAAAAAGGAGTTTATGAATGAGAGTTTAATTTATTATCTAATTCGAGCAAGATTTATTCCTCAAAAGGTTGAATCTTTGCAAGAAAGTGTAGATTTAATATCTCTCAATTTCATTGAGGTTAATGGCTATAATCATGTCGAATATGAGAGCATCAAAATCATCAAGGAGGTCATAAGAAGACATGATTTATTCTCTAATCCTGATCCAAAGGTACATGAATTTGATTTATTTAAAGGTTTTTGTGGCACTAACTCAGATTTTGCATGCAAATACCACATCGACACGGGAGTGTTCAAGATTCATGAAGATCAAAAGGAAATAAGTTATGATCATGGTTTACACATTGAAGATCAGTTTAAGATGATATGTTTGAGAAATCATGGTATAATGTTACTACTAAGAAAGTGGGATTTAGTTCGGCCATATATGAAGCTTTCTTTCAACATGATGAAGCTATATGACAAGCTAGAAAAATGCAACTTAAAGCCTGGTGAGTATGGGTTGTTCCAATTTTTTTTTATTTTTTATTTTGCTAATCTTTCACCATTTATGGAGCCTTTAGACTCGAGGACGAGTCTTTCTCAACAAGGGGAGAATGATGAAAGATGAAGAATATCAAGAAATTCAAGAAAATCAAGAAACACAAGACTGAAATTCAAGAAAAAGAAAAGTCCAAAAAGCTCAAGTTTGAAGATTATTTTCCATTCTTGTTTCTTGAATCCTTTTCTAAATAGGTTTCTTGTTTCTTGATTTATATTATAGTAATATTTAATTTCCTATCATTAGTGGGATCTTTATCCTAGTTCTAGTAGGATTCTTGTTTTCTTTATTCTTTTCCTTGTAGAATAGGGATTTTACTTTTTTTATTTTTAGCTATTTCCTTTCTAGAGTAGAATAGGGATTTGTAGTCATCAAAGAAGAGACCCTAGGCCTATATAAAGGGTTCTTATTCTTTGTTAAACACTATTCACGTTTTTGAGCATAAACCCTAGTTTGCAATAGAGTTATTTTCTCTATTTGGTCTTCTTTATCCTTGTTTTTGGTTCCAAGCAAGGTGGTGATAATCTTTATCTTGTTTTCAATAGCGTGTGGTGTTTCTTTATCACGTAAGTTGATTTCAAGTGGTGACTTAGGAACTTTGTTGGTTCTTGATCATTCAAGAACGCGTTTCTTGATTAAAATTCGTTCTAGTTCATATCCAGAACCCTAATTTTCTTTCCATCATTCCGCCTTCAATACTTACTTGATTTAAACCATTCAATAGTTATTTTTATAGTTCAAATCGTCATCTTTCTCCTCGTTTTGAAATCACATAATTTCGAGAAGTATAGCCCAATTTACGTCCGTTTCTTGAATTCTGCCCATCAATCGCTTCAAGAATAAGATTTTGGTCGATTGATTCTTTGTTAACTCGAATAATCACATCAAAAACCCAATCTACTTATAGTGATAGATTTATTGTTTATCACTAGCGACATCAGAGTTTTCCCATATGGATCAGGTGATCAAACACGCTGTGTACAATATAAAAGGTAGCACTGGTGACAAATGGAATTAGAAGAAGGGCAAAAGAAACAACTAGCTAGAAAGAGGAAAAAAATAATGACAAAATAGTGGTGGACAAGGGCACAAGGAAAAGAAAGCTAGTGGGATTTGGCTTTGTCTAGAAATTGTAAACTAGATTGTTGAGAGTTAATCGGGTACGAATTGAATAGTTGGATTAAAAAAAACGGAAAAGGTCCTTGTACTATTGGAAAAGGGTTAAATATACCCTTTGTTATACTTTGGGTTTAAATATACCTCTACTGTTATACTTTGGATTCAAATGTAAACCTCCTCTGTTAAAATTGTCCAAGGTAGACACTAGATCTGACGTGGCATTGACAACTCACTGAGGTGGACACCACGTGGCATGCCATCTCACCACCCAACTTATTTGCCTCTCTCTTCCCCTTCTACCCACCACTACCATCTCCTCTACCTCTACAATCACTGCCATCATTAGCACCACCTCACCACCCAACTCGCTTACTAATTCTATGTACAAATAACTCCTTTTTCTGCTTTTTTTTTTTTTGGTGGGTTTTTTTGGCTTATCTGATTTTGTTTCATGGGTATTGTTTCGTTTGTAATTTTAGATCATATTTTGATGTTCCTTTGTAATGCAGTTCTATCGCTCTCTTTTATGGTTCTTAGTGTTCCTTCTGATTGATCTTTATCTAATTGATACAATAATACCAAATTAGGTGACCCTTTTATGATTAGAGTTACTGTTGAGCATAAAGTTTGTCTTTGATGAATTTGAAGATTGTTGGAGTAAATGTAATTTACATTATACAAAACGATATTGAAAATTTTGGAAGCACGCTAGGAAGAACTGCTTGTAATACATTTTGTCTGGATAATTTTGCAGAAAGATCTTGATTTTCGTTTTCGTGTTTGAGTTAATTAATGGATGAGTAGATGCAAATATGTGGATACATTTACTCTCGTCATATGTACATAGAATTAGTAAATGAATTGGGTGGTTAGGTGGTGCTAATGGTGGCAATGGTTGTGAAAGGAGCGGAGATGGTAGTGGTGGGTGAAGAAGGGGAAGAGGGGCAAATGAGTTAGGCGGTGAGGTGGCATGTCACGTGGTGTTCACCTCAGTGGGTTGTTATGCCACTTAAGATCTAGTATTCACCTTAGACAATTTTAACGGAGGAGGGGTATATTTAGACCCAAAATATAACGGTAGGGATATATTTAAACTCAAAGTATAACGAAGGGTATATTTGGCCCTTTTCCGTAAAACAAATTACTTAGATGGTCGAATAAACCAGGCCTGTACTTTTCCCCTTTTTTCAGCGCGGATTGCCCTCCATTTTGGTGGTCTTTAATTTTTGCTAGGGGTGTTAAATGGGCGGGTTGGGCTGAAATTGGCCTAATCAAAATGGGCTGAGGTAATAAATGAGTTGGGCTAACATTGACCAAAAAGTTACTTGGGCTGAAATGGATTGGGCTGAAATGAGCTAAAAATGGGTTGGATCATGACCCGCCCAACTTGACCCAATTTTTGAAAGGTCTACTTTCTAGAAAAACATTTTCGTGAAAAATATTTTCTTGAAATACATTTTTTACGAAAAATATTTTCACGAATTTTTCGAAAATAGTTTTGAGGAAAACATTTTTCGTGGTAAATATTTTTGAGCAAAATATTTTTCGTGAAAAATATTTTCCTTCATATCAAACACACTAACAAACTTATAAGATACATAATATAAGAAAAGTGTATACATAAAAAAAAATAGAGTAAACTCAACCAATAAACCCAAATTTAAGTAAATCTTAAAAATATGCTAAAATTGGGCTAGTATTGGGCTAAGTTGGAGATCACTTTAAAATGGGTTATGTTGGGTTGGGCTAAAATCAGCCCAATGTGAAATTATCTTGAGCCCAACCTATAAAATTTTGGGCGTGCAACCATCTTTTGGGCCAAATTTGACACCCCTAATTTTTGCCCTTCAAATTGGTGATCTTTAAGTTTTACTCTTCGCCTAACACCCCAAAGTTGTGGATTCGAACCCCAGCTCAATTAAAAAATAAAATTCGCAAGCTGAAATTTTGCCAATCTGACCAGCAAAATTCTGCCTTACGCACAAGCAGAATTTCTGGGTTCATGGTGAAATTTGAATGCACAAAAATTCTGCCTGTGCCATGTAATTTCTGCCTGAAGGGCAAAATTTAAATACCATCATTTTTTAGGGATAAAAATTAAAGACCACCCCCAGCGAAGGGCAATCCTGCAAATTATTAGCTTCATCAGTATTTGAGGTTCCCTGGGTCCAACTAATTCATCTCTGATTTATCGGTCCCATTAAAGGTTTTAGTCAAATATTGACAAGCAATTGTTCTACTTTCGTCTTCAAGAAATAATGGAATCCTTTTTCCTTCTCATAATATCTGAGTTTTAATGTATGTATCAGGTCAACAAATGGTTCCTTGCCCCAGATCAATACCCTCATGACCTCTGCTTTTGCAACTCATTGTGATCATGTAAAAGAAGTACTGAAAGATAATTATATTTTTCATACAAGAAAGGAGAGCAGAAGTCGTCTTTTTTTTTTTTTTGGTTTTTCAGGTAGAAAGGATACTTTATAGTTGTAGGCTATTTATCCACTTTAAAAAAATAAGACAAAATGTGTCAGGTTATTTATCACAATCTTTCCATCACCGTCTGATCTTTTATCTACCTTCTAGCATATGAGGTTTATAGTGTCATTCTTTTCTAACAATGAAACGAGGGTGTAATACGGAAAATAAAAAAAAATAAAAAGGAAAGAACTTTCAGGCGAGCAAAATCATTTTCATTCGAGTCCCAAGAAAATAGATTTCCCCTTTGATGGAAAACACGAATAAATTTTCAAGTAAAGAAAATTTACATTCTAATACTCCCTTTGTCTCAATTTATGTTACATATTTTTCATTTTAGTCTATACCAAATAAGAATTTCTCTTTTCTAATCAGAAACAACTTAACCTTTTACTCTTTCATACAAACTTCTAAAGTTTATTTGAGACCACAAATTTCAAAAGTTTTCATTTTTATCTTAAACTTTGTGTCAAGTCAAATGATGCCACATAAATTGGGACGGAGAAGTAGTAAATTTCCTTCTCGGTTGACCCCAAACAAGAGAGTACGATTTTGTTTCCAACTATCTCATTTCCTCCTCGAACCAATCAAGGGAAACAAGTCTTCTTATGTGATCCAACAAACGCAAACTTATGTTGTATCTGACAGGATTACAATTTCTCAAAACTGAAAATATAAACCCAAATCAAAATAATACAAAACCGAACTGAACACCCACACATAGTTGATAGATATCTCACTTGTGTGTATCAAAAGGATATATGCACTTAGTTTCAACTAGATAACCTTGTACAACATCAATGTGTATCACATTTTACTCTACAGAATTGTTTCCAGTGCAGGACAAAAAAAAAGGGTCCTACCAACTAATTATTGGATGAGAAGAATCATAAATTATCTATCTAGAAGAAAATCATGATATAAAGTTCGGGTATGTTGTCCCTAGAAATACAGGATTTCGTGTTGAGTGTTGAAAACAAAATTTCCCTATACTAATCGAATGTGTGGCTGCACCTGATAGATTGATTCCCTTGATTCCCCCCTATTTTGCTCTTGCGATAGCTCTCTGTGTAAGTTCTACAAGTGCCCGTCTTGATCTCTGAACTTCCTCGTCATCGCTCTCTGGAAGAGAGTCAATTGCCGCTGATGCAAGGCTAGCATGCTTGCTTGCAAGTTCTCTTGTTCTCTGTATCCCTCTGCTCTTCCCAAGGTAGTCGAGAGCCTGCAATTTTTATGGTAGATTTTCGTCGAGTGATCACAACTAAATTTCATACATCATATGAGAAAACCAATAGCTAATCAGTACGTGGAACGTAAATGGATGTGGCAGCAACACATTTATAACATGATAGTCATCAGCAAAAACTAGTAATAAAAGTCGGTCCAGATATCCAAAGGATCTGAGCATTAATCTAACACGGGACATCATCACTTCCAACGTTTTTAAAAGTCGAGAACCAGAAATATGTATACCACAATAGGCATTACTAAGACTCAAATCCCAAAGCAGGAATAGACTTAGAAGTTAGAACAGATGGTTGTATCACAAATTAGTCCAACACTGAACTTTGAAAGGACAATCTCAGAATAATCAATTTCCCTCAACCACCACATGCTGTTGATGAGAAAATGAGGAATTCATATGGATCTAAAGCTATCTAAAGCTATAGATTTGATAGAAAATCGTGGCATATATAGACTTGATTGAAAATCGTGGCATATTTAGAGGGTAAAAGCACCTCTATCACTTGGATAAATAAATCATTATCATCATCAACAACAACAACATACCCAGTGTATTACCACAAGTAGGGTCAGGGTAGGGTAGGATGTACGCAAACCTTACCGCTACCTTTGTGGGGCAGATAAATCGTTATCATCATTTTCATTAAACCGTGCCAAATTAAGAGGTATAAGGACATTCAACCACTGAGTTTATAAGAATACATGCTAGGAGAAAATGAACACATAAATGCTTACGATCTCCACATTGACAGGATCATCAAACCCTCGGTCCACCAGTGTACGTAGTTGAGGAAATTCCTCCATGGCATACAATATTGGGGCAGTTACAATCCCCTACAAACATAAAAGTATTCCAGAGACTCAGTACCAATGGAAAAGAGACTGAGAGGCCTTCTTAAAACATGACTCTTGAATTTGTGAATGAGGACATCATGTAAAAGGATTATCTAAGGAGTATGAATCTACTTTTCATCATATGACATCTGGAAGGGTTAGTCTGTGAGAAACTACAAACGGCACACAGCTGAAAATTTTAATTGGAAATACAAGATGAAAAAATCACTTAACACTCATAATTGTTGGAACTAAAATAAAAGAAAGGAAGACTTAGAAGAGCATACAGGAAGTATGCACCTCACTTCTACACTACAGATTTCAAGTATTCTAGTAGCAAGATCCAAGCTCTCAACTTTTCACTTGCAGTAGTTGAATTCTAATTATTATATAATAATAACAGTAGTAGAGCAGTCGTCTTGACGGTGGTGGTAGTAGTGGTACTGGAGGTAGTAGCAGTAATAGTAATAGTATGATAACAAGGACATTCAATGGTAATAAAATTTTAAAACTATGGAGTGGCAATTGCTTGCTAGTTTTTAACTTATAAACATATATCTGACCATGCTGTGAAATCCAAAGAAAAAATGAGTAAATTTGCCAGTAAGCCAACGATCCTACATCCTAAACTGCATAGCCTCTCTCTTATGTCAACTAAATGGAGTTAAAAAAAATAGTATGAGAAACAATTAACAAGGTCAGAGAAGTTACATGACGAATATCAGACAATGAACCCTTGCCAAGGGCTGCAGATTTGCCCGTGAAATCAAGAACGTCATCTATTAATTGAAATGCCAATCCCTGCATGAATAGGCATAGAAAGCAAGAACTCAGAACTAGGGAAAACTCTCGTGGTAAACTACTTAAGCAGGTTTTTATTTGTACAATCACAAGGAAACGGCGTATCCGCCTAACTAAAATTTCTACCAATGGATTAATATTCCCACCCAGATAGCAACAACGGAGAAAAGGTCAGAACATAGAACTATTTTTACTATGTTTACTGAACCCATTATAACTAAGTCAAATAGGACTTGCATCGGAAAACTATACAGACCAAATTTTTTCCATAGTCAAAAGCCAACATGGAGACTTCAGCAGTATGCCCAGCAAGTAGTGCGATTGATTTGCAACTATTTGAAATCAATGATGCGGTCTTGTAATATGTTTTCTGCATATAATACTCCATGCTGCAAAAGATGATTAAGAACACTAATTTCAGAGAAGATTGGTCAAAAAGTCTAACAATCAAATAGATGCAGATAATAAAACAAATAATAAGCAACCTTTAGGGCAACACATACATGATTTATTTTACTAGTCATCAAGGCATGTATTTACTGATCAAACTACATAAACAGCAGAAGCTAATCTTAAACTACACCAACTAACATGGATGTTTCACATGACATGAGGTGCTACTTTAAGAAAGCTTATACCCCTTTTTTATCCTTTTCACCGAAATTAGACATTTCAAGTTCTGACAATCCTCCATCTCAAATTGAATGCTATTGCAACTATTTGGAGACAAATGAGTAAAAAAACATGGTGTCCTAAAACAAAGAGGATATGGCTAAAGTTAGTATATACTCTCGCCAGCTAATTATCAGGTGAGAAAGCTAGGCAAAAGTCATGTTTAGGATGATGCATCAGCTGATATGAGATTCGCATTTATTGGAGACATAACACCTAACACCCTGAAAGTTAAATTCAATGTCGTGTCCTTAAAAGAGATATAAGCTCGGTCTTATTTCCTCCAACTGCAAGCATCCTTTCGCTCATAGTATTAGCACGTTTACTTGTCAACAAAATCATTATGATCCAGCAGTTCATTCGTATTTATCTGTTTGCAGCTTTTTTTTTTTTTTTTTTTTTTTTTTGAGTTGATTCACAGGCTTAAAATGTCAAGAAGAGGTTTTGTTCCTAAAGAAAAGTGGTTCAAATATATCCTGTCCTCTGTTCCAATTTCCCAATGTTGTTACATAGCCACAATTTTAACCTGGCTTACTGGATCCCCTTCCTACTAAACTGATACAACAAATTAAATAAACGAAATAGGAAAAGAAAAACCTATAATTCTACAAAAGATGGTGAAGACACTCGAGATAAGGAAAAAATTTTGTCCATTAATTTTCTCATTTTCCACATCTTTAACCACTTAAACTTCCTGATTTCTTCTATTTTAATCTGTTTGTTAATATTATCAGAAAGTTTATAAGAAAAGTGTTTCCAGCCTTTCAGGAGGTCAAATATGGGATAAATGGAGTTGTAGAGAAGTGGGACACATAGTGGGAAAGAAGACCAGAACCGCTTGCACATTGTAGCCAATTTTTGTCTAAGTGACTACATAGAGAATAAATTGCTAAGGTGGATTATACTTAATGTGGTTGGCAGTGGTGGGTTTTAGGAGGGATAGAGGTAGGACAAAGAAGTATTGTGGAGAGGTAATTAGACAGGACATGGCACAGCTTCAGCTTACCGAGGACACTACCTTAGGTAGGAGCATATGGAGGTCGCATTAGGTTAGAAGGTAGTTGAGCGCTGTCTAGCTCCTCCGCGGGATAGGCTTGGTGGGTAGATAGTATTAGCATTATTCTTGAAGTTTCTTGTCCTTAGATTTCTGTTACTACCTGTTGTTTTTGGTGCTTCGGTCGCATTATTTTGTTTTGAATGCTACGTTACGCTTTCTCTATTATTTGTTACGTTTTATTTGCTATGCCTTGTTTACTTCTGTATTGTCTCTATCTCCACGAGGTAGGGGTAAGGTCTGTGTACAATCTATCCTCCATAGACCCCACACTGGGTATGTTGTTGTTGTCGTGCCAGGAGAAGGAAACTAATGTAGCAAAATATATTATAACTAACTTCTATCGTTTTCTCTTTGATAATTGACTACTTCCTGTTATTATCACCGACTTTATGTATTCTTATCTTCTAGTTAAATTAAGGTCTAATCATAGTTACATGGTTTTATCTTTTAGTTAAATATAGAGTTCTGCGGATTTGGCTAAAGATAGGGCACAATGTAGGAAACAAACCCATATGTGATATCTACTAGTTGGGAACAGTTCTAGTCTTATCAGTACATGAGTCTCTTCCTATCTACTGCGGCATCTCTACTACCACTACCTTTCAAAAGAAGTTAAGTAAACAGGCAGTGATCGAATTTAAATGATAATATCTGGGAAGACGTAATATCTAGTTAAGAACTCACGAAGTTATTTAATATCTCGAGATATAGATATATTTCAGATGACTTAATTACAATCAGGGTCTATAAAACACTAATCCGCACTCTACCAGCGTACCTACAACGTTCATCAGCAGAGGGCGACATTTGCATTGTCTCTCCAGTAACAAGATGTTCCACAACAGTTGCCAGAAGGGATACAACCTACAAGATCAGAGTGACAGAACTGAAGAGAGGATGAAACGAGGTATAACTAAAACTAAAGCAGCAGAAGTGTTAGCTAATATCAACCTTCTACCTAGAATCCTATCTGTGTTTGCTGGTATTGCCATTTTCTTCTACTTTTTTCTTTTTAATGGAGAAGAGGCAAAATACATGCATGAACGGAAGAGGCAGGAAATTAAGTATGATTCTTCTCTTTAATAGGATAAAAAAAAACTATATAGAGTTGCCCCACTGGAAGTAAAACAAGAGCAAAAACTTAAGTTTTGTGATACAATGTATAAGTCACAAAAGAATCACCAACCATAAGAGATTAATTTGCATAAAACTACACGCGTTAATTAGGTAAAGGTGTGTAAAAACCGTAATCCTGTAGAAAATTAAAACTTCTTTATTGTTGACCATCAAGAAATTTATAGAAAGAATGAATGTACAATGAAAATACATCCCCAGAAAAGAAGACTTAGGATAAGTAGGAATAGAAATTACAAGCCTTAATAATAAGAGTATAATGAACAGTATCGTTCCACTACTGTTACTAGAGCCAAGAGGAAAAGACAAAGTGTACCTCTGTGTTCTTCAAAGAGGCAAGTGCCACACATGCTCGGGAAAGCAGAAAGTCTCCAGCTAGTACAGCTAGCTGCATCGAATAGGAGAAGTGATAATAGGGTCAGCAGATAGCAAGGTCACATATTTTAACAACCCAAAAGAGTTAATTTTTTGGTTAAACATAACCCACAGGTGAAAATTGCTCTTCCACCCATATTTTAAAGAAAGACGAAGAAGATATTTCAAAACAATTGCTCTTCCACCCAAGAGGAGAGCATGAGTCCTGACCCCTTATCACTCGGCCTGGTCTAATTCTAAAAATGACCGCTTCAATATAGCTATCTGCAGTAAGCATGTTATATGCAACAAATATCTTACTCACTATATAGGGTTTTTCTCTGCCAAGGCTGAAGCTCTGGACGCATGCTACCCTAACGTGCTCCGACAGGAGGCGGCTAAGAGAGGACGACCTAAAAAACAACAAATCGTAACGGTGGGTAGCTTAGTAAGTGCGAGAGTATGAGCAGAAACACTTGGACAAGGTAATGAACAGAGAGTGGTGAACCGAGATGGATCACAAATCATATGAGTTCGATGAGCATGGGATCCCAGATCTCAACAACTGCTGCAGCGAAGAAATTGATTTTGAGCCCTAACTTGGAAAGCAAACGTGCAAGTGCTCCTAATCAGGCAAGCGCCTCTGCTCATGCAAGCGCTACAACTTGTGAGGGGAAATTGAATGAAACAGTAGTAGTCACATAGCAACAGAAGGTAGATCTGCCGGCGCCGGAGAAGGGGAAAGCAGCTGGTACCCCATGGACAAACCTGTTTGCGGGTAATTGTGCTGCTGAAAATGGTATGGCACTATCCTGTATCACTCCGGAAATTGTTTATGGTAACTTAGTAGCTCATCTAGATAAATCTGATGTGGAACTAGAAGCAGCAAAGTGGACGTATAGTCTATGTTATTGGTGAAGTGCCGGGCTACACTTATACGCAACGACATGTAGCCCAAAAAATGGAATGATAAAGATGAACCAGAGCTGCTTCTACATGATGAGGGGCACTATATTGTTAGATTTTAAAGTATTATGGATCTGCAGACAATATTATATGGAGGTCCACATACCATTAACAGTAGGCAGATGATATTGAGGCAGTGGACACTGGATTTCGATTTTAATGCAGAATTCATGACTAAAATTCCTCTATGGGTGATATTCCCAAAATTGCCAATGACATGTTGGGGATGTGGTTCTCTAAGTAGACTGGCAAGCACTATAGGCAGTCCATTATTTGCAGATGAATGCACAGCTATGCAGGCAAGGATATCATATGCAACGATGCTTATTGAAGTTAATATGACCAAGAGTCTGATGACACAAAATAACAGTTAAGGATCCACTGGGCGGGCAATTTTTTATTTTTTTTTGGGAGAAGGTGACAACAGGGCAGGCAATTTATACAATCAGTGGAATATGAATGAAGGCCTGAGTTCCGTACTAAACGTATGAAAATTGCGCACGACTGCAACAAAGTAAAAAGGGGTGAAAGGGTGGAGCAACCTGAAAGAAGGCAGCGACCAAAGAAAATAGTCCCAGCCTGGATTGTTAAAGGACCAATTCAGCAACAGGAAACAGGAGCTGTATAATTTGAACAGAACCAACCAACAGCATAGATATCATCAGGGACTTCAGAAGCACCGAGCACAGTGGTAGGACAGGAGAAACAGAGGAGTGATAAACCATTGTCGACTATGCAGGGAAAAGGCTCACAACAGAAACAACAACACCCTTTCACACATGGGGGGCCACACAGAATCAGGTGCAAGGGCAGCAAGTGAGTCCAGACAAAGCTGTGGTTCAAAGCAGTGCATTGATTATTCAGTGCCTATTAGAAATGGCTTCCAAGCTTTGCATGTAGGGGAACATGTGGTGAACAACCCAAGACCTCCTGATAAAGGAGGAAGTTCAACTACTAATTAGTGACTTGGTTAGTATGGAATGTAGGGACATAAACAGAAGGTATAAGCAGGAGTTTAGACAATACATCAATGAAAATAACATAAAACTAGAAGGACTGCTGGAGACATAAGTCAAGGAAAACAGGGCACAAGCCATTGCAAAAAAGTTCCTACATGGGATACGCTTTGCAATTATAGAGTGGCAGTTAATGCAGAATATGGGTGATTTGGGATACATGGGCTTATGACATAACAGTAGTAAATGCAGATGCTCAACTCTTATACTATGGCTACAGCACTTGTGAACAAAGAAGAGTACTATGGAGTCTATCGCAAGAAACGCCTCAAACAGTCAGTACACCTTGGCTCATCACTGGAGATTTCAATTCAATTGTTATACCTTCAAGATAGGATGTCTAATGTTTGATAACACCAGGAACAGGAAAAAGAAATTCCAAGGAATCCAAAAAAGTGAAAAATTGGATCTATGTCCAACGGATTACACCTAGTAAGAAAAGGTTTTTTTGTTTAAATTCGACCTGTCGTCACATATGAAATAACAAACGGTATAAATTTAGCAACCTTTTTTCCACCGGATCCATTGCAAGAAAGGGATAATGTGCAACTTCGAATTGTCAATTATATCCTTGTAACACTGGCAGAAACCAGGGATTTCTTCATTGCTATCATACTTTATTGCTGAATGAAATTCCTTGGAGATGGGAGTATTACACTTGGAGTAAAAAGAAGCAGGGGGATGACAGAGTAACTAGCAGACTTGACAGAACATTGGGCAATGTTAAATGTATACTGAAGTATGGTCACTTGATTACAACCTATGGAGAACCATTCTTTTCTGACTATACCCCAATGCTGATACCCATGAGACACCCCACATGCAGCATTAAAGTACCATTCAGGTTCTTTAATGTTTGGGCAGATCACTCTCTTTTCTGTCAGATGGTTCACGTGGCAACAAACAAGATGAAGACTATATGGCTGAAATTGAAGTCCCTCGAGGCAGAATTCAAACAGCTGAATTCAGAAGAATACAAAGGGGTTGCTGAAAAAGTTCATCAAGCCAGAACTTCTTTAAAAGCAATCCAAGAGCAGATCCAATCTCACTACTTAGATGCATTGGTAACTGAGGAGAAAGAGCAATTACAACAACTAGAGAAATGGTCACTGGTAGAAAAGAGCATACTTCAACAAAAGGCCAGAGTCAATTGGACAAACTAGGGATACGAACAAGTATTTTTCAGCAGTGATGAAAGAGAAACATAAAAAAAAAAACAGATAACTGAATTGACATCTTTGACTAGATTGAGACTCAGGGAATCTGCAGCTATCAAAGAGGAAATTGTATCCTTCTACAAATCACTGATGGGGTCTTCAGCAGCTACTTTACCAGCAGTAAATAAGTTGATCATGAGGCAGGACCTACTTTATACACCAGCAGCAGCTGGACCTGTGTGCTGATGACAAGGAGATCTATCAGGGACTATGTTCTATTGGCAATAACAAAGCGCCAGGAATCGATGGCTGCAATGCTGTCTTTTTTAAGAAGCCATGGCCTATCATTAAGAATGAGGTATGTACGGCTGTCAAGGATTTTTTCACCTCTGGCTACCTTTATAAGGAAATCAACTGTACTACTATCACCGTATTGCCAAAAGTAGCCAACCCAAATTCTGAAGGATTATAGACCCATAGCTTGTTGAATTATCCTATTCAAGCTAATTGCAAAGGTCTTAGCTGCTAGACTAGATAAAGTAGTGGCTGATATTATATCTGAAGAAAATCCGGTTTTATCCTTAGAAGGAAGATAGCAGCCAATGCTATTCTAGCCCATGAACTAGAGAAAGCCTATAGTAGGAAACACATATCTCCCAGGTGCATGCATGGCAAGTTGGTGATCAGATGAAAGTAAGAATTCTTAGTTGGAACATTCGGGGGTTAAATGATGGGAGGAAATGGGATACTATTAAGTCACTGGTTCGTAAATGGAAAACAGACATCTTGTGTCTACAAGAAACAAAAAAGAGTCTTTAACACTTAATTTGATATACCAGATATGGGGAACAGATGGGCGGACTGAGTTGAGTTGAAAGCAAGCGGCACTAGAGGTGGCATAATCATAGTGTGGGATAAAAGATCGTGGAAATGCATTGATTCTCATCAAGGTTGCTATACACTGACTGGCTTCCTTGAAAGTTTACAGGATGAATTTAGATGGGGCTTTACGGGTGTCTATGGCCCTCATAGTGATATAGACAGGGAGGAATTCCGGCAGGAATTGGGGGCAATTAGAGGAATATGGAATGAACAATGGGTGGCGGGGGGTGATTTCAATGTTTGCCGGTATGTGACTGAGAGGTTGAATTGTTCAAGAAGATCAAATGCCATGGAGTGTTTCTCTGAATTGATCCAAGACCTCCAATTATTGGACTTACCTTTGCAGGGAGCCCAATTTACTTGGTCCAGGGGTGAAAATAACCTACAAGCTTCAAGGATTGATAGGTTCCTAGTTTCAACTGAGTGGAACTACAGCTTCAGAGTTATTAAACAGTTGGCACTACCAAGAGTAATCTCAGATCATAAGCCCTTAATAATTGAGTGTGGTGATTGGGATACAACTCCATCCTATTTTAAATTCGAAAATATGTGGTTACAGCAGGAGGGATTCATTGATTTGCTAAAGGGCTGGTGGCAGAACTACACAATAGTGGGCAGTGCTGATTTCATTTTAATCCAGAAGATGAGAAACCTGAAGAAAGATATTGCCAACTGGAACAAGGAGGTCTTCGGTAAATTGGAGACAGGGAGAAGTGGAGCTTTGGAAGAATTAACAGCTTTAGAACAAGCGACGGAGTTCAGGGCTCCATCGCAACTCGAAAAAGAAAGTTTTCTGAAGTTGAAACAGGAAATAGAACAGATTGCTAAGGCCGAGGAAATTTCATGGAGGCAAAAGTCCAGAAGTCAATGGTTGAAAGCAGGGAACATGAACACAGAGTCTTTTCAATCTTTAGCCAATTCCCGTAAAAGATTCAATTCTATTGACAAGCTCAAAGTAGGCCAAGACATCACAGATGATAAAGACGTGATCAAGGGGGAGATATTAAACTACTACCAAAATCTTTACACAGAAAGTGAAGTGTGGAGACCAACTGCCAGTTTTGAGAATGTTGCAAGACTTTCAACGGAAGAGAGCGAGAGGCTAGAGGGGATCTTTGAGGAAGAAGTGTATTCAGTAATCAAATCCTGTGCTCCCGATAAAAGTCCAAGACCTGATGGTTTTACCATGGCTTTCTTCCAAAAGGCCTGGGACTTTATCAAACCTGAAATTATGGCAGCCCTAAACCATTTTCATCAGCAGTGCTTTATGGTGAGGTCCTGTAACTCCACTTTTATTGCCCTGATCCCCAAAACAGAAGGGTGCAATTGAACTTAGAAATTTCAGACCAATAAGCCTCATCGGCAGCATATATAAGATTTTTGCAAAGGTATTAGCAGAAAGATTGAAGAAGGTTATTAGTAAGCTGATCTCTTCTCACCAAAATGCCTTCATCAAACAAAGACAGATTACTGATGCAGCTCTCATTGCAAATGAGGTACTAGACTGGAGGATCAAATCTGGGCTTCCTGGAGTTATGTGCAAGTTGGATATTGAAAAGGCTTTTGATCAATTAAATTGGTCTTATCTGCTTGCTATCATGAGAAAAATGGGGTTTGGTGAGAAATGGTTAAGATGGATAAGATACAGTATTTCTACTGTTAAATATTCTGTGTTGATAAATGGAGGTCCGGTAACCCTCAGGGGTTGGCTTGGTGGCAATTGACTTGAGTCTTGGGGTGCTCCCTTTCAAGGTCTCAAGTTCGAAACCCACTGGGTGCAAACAATTTCTGAGGGCCATCGGACTGGGTAAAACCTGAATTAACCGTGGTGCACTTGCGGGAAACTCCTTGCCGAGGGCCTGTGCACCCCCGGGATTAGTCGGGGCTCTAAGAGACCCGGACACCCGGTGCTTAATCAAAAAAAAAAATGGAGGTCCGGTAGGCTGTTTCTCCTCAGAAAGGGATTAGGCAAGGTGATCCCCTCTCCCCTTTTTTGTTTATTCTAGCTATGGAAGGATTAAGCAAAATGATGGAGAAGGCCAGCCAGATGCAATGGATACAGGGGTTCAGTGTTGGTGGCACAAACACTGGAAGCACAATCACGGTCTAACGTCTTCAGTATGCTGATGATACATTGGTCTTCTGTGAAGCTGAAAAGACTCAAATTCAATACTTAAATCTCACTCTTCTTCTCTTTGAAGCCTTGTCAGTGTTACATATTAACATGTTGAAGAGCACTATATAACATTGATGAACTGGCTGGTATTATGGGATGCAACATTGGGTCTCTTCCTAGCACTTATCTAGGTCTTCCTTTGGGGGAAAATTTCAAAAATTGTGAAATTTGGAATGGGGTTGTGGAAAAATTTGAAAAAAAACTGACTTCTTGGCAACTTCAATACCTGTCTCTAGGGGGCAGAGTTAGTCTTATCAGCAGTGTTCTTGATAGCATCCCCACTTATTTCATGTCTTTGTTTCCTATTCCTGGCGAGGTGCTAGAAAAACTGGACAAGATCAGGAGAGACTTCTTATGGGAAGGCAATAGTAACTCCAAGAAGCTTCATCTACTAAAGTGGGACACAGTTCTGATTTCTGAAACCAAAGTGTGAAGGAGGGCTGGGGGTGATAGATCTGTCTGCTCACAACAAAAGCTTATTAATGAAGTGGCTTTGGAGATATGGTACGGAAGAACCGAGCCTATGGAAAGAGGTGGTCAAATCAATTCATGGGGCAACGGATAACTGGAGCACGCAGATATCTAGTGCTCCCTATGGAGTTGGGCTATGGAAATATATCAGCAAACTTGGCAATGAATTTTTCCAAATGGTTCTTTTCAAGCCTGGCAATGAAGATCGTGTGAAATTTTGGGAAGACAAGTGGATAGGCAACTACACTTTAAAGGAAGAGTACCCTGGGCTATTCAATATGGCACTGGACAAGACCTCCTCAATTACCCAGAATAGAAGCAACAATTTCTGGGATGTGCACTTCAGAAGACACCCTCAAGATTGGGAGTTAGACGACCTGCTGGAGTTACTAGCCAAGGTGGAAACATTCAGCATTGATGCAAGTACTTCAGACAGGATAAGCTGGGGCAGTAAAGGAATCTTCTCAGTTAAAGAATGATATAGGCAGCTCGGCTACCAAGATTTGGTTATTGACTATTGGCCATGGAAATTGATTTGGAGGACCAAATTACCTCCTAAAGTTAAGTGCTTCCTCTGGATAGCGCTCAACAATGCCATCCCTACAATAGACAATCTTAACAGGAAAGGACGTGAACTGGTCAACAGATGCTATTTTTGCAAGTGTCAGCTGGAAACGGTCAACCATTTATTTCTTCACTGTCCAGTAGCTTTTAATCTTTGGAGCATGGTTTTCAATATTTTTGGATTAAGTTGGGTGATGCCTCAGAATCTTAGAGAGGCATATGTGAGTTGGAGTCTTTGGAAAGTTGATAAGACCATCAAAAAAACCTGGTTGATGATCCCTGCTGCTGTTTCTTGGAGTCTTTGGAATGAGAGAAACAGAAGGTGTTCTGATGGCATCTCAACTCCAAGTTATTCTCTTAAAGCTAAATGTTTAGTGAATCTATTTTGTTGGACAATGCTGTCCCCAGTAACTAGTCCCACGTCTCCTTTCTTATTTTCCATAGCCACGGAATACCTAAGCAGAATTCTCAACAATTTGAAACATGACAAGAGGTTCAACTTTCACCCAAGATGTGGGAAGCTGGGAATTACTCACTTATGCTTTGCAGATGATTTGCTCTTATTTGCAAGACGTGATCTCATTTCAGTTCAGATTTTGCACCAAAGCTCTCATATGTACTTTTCTGCTTCTGGCCTACAAGCCAATCTATCTAAAACTGCTGATTACTTTGGAGGTATAGACAGCAGAGTGTCAAAACTGACATTTTACAGCTACTTGGATATAGGCAAGGAGAGTTACCCACCCTTTAAATACTTAGGGGTACCCTTGGATACTATAAACCAGCCTCTGGTTGAAAAGACAATAGCAAGTCCTGGACTGCAAAGAAATTGTCATATGCTGGTGCCTGGTAGGCTCCAATTGGTACACTAAAAAGGCATTAACTTTGCCTGCCCAAATCAGTGGGAGGACTCAATATCACTAACTTGCAAGTGTGGAACAAAGCAGCAATTGCAAATACATACTGGGAACTTGCTCACAAACAGGATAAAATGTGGATCAAATGGAGTCACACATATTATATTAAAGGCCAGAGAATGGAAAACGCCTCTATTCCTCAGAATGCAAGTTGCATGGTGAGAAAGATCATGGATCAAGAGACCTGATTTCACAACTGTGGAGACCTCTGAAGGGGCTGAAAAGCTTAACCAGGCAGATATACTTACAGTTGTTAGAAAACTATCCAAAGACGAGTGGAGAACCTTAATACTTCACAATGAAGCAAGGCCAAAAGCCTGTTTACATTATGGCTGCAATGCCAAGGAAAGTTGCTTACTGTAGATAGACTCATCAAATGAGGAAAGAATGTCAATGTTGATGCGTCATGTAAATTGGAAGAGAGACCAGAGTTCATCTATTTTGGGAATGCCAATAGACCCATATGGAGTGGACCAGACTGCTACAATGGGTAATGATACCATCCAGATCACTCCTTACATAGAGCCAACACTTCAAGTGGATTATACAGCTTTCTAAAGGAAGAACAAGGATGGCCAGACTGATGAGAACGATATATGCTGAATATGTTCATGCGATATGGAGAGAAAGAAATTATAGAATGTCTGAAATGAAAGCCAGGGAAGTAGAAGCTAAAATTCTAATCTGATACACTCCTGTATGAGTTAGACAATAGTTCTGCCGTTATTCTTTTTAGGGTTTCAGTGATATAATCTGATGAAGTACCTAGCTGAGAATAGCTATGCCAGTGTTATCAAAAGCGAAAAGCGCAAAAAAGCTCTAAGGTCAGCTGGGGCTTTAAGCGCGAAGCGCAAATAAAGTGTGGCCTTTAATGAAAAAAAGCGCAATGGTGCAAAAATACAAATATATATATGTTTAGTCCAAGATTAATAATAATAAGCATGAATAACCAATATATGACAAAGAAAATGTAAAAATATTACGATAAAGTGAAATATCAATCATCTAGTGTCACCTCCTCAAGAGAGGCTTATTGGCAGGGAAAAGTATGTCTTAGAGCCTTGATGACGACACTGAAGCGCACATAAAGCGAGGCGAAGCGCTCAACATGTTTTGAGCCTCGCTTCAGGGCTTAAGCGCGCCTTTGATAACACTGAGCTATGCTAAGCTTTATAATTTGCTCTTGGTGATTATTGAAATCTTTTGATCACCAAAAATGTAAGCATGTCTTATCCAACGTTCTACTTGGTGATATAGTATACTCCCACTTGATCAATTTACATAACACCTTATCATTTCATTAGAGCACGTTCAAAATGTTTCACATTATTCCACTAATATTGTTTTTTTTTTTTTTTTTGGGAAACTAGTAACTGTTCCACCAGAAGAATTTGAATCATTTAACTACAAATAGTTTAAACTTCCGCATGATATTTTCTCTGTCGTACTAACTTTTCATCATTACTTTAATATTTTCTTCCATTACCATTAAATAATATACAAGTCAAATAACATCTTAAACTCCTTGGAAATGGAGAAATTCCTAGTAGGGAGCACTTCTCTCGTAATGGGCCCTACCCAGCGTAATTTGGATTAGTCGGGCCAGTAAGTTCCGGATTTTAGATGGTTAGAGAAAATACTATGAACAACACAATGCCATCTCCCTAATGCAACAACTGCTTGCTTGCATTATATGGAAGACTCTACCAGGAAATAACATATTTCAATAAAGGAAAGCAAAGTACTATGTACCTTATTTCCCATCGCCAAGTTTAAAGAAACTATCCCACGTCTTGTGTCAGCATCATCCAGTACATCATCATGAAGTAGGCTGGCAACCTATGGAAAAGTGAAAACAGAAACTTGACTTGAAGAAAGTTCAAAGTAAATGGCATTCTAAGACCAATTAATAAAACAATGTGAATTAGAGGAGAAGAAAATATGAAACATCAACTAAGTGGCCTAGATAGTGCTTCTAATTCATATAATCTGTGTCCACCATGCCAAGATGTTGGCTCATTGAACATCATGGATGAAAGAATACAGGATAATTAAGGAAAAAAGACCCAGAAAAGAAGAGAGAAGCCTATTTCAGTCTTACTCGCCTTAAATATGGAAGAATATCAAACAATCTGGCAACAGCTGCAGCTGCCTTTTTTGTCGGAAAAGTAAAAACCTAGAGAGGTATAAAACCAATATAGCAACATACACGAAACCAACCCACTGGACCAAAATAAACAACTCTGCATCTCTGCACTTCACAGTGAAAGGAATGATCAGCCACCCTTTAAGAATTTAACATCGCACTGCTTCAAATTCAGAACAGAACTCCCCAAATTTTTCAAGTGATAGCAAATTTTTCTTATGCGTGGTTATGCTAAAGTTCCTGCCATGTGACCAGGAGGTCACGGGTTCGAGCCGTGGAAACAGCCTCTTGCAGAAATGCAAGGTAAGGCTGCGTACAATAGACCCTTGTGGCCCGGCCCTTCCCCGGACCCCGCGCACAGCGGGAGCTCAGTGCACCGGGCTGCCCTTTTATACCATGTGGAAATTCTCTTACAGATTGCTCCCTCCACCTAATGCTTCCTTAGCAATCAGGTGGATATATCAGTTACAGCTGTGTTTCTCCATTGCTTCCTTACCAATCAGTTTTTTTTTTCTGTCCGGGCCAGCTTTGGCACACCTTGACTAATTCCACAGGATACCTGCCACCTCCCACCAGCAACAGGTACCAGGTACCAATCAGGTTATATATGAGTTCTTTTTCATGAAGTTATCCTCTATCCGTGTATCACAAAATCCATCTGAAAGCGTAGTTCATCAATGTTACTTGAATTCTCCATTTTACCTTTTATGTGCTTGTATCAACAGTTATGACATCGGTCTGGGTATTTTTGTATAGAACCTTCAAATTACACATAAAACTTGGATTAAGTTGTATGTATACATATTTGGTATCTGTGTTGTATCCAACATTCGTATCAAAGTCCAGGTTATTAACTCTATATATTTAACAATCAACATGTTGGGCTTTCCATCCTATGAGAAGAAAGAGACAGAATAGTTACATGGATCATCTCAGCGATATCAGCTATAGACTGCTGCCTTGTACGCAAATCCCTGGACACAGAATCAACATCCACCTGGGGTGCAGATCTAGGAATCGGTACGTTCAATGCGGTTGCCATCAACAGCAGAATCTGTACAAAGTGCACCAGCGTATTTATTTTTCAAAGGAGAATGTATGGGATCATGAGTTGAAAAATGAATGCTACACTGACATGATACAAACTTCAAAAAATCTACACTATGATGGATCTGACCAAGCAACTGCACTTAACTCAATAACCATTTAAAGCAAATAAGAAGCACCACCAACGTAAAATATTTCAAGAGGGTATTATTTGTATTAACACAACAATGGTACTTAAGTTGGAATTACAGACTTCTATTCATATCCCTTAAAAGAACACCATTGCTCATAAGATAATAAATATATTGGAAAATTGCATATCTAATGAAATAGATTTTTTTTTTTTTTTTTTGATGAAGACCTAATAAAATAGAATAGTTTCCTCCAAGTGTTGTTTATATGTAACATGAAACTTTTATATTCTACTAATATGCAAAATAAAATTAAAAAAAGGAGATCCAGTTGTTGAAAGTTGATAGGATTCAGTTCAGTTTTGGTTTGCGAACTTTTTCTGTTTCTTTAGTCTTCTCATATTTCTCCCTGTTCTATTCAAATTCTTTGTTTTGCTTTCAATCACCTCTCCTGGAGCTTCATGCTTGAACCTACTACATGTAAAACTGAGAGAAATTCTTTTTCTTCCTTAGTTTTTAGGAAAAAATGTTTTAAGCCTCTTGAAAGAAATGCATGAAATGTATGTCTCTCCTATTGCGAAAAAATTGTCTCAACCCTTTACTAAGCAGCAAGTACTTAGTTTTCATCAGTATTTCTTAAGAAACTCAGTAACATAAGAGAATCGTGGCTTATTTGGAAGCCATGCAGACTTCATCAAAGGACATGAGGATTTTGCTTTTCCAACAATTACTTGATGACTATCCACAAAAGCATGTGCACCAAACTAATGATAAATGTATAGTACACATAAAAATTCAGCTTTGCAGTAACAAATCATACTGTGGGTCGAAACCTCTTCCCTTCTACTCCCATTTTGAAGAAATACTCAGCAGCTGAAGCCAGCTTTGGGACCTGTATACAAATGAAACAGGCTGTCATCTAGCATCATGAATGTAGCAACTGCCAAACCACAGAACAAGCTATATACCTCAGCAACTACCATAGATCTCAGCCTGTTTGAGAGAAGGGATAAGTCATCCGCAACAAGGGAAAATGGGTCCACTTGCTCCTGAGAAAAAGAACAGGAAACAGTGTTAAAAAAAAAAAATCACATATCTCCAATTATATAAAGCAAGGGGACATAAAAAGAAAATTTGATGACGAATAACAGAGGAAAATAAAAGACTTGATGATTTGCATCAGCAAGAAACTCGAACCACTCAGAAAAGACCTTAAAGTGGCAGCTCAACAATAATGACACTGACAAGAGTTATTCGCGATCTCAAGAAAATTCATCCGCTTGCTCGAAGCTTTAAGTATTTTGAATTCCATTTGGTTATACAGACTAAGATAACTGAAAAGGAATAAAGAGAAAGGCCCTTCATGCCCACAAACTCTTGATCAGAATACGAAGAAACAACTATTAATACATTTATAATTGCCTAGACCATATAATCATTTTTTCTTCTTGAAATACTTTCTTTTTATATGTAAAAGATCATTTTATTAGTGAATAACAAACTTAGTAGGTGTTGTGGTGTTTCCAGTGTTGTCGAAGGCACACATAAGCCCTGAAGCGAAGCACAAAACTTTTTGAGCACTTCGCCTCGCTTTTTGGGCACTTTAGTGTCCTCATCAGGACTCTAAGACATACTTTTCCTTGCCACTGAGTACAACCCTGAAGATGCGACACTAAACAATTGATATTTCACATTTTTTTGTTTTTTTTGTTTTTGTTTTGATGACATGGGAACCCGCATCCGCTACCCTTCGGGTGCGCACACGGTAAACCCAGCTCCTGTGCAATAGTTCGCAAATCACACAGGAGACATAACCCAGGCATGCCCCGTGCGACGAACTCGACCCAGAAGGCAAATCCCCTGTTGTCGTAGGCAGGGGGTTTCAAACCTAAGACCTCCATTATGAAAGCCCCATGTTCAACCAACTGACCCACCCTTGCGGGTGATATTTCACTTTATCATAAAAAATAAAAATAAAAATTGATTTCTTTGTCCATATATTTGTCATTCATGCTTATGATTATTAATTTTGGACTACAAATACATATTTGTATTTTTTTCTCCATTTGCGTCTTTTTTCATTAACCCACGCTTTATTTGCACTTAAAGCCTCAAAGAACCTTAGAGCTTTTTTGCGCTTTTGATAACACCGGGTGTTTCTTCTTGAGACAGTTTATCACAACTTATTACAAGAAACATAAACCATAAGATCCATTAGTGAGGAAGCTTACATACGGAGAATGTCATTGAATATGATGTTAGCAAAAAGACAGGACATAGGACATAACATCATTACTGTAGATTTGTGAAATAAAATGCTATACAAACCTCTGCTATAACAGTGCTTTGATGATGAATTTGTTGCCCAATACCACTAAGAGCATTAGAAACCCATGAATGAATTACTCTGCAACCCAAAACCTAATAATCACAAAAAAACAATGACAATAAAGCTTGCAAAGTCACAAATTAGCAATAAAAGCAACAAATTGACAAATTAAACTATCCACTCCTAACTAATTTGGGATTGACGTGTCGTTGCTTGAAAGTCAAGAAACCGCAAACTCCAACCCGACATCTCCTTCAACATTTTAAAATTAGAAAATCACATAACACCCCCCAAAAAAACTTCAGAGCAACTATTAATTTTCTTCCAATTGAACCAAAAAAAAAAAAAAAAAAAAAAACACAGATCACGACTTTAAACTAAAAACAATATCCATTCCCAGTTACAGCTAAAGAAAAGTAACAGTAACTAATAAAAAATAGAACTCAGAAACCAATAGAAGCAACAAATTGAGCAATTAAACTAAGCAATCCAAACTAATATTGGATTGACGAGTCGTTGATTGATTTGCAAGAAACCGCAAACTCAAACCCAACATATCCTTCAACATTCTACCATAAAAAACTTCGGGAAATTTTCAAAAAATATACAATATTATACAACATTATACCTGGGAGAAAGCATTATACATAATGTACCAACCTTGTATAATACTGTATAAAATGTGGTTATACACAAATATAGGCTAACCGAGTAACAAACTCAAAATATTGGCTACGTGGCGTAAATATTTTCTCCAAGTAGACATAGAGCGTAATTTTCCTATCACTTCACATAATCCAAAAAACAAAAAAAAACACTTTGCAGTAAAAAACTGAAAAATCACGACTTTAAACTAAAAAACAAATATCCATTCCCAGTTACAGCTAAAACAAAGTACACAGTAACTAATAAAAATAGAACTCAAAAACCAATAAAAGCAACAAATTGGGGAATTATACTATTCAATACCAACTAATTTGGGATTGACATGTGTTAATTGATTGGCACGAAACCTCAAAAAAAAAAAAAAAAGAGATCACGACTTTAAACTAAAACAGCAAATATTCATTCCCAGTTAGAGCTAAAACAAAGTAAAACAGTAACTAATAAAAAAAAGAACTCCAAAATTTAAAAAAAAAAAAAAAAAAAAAAAGAGAGAGAGAGAGAGAGATTTATTTCACCTTTTGAGAAGCATGGATTGGTGAATGGTATAATTGTTGCTGTGGACGTAATGAAAATAAGCATCGACATCTACTGAAACGATTTCTAGAAATCTGAGACAAACCTCTTGAAAATATCATCTTTTTTAAAAAAAAAAAATTCTTATATTTTCTAACTAATAATGTATTGCATAAATTTGTGTGTGCTGAGTTAGAGTATATATTTTTGGCCAAGAAAGGTCAAACAAAAGCGGTGAAGGGTTTTGAGCGAAAATTTTAACGGACACTGCCTATGCAACGACGCCGAATAGTAACCATAATTTTGATTAATACATGCTACTAGAGCCTGTTTGGATGACCTTAAAAAAAACAGCTTATAAGCTGAAAATATCTTATAAGCCAAAAAAAAATAAAAAATGAGGTAGCTCAACTTATTTTTTTTTACTTATAAGCTGCTTTAGATAAGTTAATTCAAATTGACCCAATTATTTTTTTAAGCATATTTTAAGCATAAAATGATTTTAAGCTGACCATCCAAACACTCAAAAAAGTTAAAAACAACTTATAAGCCAATCCAAACGGCCTCTAGTTTAAGATTCATGAAATTACTAATTTGTCCTAGAAGTCGAATTATTTAACACCTGTTTGGCCATAATTTTTTTTATTTTTTTTTTTGTGGAATGATAATTTATTTTATTGGAAAATAAGTGTTTGGTCATGAAAATCAAATATTTTCACTTTATTTGTAATTTTGAAGTTGAAATTGTGTTTGGTTATAATTTTTGCAAAGATTATCTGGTTGTTTGAATGTACTCAAAATGGAAAAGGTGAAAACAGGATTTTAGGTGTTTTTCAAATTTCAAGTTATATTTGAAATTTTCATGACTAAACGCTAATTCCAAATAAAGTGAAAATATTTTCTGGAAACAAGTGAAAAATTCTCACGGCCAAATGGACGAAAATTAGCGTTTGGTCATGAAAATTTCAAATTCAAAATCCAACTTACGTTAAGTTTAGAAAACAACTCATAACCTATTTTTCATCTCACTTTTTATTTCTGAAGTTGTATTTAAGCACATTCAAGTATTAAAACTATTTCAAATACTTTTTGTGAAAAATATAATCAAACGCAACTTTGTCTCAATTAAAATTTCAAATAAAATAAAATATATTTGGAAGTTATGGCATATTTCCATGAGAATACACTTCTTTTCTCATGGAACACTTTGTTCATGAGAATTGTTCACTTTTTTCTCGAAATTCTTTTTCACTTTATTGGAAAAACAGTCTTTACACAGAAAATGTCAAATACAATTAAAAATTGTATTTAAAATTTGAAAAATACTTAAAATCCTGTTTTCACTTTTCCACTTTTAGTTTTGAATCATTGCATTTATTTTTTCTTTTTTAAGTTTACCCTAAATTTTTTGTTTTTATAAAAATAACCCCATCAATATTAGCCACCAAAATGTTGCATGTTTTACTACGCATCTCCCATATTCTAAATTTTATTAAAAAAAAAAAAAAGGACTTGACACTCTTTGGAAGTTGATCAATTTGAAGAAAATAATAAGCACTAGAGTTAACGAATGTGGTTTTATATATTGCATAAAATAATAAGGATTAGAGTTAACGTGGTTTAGATAGAGGAAGAAAGTAATAAAGATGATAAATTCGGGTAAATTAGACAAGTTAGGGGATTTTACTACATTTTAGAAATTGAGGGTACAGTCATATTTTATGTTTTTTCTTTTTTTTTTCAAAAATATATATTCAAACAACCAAATATTATTTTCAAAAATTATAATCAAATACAACACTATCTTCAACTTCAATTCTAAAAAAAAAAAAAAAAAAAAAAAAAAAAAAAAAAAATCTATGGCCAAAGGCCGCACTTAGTTGCTGAACGAAAAGGACTGGATTGGAACAAAGGGGAGAATTCAAAGTTTTGTATCTTTCAATTAAATGGCAACTTCAACCCAATTTCTTATTTTCCTATAAGGGCAAACTGCACAAGTTACTCCTGTGTCTCATGTTACTTGTCAACTTTCTCCTTTATACTTTCCTTAAAAATTCATAGATAAAAGTATATTTTATTACATTCCCATTATTTCTTTCTAGTTAATTGCACTCTAATCAATATTGGTTGCGTAAAAAAAACAATTAATGTTAAGGGCAAAATAGGAAAAACTTAGTTAATTCTATCTTGATTTTATAAATGAACAAGTATTTTGGGACATATATTTATTCAAGAGTAATGTGAACAACTAACATGCGACGAAAGGAATACTTATTTGGGCTAATCACATTTTCCCATTTTTATCCCTACAAAAATTCATTAAATTTGTTTTCCTCATTAAAAGAGAGATCACGACTTTAAACTAAAACAACAAATATTCATTCCCAGTTGGAGCTAAAGAAAAATAAAACAGTGACTAATAAAAATAGAAATCCAAATTAAAAAAAAAAAAAAGAGGAAGATTTATTTCACCTTTTGAGAAGCATGGACGTAATGAAAATAAGCATCGACATCTACTGAAACGATTTCTCGAAATCTGAAACAAACCCCTTGAAAATATCATCTTTTAAAAAAAAAAAAAAAAAAAAACTTATATTTTCTAACTAATAATGTATTGTATAAATTTGTGTGTGCTGAATATGAGTATATTTTTCGCCAAGGTCAAACAAAAACAGGGTTGAGCGAAAATTTTAACGGACACTGCCTATGCAACGACGCCGAATAGTAACCATAATTGATAATACTACATAGTACTAGTGTTCGATTCAGGAAATTCCTAATTTGTCCTTGAAGTCAGAATTATTTAAGACCTGTTTAGGAATAATAATTTATTTTATTAGAAAATAAGTGTTTGGTCATATTTTCGCTTTATTTGTAATTTTGAAGTTGAAGTTGTGCTTGGTTATAGTTTTTGCAAAGATTACTTGATTGTTTGAATGTACCCAAAGTGAAAACAAGATTTTAGGTGATTTACAAATAAAGTGGAAATATTTTCTGGAAACAAGTGAAAAATTCTCATAGCCAAACGGGTCAAAAATTAGCGTTTGGTCATGAAAATTTTAAATTCAACTTGAAGTTATTTTAAGTTTAGAAAACAACTCATAACCTGTTTTTCAATTCACTTTTATTTTTGAAATTGTATTTAAGCACATTCAAACATTAACACTATTTCAAATATTTTTTGTAAAAAATATAATCAAACACAACTTCGTCTTCAACTACAATTTCAAATAAAGAGAAAAATATTTGGAAGTTATGGTCATATTTCCATGAGAATTGTTCACTTTTTTCCCGAACTTTTTTTTTAACTTTATTGGAAAATCAGTCTTTACTCGAAAATTTTAAATACAACTTAAATTGTATTTGAAATTTTGATAATACTTTAAACCCTCACTTTTCCACTTTTAGTTTTGAACCATTGCATTTATTTTTCTTTTTAAAGTTTACCCTAAATTTTTTATTTTTATAAAAATGACCCATCGATATTAGCCACCAAAATGTTGCATGTTCTATTACGCATTACCCAATATTCTAAACTTTATTAAAAAAAAAAAAAGACTTGACACTCTTGGGAGTTGATCAGTTTGACGAAAATAATAAGCATTAGAGTTAATGAACGTGGTTTTTATATATTGCATAAAATAATAAGGATTAGAGTTAACGAATGTGGTTTAGAAAGAGGAAGAAAATAATAAGGATAATAAATTCGGGTAAATTTAGTCAAGTTACGGGATTTTACTAGATTTTAGAAATTGGGGGTATAAATCATATTTTATATTTATTTATTTTTGAAAATGTATATTCAAACAACCAAATATTATTTTTTAAAATTATAACCAAATACAAACCATCTTCAACTTAAACTTCAAAAATTTCAAAAAAAAAAAAATGAAAAAATATTTGATTTCTATGGTCAAAGTGGAGAATTCAAAGATTTGTATCTTTCAATTGAATGGCAACTTCGACCAAATTTCTTATTTTCCTGTAAGGGGAAACTACACAAACTGCTCCCTCTGTCTCATATTATTTGTTCATTTTTTCTTTTATACGCCCTTTAAGAACTCATAGATAAAAGTACATTTTTACTACATTACTGTTATATCTCTCTAATTAATTGCACTCTAATCAATATTGGTTGCTTGAAAAAATAATTAATGTTAAGGGCAAATAGGAAAAACCTAATTAATTCTGTCTTGATTTTATAAATGAACACGTATTTTGAAACGAATATTTATGTTAATGTGGGCAACTAATATGCGACAGAAGGAGTATTTATTTGGGCTAATTTCCCATTTTTATCCCTACAAAAATTCATTAAATTTGTTTTCCCCTAAAATTCCATCCGATGGGAAAGTTAGGCACGACTTGAAAAATTCATTACATTAAATATCTATTTTATAGTGGTCGTAAATATTATTTAATAGTGAATGTCCATGTAGCATTTAAGTATTTGGTGAGCAAGTTTTGGTTAGAGCCAATGTAACTAAGAATCAACATAGTTACTATGAAATTAATCTAGTTATGATATATCTAGTTACTTGGGCACCAAGAAAATTTTCTCCTATAAATAGGAGAGTATTTTCTCCTATCATGTACATCATCAAAATATGGCAATAAAATCTCTTCTAAGTTTCTTCTCTAATTCTCTTATTTCTCTCTTGATTTGTATTATTTTATAACACGTTATCAGCACATGATATAATCTTTCTCCAAATTGAAGTTGAATTTTGCAAAATCATGTGGCAATCAAACTCTCACTTCCTGTCTTCAAAGCAGGTCGCAAAAGTATTATCTTCAAAGCAGGTAACTAAAGTATTGTGCTTCTTATTTCGAAAGTTAGCTTTTGCAGGACGCACTTTGTTTGAGAATTTTCTTTTAGCACCACAAAATGTCATGGTTATTTGATAGACATTTTGGTAAGCTACGTGTAAGTATTAGTTGATGATGTCTATGCTGAGTCAAATCAAAGTTACACATACTACAAAATGACAAAATCATCTAAGATGTTTTCAGATTCTTGATACTTGATAGGCATAACTTTGGATTGTGTCATTCAATGACTGATTAGTGAATAATTAACATACCAAAGAATAGAACATCAAAGGTTGCATGCTTGCTTTTTCTTTTCTCTTTCAAATTTGATATTAAACTAAGTAATTGTTTGTACCATGGCAAAAGATTATGCTACTACCACAAATTGATATTTTTTTTTTTAAAGTATTTTTGATATTCTGGTCCACTTACTGATAACCTTTATAGAGTTTATTTTATATTAGCTAATTGGTTTTAAATTATGGGAGAAATTGGGTAAGTTGTATATCTCTTTAAATATTATCTCCTAAACAGTTTAACGAGCTAAGTTTTTGACTCTGTTATAAGCTTAGATTTCCTTACAAATGTATTCACATGATAACATATTTTTTAATGGGTGGATTATAGCATCATGGTTATGCTCTGCTATCTCAAGCATTCAATTTACGGTAATCTCATTAGTTTTGTGATCTTGATAATTGCAATAATTATCTGTATAATTACACCCATATATGATGTATTTTAATAAAAGAAAAAAAAAGGATCTACAGAATAGTTCTTTCCATCTATAAGAATGAAAGTAATAATATAGGATCGACTCTATTGGCAGCACTTTTAAAGTTATAATGACATATATCTACACCTATGATCAGTAAAGGTGGCTATACATCTTCTATGAATCTCGTTATAATTATATTTACTTTTTCTTATGTTCATCACAAAGTGATAACATCTTTTAAAAGACTCGAAGGCGAGTCCTAATAACTTTGGCCTATTATGCTATTGGTTGAGGTAAGACGGTGAATTCAAATGTCATCGGACAAAGAGGGTAAGACATCAAATTAGAGTCTCGATGCACCATGATGATAAGATAATGGGTTCGAGTTTCACCGCATTATGACCGAACACGTCTTTATATAGGTAAGACGTTGGGTAAGTCCTAATGCACCATAGTGATGATGTAATGATGATTGGAAAAAAAAAATATATACTTTTGATGAAAGAAAATATGAAGTCATTGAATTTGCTCCATTCCCTGAAGTGAATGTGGTAGCAGTATATGATCAGTCTGAAAGATGACAAAATGATTATTGTGTCTATATGAGTGAAGGTGGACGTGACAAGGGACAAAATAATAGGCATCATTGTGATAATTATAAAAAGAAGAACATTATGGGTTCTCAAAATGATCCTTCAAAAGGTGAAGGTAATTTTTGCCTCAATGTGGTACGAATTATCGTTGGCCACGCGGTTGTTGTGCGACCTAATTTGATAAATTATAATAAATCCTCCATCAAAAGAAAGGAATACAAAGTGGAGGCACACTTAACCTTTAAAGTGTTGTTTGAGGTGGATCATATAATATGATAAATGTTAAGGCATGACAATGAGCATATAATGAAAATATATGAAGCATGTACAAATGATTATAGTCCATTACTTGAAAAGAATGTGACTTGTGATAAGTATCGTGAATGTTGGCCCATTCTTAAAAGTGAATGTGGCACGATGTGATAAAAGATATGGATAAAGACATGCTTATGTATGGTTATACTAATACCACAACTCACCTCTAGGGGAGGTTTGAGAGAAATCGTTATTGTGGTATAAGTAGTCATTGATCATCTTGTCGATGATGATTATTGAAGGGAAAAGGTTAAAGCAAGAAATGAGTCATGCCTGTAATAATTTTGATCATGACCGAAATGATATTATTTTCTACTTTAAAGGATATGTTCACCATACACATGGTGTTATGAAATATGTGGCAGTACACAATTAATTGAGAGCTCTGGAAGAGCCAATTTATTACTACTTTGGAGGAATTAAATTGATTATCAAGAAAGCATTATACTGTAGCAAGTCCCAAAGAAACTTATTGAGTTTCAAAGGTATTCGCTAGAGTGGGCATTCATATTGAGACTATAATTAATGATGGAAAGATTTAATCTCTTCATATTACTACAGTTATTGCGGGTAAGAAATATAAATGTGAAAGGTTACCCTGCTTCCCTCCTGTTTGTACTACACAAATATGAGCATGATGATGGAATTACATGCGATAGTAAACAAGAAGCTTATTGAAATAAATATCAGTTGGCATGACCGGTTGGCCATTCCGGTTCTAACGTGATGCAAAAATAATTAAGAATTCACGTGATTACATATTGAAGAAATAAAAGATTCTTCAAGAATGCTCTTGTGCTACTTGTTCTCATGATAAATTGAACATTATACCAGCTAAAGTTGAGATTGAATTCCTCAATTCTGAAACATAAAAAGGTGAATATGGGCCCGTTCACCTGCCATTTGGACCGTTTTACTATTATATGGTTTTAATAGATGCATCTATTTTATGGTCATATGTGCATTTGGTATCAACTTGCAGTTTGGTTTTTGCAAGGTTGTTTGCTCAAAATTGTTAAATTAAGAGCATGGTTTCAAACTATGAAATTATGTTGATAATGTTGGTTTATATCCAAGTTGGTTTAGCAGAAATTATATGCCTCTAATTAGTTGCTAAACAATTGGTTATGAGAACAAATCTCCCAAATAGAATTTTGGTATGAGATGTGTTATTTAATATGTAGCAGCTTATATTCATCAAGCCAACAAGGTTCCCCTATCATAATTGGTTCAAGGTCAGGAACCAAATAATTCCCATCTAGAAATGTGAATGTGCGGTATATGATTCAATTGCTCCACCATAACGCACAAAGATGGGTCCCCAAATAAGGTTGGGGGTAAATGTTAGATTTCCTAACATTAGGGGGAGAGATGATAAGCAACTAAAAAAACAAATTATATGCAATGAATTATTACTGGTATGATCCTCGTTTAAAAGATAATTAAAGTTAACTGCCAGTCGCATTTGCTGACCAAAGTAAATATCATAATCCAGCTGCAAATGCTCCTACTAGAATGAAAGTCCTTAAAGCACAGTGTCTATGGCACGCCTAAAGCATGATAGACCAATTGGTTCCGAAGTTAAGACTACTTGAAGAAGGAGAGGAGCAAATGATCAAGATAGTCATGATAATGAGGCAAGTACTTTAAAGAGCACCGTGACATAGCACTTCATAAAATCTTAAGAAAGGTTCAGGTACCTGAAAATGATGAAAAATGAAGAGATCTTAATAAGTTATGTCGCATGGGAATCGACATCAAATGACCGTCGACGGTATCTTTGATATAATATAGCGCTCAACATTATAAATGGTGACGAGGATCTTAAATTCAAATCTGTCAAGAAATGTGGACAGATAGATGATTGGCCAAATGAAAATACGACATTCAAGTATATTCGGTTTCACATGGTATATGTGAAATATTTTGGATCTATAGTCCAAACACTTGAAGGAATAGTGTCAGCGGGGTATAAAGAAATTTTTGTGTGAAAAGTGAAATAAAAATAAATTCGTAAGATATAAAGTACGGCTCGTGTTGTCACGCCCCGAACCATGGCCTGGGCGTAACACAGCACTCTGTGCCTGACTGCATGTGACCGAGCGAACCACATGGTTTGCTGAATCATCATGAGACATACATGAGCGAAAATATAATATGAAACATGATGGGCTTTAAGAAAACATATGAAGTCATAGTAATTATAAAATACTTGTTTAAAAACAAGAGCGCGGATAATACCAAAATTGAACCAAAATGGCTAACCGACTCTGAAAGTCTAACATGACCCAACTGACTTGTCTAGTCTATAAAACCTCTAGCATGAGTCTGAACATAAAACGTACTTGCTGGGACAAGGCCCCCAGCATAGCTTTAATGCATCAATGACATAAAGTAAACAACTGACTAAACCCCGAAGAGAATGGGGCTCACGCAAAAGCTGATACGAGAGTTGTCCTACTAAGCAGGTGCGTCGTCTTGTAAGTCAGTATCTGCATCGTGAAATGCAAGCCCCCAAGGCAAATAAACGGGGACGTCAGTACCTTGAATGTACTAGTATGTAAACACATGAGAGAAATAGCAGGCACATGATACATAAAAATGAAGTTGAAACTGAATACTGAAACTGAACATAAACATGAGTACTGTAAGCATGAAATAATCTGCAATACCGACATGAACCACCACGGGGAGAAACGTGGAGTCTGATCTCGGCCCGATCAGCTAAGCCATCTCGTACCTTGCCGGGGTACGAGACATGAACATGACATGAATGGATCCAAAATCCCTCAATGGGGAAAACATGAAGGAATCGTCCTAACTGGGCGGAGCGATCCTTATCCTATGTTGGCATACGTAGTTTCAGGCTATCTGAGCCTTCTCGGTATTAATACAACTCCCGAACATGAAAATAACTGAAGACATGATTTCTGAGTCTTGACATGAACATGGGTACATGACAATAAATACATATATACGAGCTTTTCATGGAAATAAGCAAAATATCTCATACCTTGTGTTATAGAACCCATGGGATGCAAGTTATGGGTTTTTATAGATTACAGACTGGGTCTCAATCACCAAAACAGTAAATTAAGACTAATCAAACGGAATTGTAACTAATCATATAATATACATCATGGTTCAAGTGTCTAGGGTTTATCATGAATATACCTAGAATCCTAAAACTTGGTGTGTAATCATGGAATACTGAAACATGGGGAAGAACAAGGATGTTTCCACTCGTGGATAGCGCCTACATACCTTGAATTCCTGCTTTTGAGCGTATCACAATGTCCTTCAATCCCTTCAACTTTAATCTATAGCAATACAGGTCATAGGGATTCTATATTAGCAACAATATCCATGTTTTGATCATCTAAGCATTTTATCAAACACTTGGTGGGCATGAAGCTCCACAACCTTCATTAATGATGTTTTCTTCACCCAATCCCCATTCTATTACTTCTAGCTGATTCTACAATCTCAATTAGATGTAATTAACATCATTCTTCATTACCCACATGAATACAACAATCCCAAGTCAACAATCCAAAAACTCTAGCGTAGTTCATATAATTCGCTTTATCAAACCCATTTACTATTCTCCCAAGAACTCATCAATTCACAACTATAAATGATTAGAGAGTAGAAACATTACCTTTTTTAAGTCCAATCCTCTTGAATTCGGGTTCTAGGGTTTCCACATCCAACAATAATGTTCCAATCGTAACTCTATGGATTAGAAGGGTTTACTCAAGTTAGAAAGGGATTAGGGACTTGAATTCAACCTAGAATCATGATAAAACTTACCTTGAAAGGTTTTTGAGGTTTGGGACTTGTTCTCTATGAATTTAGGGTGATTTTTCGTGCATGGGGTGTTGGGGAAATAAACCTCAAATCTTAAATATAACTTAAATCGCGTAAACCCGACTTTTGACTCGAAACCCGACCTTTTATGCGTTGGGTCCGCGACGCACGTGCATTGCGCGACCCCCTGCAGGTCAATATTCAGAGAGGGTGTTTTTGGGCGATCGGTCTGTGACGCGGGGCCATCGCACGCGCCCACACAAGCGACATGTGTCGGTTCTGCACAGTGTTCGGTAAAATAGGCATAACTTCTTGTACATAGATCTGTTCAAGACCCATAATATACCGTTGGAAATCTATTTCAAATGGCTACAACTTTTATCAAGGAAGTTTTCCCATATTCCAAAAAAATAAAGGGGTTATGATCGCTAGAAGTAAGACCTTCTACAAACTCACTTGAAAACATCCCCCGTAGAAAGGCTTCTGACTTTGCTTTGTCCAAAGACTATTCTTATGACTTGATTAGTTTTCAAAACACTTTATAAAATCCTCATATTGGTTCCATTATATTACCGTCTTATGAGCCAAACCTTAGCCCAAAGCTACGAGGTGTTACATGTGCCATGTGGTATAAATTTTTTTCGCAAAAGTCCTGACATTATTGTATGGATATGTGTTTTCTTGTGGTGGATGCAATGAGGTTTCATGCAGACTGGCTATACATGAAAAATTTGAATGTGTATAATGAAATATTTTCTTGTCTAGCTAGATAGTGAAGTTTATATGAAAATTCTTAATGGATTGAAAAAGCCTTAAAGCGATTCCATTGAGTACCCCAATGGTTGTAAGATCGCTTAATATAGAGAAAGATCAATTTTGGATATCACGAAAATGGTTAGAGAGTATCATGTCTTAGTGCAATTGATGCACTAATGTATCCTTCTATTACTATCCATGACATAATGCTTTTATTGATATGCAGGCAAGATATAGCCTCACTTTTACTCGTGGAAACATCCGAATGAATCAAATAATGATACGAATTTATTAATTCTAATCAATATTATCAAGATTTGTTGGTTATGAAATGTCGGGCATTTATATTACTACTATTTAGAAGAGGGAGTTTGGGGCACTTTGGTCGTCCTTCTTTCGTCGTCCGTTTCTTAATAAAAATAAAAAAACATTGTGGCCCCCATATATATTAAACAACAACAATATAAAAATAAAAAATTGTGGGCCCCATTTATATTAAACAACAACTAATATTAAAAAAATAGTGCAAATTAATTATGTCAAAAAAAAAAGTGCACCCCCTACTAAAAAATCAAACAATATTCATGTAATTTTCAAAGTATCTCATTAAGTCAATAATGATGGATTCATTGCCACGTGCGTATTCGTAGCAAACATTAATATAATAAAGTTTTAAATACGGAGCACAAACTACAATATTATATTAATCGTGTTTTGAAAATAGTATCCCATATTGACAAAATCAAGCAATAAAAAACAATTGTGGGCCCCATATATATTAAACAACAACAAATATAAAAAAACAAAAAAATTACGGGCCCCATATATATTAAACAACAACTAATATTAAAAAAATAGTGCAAATTAATAATGTCAAAAAAAAAGTGCACCCCCTACTAAAAAATCAAACAATATTCATGTAATTTTCAAAGTATCTCATTAAGTCAATAATGATGGATTCATTTCCACGTGCGTATTCGTAGCAAACACTAATATAATAAAGTTTTAAATACGGAGCACAAACTACAATATTATGTTAATTGTCTTTTGAACATAGTATCTCATATTGACAAAATCAAGCAATATACAAAAAAAAAAAAGTTAATCCCATATTAAAAAAATAAACAATGTCAAAAAAAAAAAAATGCAGACTTTATATTGTAGCAAACATTAATATAATAAAATTTTAGATCGGAATAAATTACAATGTTATATCAATCGTGTTTTGAATATAGTATATATATATATATATATATATATATATTATATGCATAAAAATAGTGCAAACTAATAATGTCCAAAAGGGTGGGACCCATACTAAACAACACCAAGCAATATAAAAAAAATAAAAAAAAAGAAACTATATAAAGCATGAGTTTAGACCCATGCTTCGTCGTCCGTTGTCCCTTAAAAAAAAGGGTGGGCCCCATACTAAATAACGCCGAGCAATAAAAAAAAGGGAAGAAAAAAAGTGGAACTCACAATCTCCGAACTCATGGGAAAAAAAAAGTGCACCCTATATTATCAAAATCAAGCAATATCAAAAAAAAAAAAAAAAAAGTGAAACCCATATTAAAAAAAATATAATGTTAAAAAAAAGTGTTGGCTTTGTATTCGTAGCAAAGACTAATATAATAAAGTTTTAGATACAGAGCACAAACTATAATGTTATATTAATCGTATTTTGAACATAATATATGTATATATATTATATGCATAAAAATAGTACAAACTAATAATGTCCAACAAAAAAAAAGGGTGCACCTCATAAAGGGTGGACCACATACTAAACAACATCAAGCAATATAATAAAAAAAAAATTAGAACCCACTGTCTCCAAACTCACTGTAAAAAAAAGTGGACCCCATATTAACAAAATCAAGCAATATAAAAAAAAATAGTGTTTCTTCGTTTAAATAGAAAATCAATTTCTACTTTGTTTCGTTTTAAACATGTAAAATTAATTTAATAATTTGAATTAGAATTATCCAAATCAAAATTTGGTAAAAAGGAAAATAGTTTCCTTTTAAACAAGTCTTCTCTTTTAAAAAATATTAATAAATTTACCGATTTTGTATTCGTAGCAAACATTAATATAATAAAATTTTAAATACGAAGCACAAACTACAATGTTATATTAATCGTGTTTTGAACATAATATATACTCTCTCTCTCTCTCTCTCTCTCTCTATATATATATATATATATATAATCACTATTCAAAGACAATTACATATACATAGATGCATTATAATCCGAAGTGTTGGGCCCGTGCTGCGGCCGTCTAGTGATCTATATAAAGTTTTATCTCAAACAAATTATATATGAGCATGTGAGAATGCTGCCATAATATGATGTTCTACGTGACAGTCGATTATTGATACTTATTCAAGTCTATCAAGATAACAACAACTTGTAAAGCAAGTCAGGAATGTATCTGGCTGAGATCAATACCTCAATACATTCTGCTATCATGTGATATTTATTTGGAGATGAAGATTCCAATAATATGATACGAAGCTTGCATAGTTCACTTGAAAGAAGGATATATCAAAGGAGACAGAATAAGTATTTCGTTAGATTTCTTTTTCAGACACGATCTTCAACAGAAGGTGAAATAAATATTCAATAAATTCGCTCGATTGATAATATGGCGGATCTGTCCATTGAAGCATCACCAACCTCAACCTTTGAGAAGCTAAGATACAAAACTGGAATGCGTCGTCTCCGAGACAGCAAGTGAAGTTTTGATCAAGGGGAGTAAAATACGCGCTGTACTCTTTTTCCCTTAACCAAGGTTTTTCTTCCAATTGGGTTTTCCTGGTAAGGTTTTTAATGAGACAGTCATCAAAGCGTATTACTAGATATGTGTACTCTTTTTTCTTCACTGAGACTTTTTCCCAGAGGATTTTTCCTAGTAAAGTTTTAACAAGACACATTATTTATTAATGGACATTCAAGGAGAGTGTTGTAAATATTATTTAATAGTGAATGTCCATGTATCATTCAAGTACTTAGAGAGCAAGTTTTGGTTAGAGCCAATGTAACTAAGAACCAACATAGTTACTATGAAATTAATCTAGTTATGATATATCTAGTTACTTGGGGACCAAGAAATTTTTCTCCTATAAATAGGAGAGTATTCTCCTATCATGTACATCATCAAAATATGGCAATAAAATCTCTCCTAAGTTTCTTCTCTAATTCTCTTGTTTCATTCTCGATTTGTATTATTTTATAACAATAGTAAAATATTAGCCGCCTACGCATCGTAATTCATACCTATTTGAGTACTATAAATCAACGGGAAAAAAAGAGTACTATAAATCACGTTTTCCCTCCAATTTTTTGTTTTTTCATCCTTTATATTTTCCTTTTTTTTCCTTATTAAGTTTTCTTCTTTCTTTTTATTTTACTTTTGTTTTTCGTACTCCTTTAGTTCTTTTTATTTTATATTAAATTTTCTTTATCATTGTGTTTTTTTTATCTTAAAGTTTCTCTTTATTATTGAAGAATATCAATGAAAAATATTAATGAATTGTAAATACGATTATATAACTTTTTTACTGTTAAATATGATTATACGATTATACTCATTGTAATTCATAATTAGATAAAATATATAATATGTAGCTAATAAAAACCCATAATTAGATGTGTCATACATGTCCCCAATTATAATCTATAACTAAATGAAACATATATGTAAGTAATTGTAATTTATAATTAGATATATCGTATAGGTGTCTATAATACAAATTAGATTATGTATGTAGGTAATTATAATTCATAATTAGATGTACACCATACAAGTGTGTGATGAGTTATGACATTGTATTAAAATATGCAACAATAAAAATAATGAAATTGCATAAAATAAATATTGTTGGTTAATATGCCTTGGAGGAACAGTAAAGTTGTCTGTGTGTGACTTATATAGGTCATGGATTCGAGCAGTGGAAGCAACCACTGATGCTTGTATTAGGATAGCCTGTATACATCAACCTTTTGGGGCCGATCCTTCTCCAGACCCTGCTAACGCGAAATACTTTGTGCACCAAATTGCCCTTAATAAGCCATAATGAAAACGAACATAATCTAAGATGTTAAGTCATTTTAAAATAAGTATGACTAATAAGAAATGTTAATTACATGACTAAAAACTAAAGAGAAAAAAAACTAAGTTATACGTTTTTATTGTCTAGAGCAATTCAAAATTAAAAAATAGACAATATTGTTGTCATTTCTAATGTTGAATTGATTTTTTTTTGTTAGCATTAATGTATAATGAATTTGGTTTTGATTGAGTTACTAACATTTATATGAGCTATAAAACTTATTAGACCATTCAAAAAATCTAAGTCCAAGCTTGAAATAATTTGTTAAAAGACAAAAATTACGAAATATTTATAAATTACATTACAATAAACATTTTTATGTGTACAGTATTTTTAAATTTTTATACATCTATTGTTGGGTTGGTCTGGTTTTGATTTGACTCATTTTTAATTAAAACCAAATCAATTATGGTCATCTTTTTCCAATAATATACAAACTAAATCAAACTGAATCGTATTTGATCTCTTTCCGATTTGACTAGGACTATCAATTTGACGATGTTCGTGGGTTTTATTTGTTAATTATTTGATAAGTTAATATCAGCACTCTACATACTTCGAAAGTTATAATGCAATAGCATTAAATGTGATGCCAAGTATAAAATAACACTTAAAATATGCATTTCTAAATCTCTTCCTAGTCCTGGTCGAATATAAATATCTCATAATTGGACAATAATAAAGTCAACATTTCTGAAAAGATAGCTTTTAATAAAGAAATGTTAAAGTAATGATCAGGGGCGGAGCTAGCATGGTAGTCGGGGGTTCGGCCGAACCCAGTAACTTTGGTCTAAACCCTGTATTTGTCTTGAAAAATTCATTGAATATGTATAAATTATTAATTTAGAACCCAATAACTTAAGTGAATTAGAATTCCGAACCCACAAGCTTCAAATCTTGGCTCCGCCTCTGGTAATGATAATTTATGTCTACTAATTATGAGTCGGGCAGTACCCTGATCTGATTTCTCCTTCGCTATTGAAAGCAACTTTCGTACATATTTTATTAATTAATCCCCTTTGGAAGAGTAAATAGGAGCTTGAAAGAAAGAAATAGGGGTCTGAAATGGATTTCCACCAGAGTTCAATTTAAGTAAGCATTTGACCA